>NW_027184624.1:318268-636536 GCF_032405125.1 Capricornis sumatraensis
GCGTGAGGCTGCTCTGCCCTGGGCGAGCCTTGCCCAGACTTGCCTCGCGGCTAGGCTTCCAGTCCAGAAAGGAGCGGGCTGCGCGAGACTGGGAGATGCTACTGGCGCCTTCCTGGCCTCAGCTCCACTCCTGCCTTGCCTTTGCACCTAGTCCCCAGGCGTTCTTGTGGAGGGCTTAGTTGCCGGTGGGTTGCACACTGCCAAGCGCTCCAGCTTGAGGGCTCTAGTAGAGGCAAAGTGAGGGCAACTGGAAGTCTATTCTTACGGTTGCTTGACCGCCCAGACTCAGCACAGCACGGAGAGCACAAGGCTCACAGGGCCCCTGGCTGGGGTCTGCAGCCCCACACACGCGGAGGCTGACTCGGTGAGCGCCCAGAAGGTGCCTGACAGACGTCATTTCCCTAGTGCTCTCCTCCCCAGCAGAGACGTGTGCAGGTGGTTGGGGCCTACCCCTGCGTGTCTGGGCTCCCGTCCACAGCCCCAGCTCAGGGAAGCAGCTCCTGAGCCAAGACCTGTGAAGGGCGCAGGGGGCCCCTCCTGGAAGCCTAGTTTCCAGCATGCGGGAAGCGAGCCTCCTCGGGAGAAGAGAAGGCAGCCCTGCTGTGTGCGGCTGCATTCACTGCTTTGGCGGAGCCGAGTGCGCCTCCAGTACGGCAGAGCTCCAGCTCTGCTCAGAGGCCCGATCTGGCAGAGTTGCTGGCGTGAGGCTGCTCTGCCCTGGGCGAGCCTTGCCCAGACTTGCCTCGCGGCTAGGCTTCCAGTCCAGAAAGGAGCGGGCTGCGCGAGACTGGGAGATGCTACTGGCGCCTTCCTGCCTCAGCACCACTCCTGCCTTACCTTTGCACCTAGTCCTCAGGCGTTCTTGTGGAGGGCTTAGTTGCCGGTGGGTTGCACACTGCCAAGCGCTCCAGCAGAGAGGGCTCTATTAGAGGCAATGGAAGGGCAACTGCAGGGCTCCTCCACCGGTGGCTTGACCGCCCAGACTCAGCACAGCACGGAGAGCACAAGGCTCACAGGGCCTCTGGCTGTGGTCTGCAGCCCCACACACGCTGAGGCTGACTCGGTGAGCGCCTAGAAGGTGCCTGACAGACGTCATTTCCCTAGTGCTCTCCTCCCCAGCAGAGACGTGTGCAGGTGGTTGGGGCCTGCCCCTGCGTGTCTGGGCTCCCGTCCACAGCCCCAGCTCAGGGAAACAGCTCCTCAGCCAAGACCTGTAGGAGGCGTGGGGCGCCCCCGCCTGGAATCCTAGTGCACAGCATGAGGGAAGCGATCCTCCTTGGGAGAAGAGGAGGCAGCCCAGATGCGTGGGGCTGCAATCACTGCTTGGGCGGAGCCGGGTGCGCCTCCAGTACGGCAGAGCTCCAGCTCTGCTCAGAGGCCCGATCTGGCAGAGGGCTGGCGTGAGGCTGCTCCGCCCTGGGCGAGCCTTGCCCAGACTTGCCTCGCGGCTAGGCTTCCAGTCCAGAAAGGAGCGGGCTGCGCGAGACTGGGAGATGCTACTGGCGCCTTCCTGGCCTCAGCACCACTCCTGCCTTACCTTTGCACCTAGTCCTCAGTCGTTCTTGTGGAGGGCTTAGTTGCCGGTGGGTTGCACACTGCCAAGCGCTCCAGCAGAGAGGGCTCTATTAGAGGCAATGGGAGGGCAACTGCAGGGCTCCTCCAGCGGTTGCTTGACCGCCCAGACTCAGCACAGCACGGAGAGCACAAGGCTCACAGGGCCTCTGGCTGTGGTCTGCAGCCCCACACACGCTGAGGCTGACTCGGTGAGCGCCCAGATGGTGCCTGACAGACGTCATTTCCCTAGTGCTCTCCTCCCCAGCAGAGACGTGTGCAGGTGGTTGGGGCCTGCCCCTGCGTGTCTGGGCTCCCGTCCACAGCCCCAGCTCAGGGAAGCAGCTCCTCAGCCAAGACCTGTAGGAGGCGCGGGGCGCCCCCGCCTGGAAGCCTAGTGCACAGCATGAGGGAAGCAAGCCTCCTGGGGTGAAGAGGAGGCAGCCCAGATGCGTGGGGCTGCAATCACTGCTTGGGCGGAGCCGAGTGCGCCTCCAGTACGGCAGAGCTCCAGCTCTGCTCAGAGGCCCGATCTGGCAGAGGGCTGGCGTGAGGCTGCTCTGCCCTGGGCGAGCCTTGCCCAGACTTGCCTCGCGGCTAGGCTTCTAGTCCAGAAAGGAGCGGGCTGCGCGAGACTGGGAGATGCTACTGGCGCCTTCCTGGCCTCAGCTCCACTTCTGCCTTGCCTTTGCACCTAGTCCCCAGGCGTTCTTGTGGAGGGCTTAGTTGCCGGTGGGTTGCACACTGCCAAGCGCTCCAGCTTGAGGGCTCTAGTAGAGGCAAAGTGAGGGCAACTGAAAGTCTATTCTTACGGTTGCTTGACCGCCCAGACTCAGCACAGCACGGAGAGCACAAGGCTCACAGGGCCCCTGGCTGGGGTCTGCAGCCCCACACACGCGGAGGCTGACTCGGTGAGCGCCCAGAAGGTGCCTGACAGACGTCATTTCCCTAGTGCTCTCCTCCCAAGCAGAGACGTGTGCAGGTGGTTGGGGCCTGCCCCTGCGTGTCTGGGCTCCCGTCCACAGCCCCAGCTCAGGGAAGCAGCTCCTGAGCCAAGACCTGTGGGAGGCGCAGGGGGCCCCGCCTGGAGGCCTAGTTTCCAGCATGCGGGAAGCGAGCCTCCTCGGGAGAAGAGAAGGCAGCCCTGCTGTGTGCGGCTGCATTCACTGCTTTGGCGGAGCCGAGTGCGCCTCCAGTACGGCAGAGCTCCAGCTCTGCTCAGAGGCCCGATCTGGCAGAGTTGCTGGCGTGAGGCTGCTCTGCCATGGGCGAGCCTTGCCCAAAGTTGCCTCGCGGCTAGGCTTCCAGTCCAGAAAGGAGCGGGCTGCGCGAGACTGGGAGATGCTGCTGGCGCCTTCCTGGCCTCAGCTCCACTCTTGCCTTGCCTTTGCACCTAGTCCCCAGGCGTTGTTGTGTAGGGCTTAGTTGCCGGTGGGTTGCACACTACCAAGCGCTCCAGCTTGAGGGCTCTAGTAGAGGCAAAGTGAGGGCAACTGAAAGTCTATTCTTACGGTTGCTTGACCAACCAGACTCAGCACAGCACGGAGAGCACAAGGCTCACAGGGCCTCTGGCTGTGGTCTGCAGCCACACACACGCTGAGGCTGACTCTGTGAGCGCCCAGAAGGTGCCTGACAGACGTCATTTCCCTAGTGCTCTCCTCCCCAGCAGAGACGTGTGCAGGTGGTTGGGGCCTGCCCCTGCGTGTCTGGGCTCCCGTCCACAGCCCCAGCTCAGGGAAGCAGCTCCTCAGCCAAGACCTGTAGGAGGCGTGGGGCGCCCCCTCCTGGAAGCCTAGTGCACAGCATGAGGGAAGCGATCCTCCTTGGGAGAAGAGGAGGCAGCCCAGATGCGTGGGGCTGCAATCACTGCTTGGGCGGAGCCGGGTGCGCCTCCAGTACGGCAGACCTCCAGCTCTGCTCAGAGGCCCGATCTGGCAGAGGGCTGGCGTGAGGCTGCTCTGCCCTGGGCGAGCCTTGCCCAGACTTGCCTCGCGGCTAGGCTTCCAGTCCAGAAAGGAGCGGGCTGCGCGAGACTGGGAGATGCTACTGGCGCCTTCCTGGCCTCAGCTCCACTCCTGCCTTGCCTTTGCACCTAGTCCCCAGGCGTTCTTGTGGAGGGCTTAGTTGCCGGTGGGTTGCACACTGCCAAGCGCTCCAGCTTGAGGGCTCTAGTAGAGGCAAAGTGAGGGCAACTGGAAGTCTATCCTTACGGTTGCTTGACCGCCCAGACTCAGCACAGCACGGAGAGCACAAGGCTCACAGGGCCCCTGGCTGGGGTCTGCAGCCCCACACACGCGGAGTCTGACTCGGTGAGCGCCCAGAAGGTGCCTGACAGACGTCATTTCCATAGTGCTCTCCTCCCCAGCAGAGGCGTGTGCAGGTGGTTGGGGCCTGCCCCTGCGTGTCTGAACTCCCGTCCACAGCCCCAGCTCAGGGAAGCAGCTACTGAGCCAAGACCTGTGGAGGGCGCAGGGGGCCCCGCCTGGAAGCCTAGTTTACAGCATGCGGGACGCGAGCCTCCTCGGGAGAAGAGAAGGCAGCCCTGCTGTGTGCGGCTGCATTCACTGCTTTGGCGGAGCCGAGTGCGCCTCCAGTACGGCAGAGCTCCAGCTCTGCTCAGAGGCCCGAACTGGCAGAGTTGCTGGCGTGAGGCTGCTCTGCCCTGGGTGAGCCTTGCCCAGACTTGCCTCGCGGCTAGGCTTCCAGTCCAGAAAGGAGCGGGCTGCGTGAGACTGGGAGATGCTACTGACGCCTTCCTGGCCTCAGCACCACTCCTGCCTTACCTTTGCACCTAGTCCTCAGGCGTTCTTGTGGAGGGCTTAGTTGCCGGTGGGTTGCACACTGCCAAGCGCTCCAGCAGAGAGGGCTCTATTAGAGGCAATGGGAGGGCAACTGCAGGGCCCCTCCAGCGGTTGCTTGACCGCCCAGACTCAGCACAGCACGGAGAGCACAAGGCTCACAGGGCCTCTGGCTGTGGTCTGCAGCCCAACACACGCTGAGGCTGACTCGGTGAGCGCCCAGAAGGTGCCTGACAGACGTCATTTCCCTAGTGCTCTCCTCCCCAGCAGAGACGTGTGCAGGTGGTTGGGGCCTGCCCCTGCGTGTCTGGGCTCCCGTCCACAGCCCCAGCTCAGGGAAGCAGCTCCTGAGCCAAGACCTGTGGAGGGCGCAGGGGGCCCCTCCTGGAAGCCTAGTTTCCAGCATGCGGGAAGCGAGCCTCCTCGGGAGAAGAGAAGGCAGCCCTGCTGTGTGCGGCTGCATTCACTGCTTTGGCGGAGCCGAGTGCGCCTCCAGTACGGCAGAGCTCCAGCTCTGCTCAGAGGCCCGATCTGGCAGAGTTGCTGGCGTGAGGCTGCTCTGCCCTGGGCGAGCCTTGCCCAGACTTGCCTCGCGGCTAGGCTTCCAGTCCAGAAAGGAGCGGGCTGCGCGAGACTGGGAGATGCTACTGGCGCCTTCCTGGCCTCAGCACCACTCCTGCCTTACCTTTGCACCTAGTCCTCAGGCGTTCTTGTGGAGGGCTTAGTTGCCGGTGGGTTGCACACTGCCAAGCGCTCCAGCAGAGAGGGCTCTATTAGAGGCAATGGGAGGGCAACTGCAGGGCTCCTCCAGCGGTTGCTTGACCGCCCAGACTCAGCACAGCACGGAGAGCACAAGGCTCACAGGGCCTCTGGCTGTGGTCTGCAGCCCCACACACGCGGAGGGTGACTCGGTGAGCGCCTAGAAGGTGCCTGACAGACGTCATTTCCCTAGTGCTCTCCTCCCCAGCAGAGACGTGTGCAGGTGGTTGGGGCCTGCCCCTGCGTGTCTGGGCTCCCGTCCACAGCCCCAGCTCAGGGAAGCAGCTCCTCAGCCAAGACCTGTAGGAGGCGTGGGGCGCCCCCTCCTGGAAGCCTAGTGCACAGCATGAGGGAAGCGATCCTCCTTGGGAGAAGAGGAGGCAGCCCAGATGCGTGGGGCTGCAATCACTGCTTGGGCGGAGCCGGGTGCGCCTCCAGTACGGCCGAGCTCCAGCTCTGCTCAGAGGCCCGATCTGGCAGAGGGCTGGCGTGAGGCTGCTCTGCTCTGGGCGAGCCTTGCCCAGACTTGCCTCGCGGCTAGGCTTCCAGTCCAGAAAGGAGCGGGCTGCGCGAGACTGGGAGATGCTACTGGCGCCTTCCTGGCCTCAGCTCCACTCCTGCCTTGCCTTTGCACCTAGTCCCCAGGCGTTCTTGTGGAGGGCTTAGTTGCCGGTGGGTTGCACACTGCCAAGCGCTCCAGCTTGAGGGCTCTAGTAGAGGCAAAGTGAGGGCAACTGGAAGTCTATTCTTACGGTTGCTTGACCGCCCAGACTCAGCACAGCACGGAGAGCACAAGGCTCACAGGGCCCCTGGCTGGGGTCTGCAGCCCCACACACGCGGAGGCTGACTCGGTGAGCGCCCAGAAGGTGCCTGACAGACGTCATTTCCCTAGTGCTCTCCTCCCCAGCAGAGACGTGTGCAGGTGGTTGGGGCCTGCCCCTGAGTGTCTGGGCTCCCGTCCATAGCCCCAGCTCAGGGAAGCAGCTACTGAGCCAAGACCTGTGGAGGGCGCAGGGGGCCCCGCCTGGAAGCCTAGTTTACAGCATGCGGGACGCGAGCCTACTCAGGAGAAGAGAAGGCAGCCCTGCTGTGTGCGGCTGCATTCACTGCTTTGGCGGAGCCGAGTGCGCCTCCAGTACGGCAGAGCTCCAGCTCTGCTCAGAGGCCCGAACTGGCAGAGTTGCTGGCGTGAGGCTGCTCTGCCCTGGGCGAGCCTTGCCCAGACTTGCCTCGCGGCTAGGCTTCCAGTCCAGAAAGGAGCGGGCTGCGTGAGACTGGGAGATGCTACTGACGCCTTCCTGGCCTCAGCACCACTCCTGCCTTACCTTTGCACCTAGTCCTCAGGCGTTCTTGTGGAGGGCTTAGTTGCCGGTGGGTTGCACACTGCCAAGCGCTCCAGCAGAGAGGGCTCTATTAGAGGCAATGGGAGGGCAACTGCAGGGCCCCTCCAGCGGTTGCTTGACCGCCCAGACTCAGCACAGCACGGAGAGCACAAGGCTCACAGGGCCTCTGGCTGTGGTCTGCAGCCCAACACACGCTGAGGCTGACTCGGTGAGCGCCCAGAAGGTGCCTGACAGACGTCATTTCCCTAGTGCTCTCCTCCCCAGCAGAGACGTGTGCAGGTGGTTGGGGCCTGCCCCTGCGTGTCTGGGCTCCCGTCCACAGCCCCAGCTCAGGGAAGCAGCTCCTGAGCCAAGACCTGTGGAGGGCGCAGGGGGCCCCTCCTGGAAGCCTAGTTTCCAGCATGCGGGAAGCGAGCCTCCTCGGGAGAAGAGAAGGCAGCCCTGCTGTGTGCGGCTGCATTCACTGCTTTGGCGGAGCCGAGTGCCCCTCCAGTACGGCAGAGCTCCAGCTCTGCTCAGAGGCCCGATCTGGCAGAGTTGCTGGCGTGAGGCTGCTCTGCCCTGGGCGAGCCTTGCCCAGACTTGCCTCGCGGCTAGGCTTCCAGTCCAGAAAGGAGCGGGCTGCGCGAGACTGGGAGATGCTACTGGCGCCTTCCTGCCTCAGCACCACTCCTGCCTTACCTTTGCACCTAGTCCTCAGGCGTTCTTGTGGAGGGCTTAGTTGCCGGTGGGTTGCACACTGCCAAGCGCTCCAGCAGAGAGGGCTCTATTAGAGGCAATGGGAGGGCAACTGCAGGGCTCCTCCAGCGGTTGCTTGACCGCCCAGACTCAGCACAGCACGGAGAGCACAAGGCTCACAGGGCCTCTGGCTGTGGTCTGCAGCCCCACACACGCTGAGGCTGACTCGGTGAGCGCCTAGAAGGTGCCTGACAGACGTCATTTCCCTAGTGCTCTCCTCCCCAGCAGAGACGTGTGCAGGTGGTTGGGGCCTGCCCCTGCGTGTCTGGGCTCCCGTCCACAGCCCCAGCTCAGGGAAGCAGCTCCTCAGCCAAGACCTGTAGGAGGCGTGGGGCGCCCCCGCCTGGAATCCTAGTGCACAGCATGAGGGAAGCGATCCTCCTTGGGAGAAGAGGAGGCAGCCCAGATGCGTGGGGCTGCAATCACTGCTTGGGCGGAGCCGGGTGCGCCTCCAGTACGGCAGAGCTCCAGCTTTGCTCAGAGGCCCGATCTGGCAGAGGGCTGGCGTGAGGCTGCTCTGCCCTGGGCGAGCCTTGCCCAGACTTGCCTCGCGGCTAGGCTTCCAGTCCAGAAAGGAGCGGGCTGCGCGAGACTGGGAGATGCTACTGGCGCCTTCCTGGCCTCAGCTCCACTCCTGCCTTGCCTTTGCACCTAGTCCCCAGGCGTTCTTGTGGAGGGCTTAGTTGCCGGTGGGTTGCACACTGCCAAGCGCTCCAGCTTGAGGGCTCTAGTAGAGGCAAAGTGATGGCAACTGGAAGTCTATTCTTACGGTTGCTTGACCGCCCAGACTCAGCACAGCACGGAGAGCACAAGGCTCACAGGGCCCCTGGCTGGGGTCTGCAGCCCCACACACGCGGAGGCTGACTCGGTGAGCGCCCAGAAGGTGCCTGACAGACGTCATTTCCCTAGTGCTCTCCTCCCCAGCAGAGACGTGTGCAGGTGGTTGGGGCCTGCCCCTGCGTGTCTGGGCTCCCGTCCATAGCCCCAGCTCAGGGAAGCAGCTACTGAGCCAAGACCTGTGGAGGGCGCAGGGGGCCCCGCCTGGAAGCCTAGTTTACAGCATGCGGGACGCGAGCCTCCTCAGGAGAAGAGAAGGCAGCCCTGCTGTGTGCGGCTGCATTCACTGCTCTGGCGGAGCCGAGTGCGCCTCCAGTACGGCAGAGCTCCAGCTCTGCTCAGAGGCCCGAACTGTCAGAGTTGCTGGCGTGAGGCTGCTCTGCCCTGGGCGAGCCTTGCCCAGACTTGCCTCGCGGCTAGGCTTCCAGTCCAGAAAGGAGCGGGCTGCGTGAGACTGGGAGATGCTACTGACGCCTTCCTGGCCTCAGCACCACTCCTGCCTTACCTTTGCACCTAGTCCTCAGGCGTTCTTGTGGAGGGCTTAGTTGCCGGTGGGTTGCACACTGCCAAGCGCTCCAGCAGAGAGGGCTCTATTAGAGGCAATGGGAGGGCAACTGCAGGGCTCCTCCAGCGGTTGCTTGACCGCCCAGACTCAGCACAGCACGGAGAGCACAAGGCTCACAGGGCCTCTGGCTGTGGTCTGCAGCCCAACACACGCTGAGGCTGACTCGGTGAGCGCCCAGAAGGTGCCTGACAGACGTCATTTCCCTAGTGCTCTCCTCCCCAGCAGAGACGTGTGCAGGTGGTTGGGGCCTGCCCCTGCGTGTCTGGGCTCCCGTCCACAGCCCCAGCTCAGGGAAGCAGCTCCTGAGCCAAGACCTGTGGAGGGCGCAGGGGGCCCCGCCTGGAAGCCTAGTTTACAGCATGCGGGAAGTGAGCCTCCTCGGGAGAAGAGAAGGCAGCCCTGCTGTGTGCGGCTGCATTCACTGCTTTGGCGGAGCCGAGTGCGCCTCCAGTACGGCAGAGCTCCAGCTCTGCTCAGAGGCCCGATCTGGCAGAGTTGCTGGCGTGAGGCTGCTCTGTCCTAGGCGAGCCTTGCCCAGACTTGCCTCGCGGCTAGGCTACCAGTCCAGAAAGGAGCGGGCTGCGCGAGACTGGGAGATGCTACTGGCGCCTTCCTGGCCTCAGCACCACTCCTGCCTTACCTTTGCACCTAGTCCTCAGGCGTTCTTGTGGAGGGCTTAGTTGCCGGTGGGTTGCACACTGCCAAGCGCTCCAGCAGAGAGGGCTCTATTAGAGGCAATGGGAGGGCAACTGCAGGGCTCCTCCAGCGGTTGCTTGACCGCCCAGACTCAGCACAGCACGGAGAGCACAAGGCTCACAGGGCCTCTGGCTGTGGTCTGCAGCCCCACACACGCTGAGGCTGACTCGGTGAGCGCCCAGATGGTGCCTGACAGACGTCATTTCCCTAGTGCTCTCCTCCCCAGCAGAGACGTGTGCAGGTGGTTGGGGCCTGCCCCTGCGTGTCTGGGCTCCCGTCCACAGCCCCAGCTCAGGGAAGCAGCTCCTCAGCCAAGACCTGTAGGAGGCGCGGGGCGCCCCCGCCTGGAAGCCTAGTGCACAGCATGAGGGAAGCAAGCCTCCTGGGGAAAAGAGGAGGCAGCCCAGATGCGTGGGGCTGCAATCACTGCTTGGGCGGAGCCGAGTGCGCCTCCAGTACGGCAGAGCTCCAGCTCTGCTCAGAGGCCCGATCTGGCAGAGGGCTGGCGTGAGGCTGCTCTGCCCTGGGCGAGCCTTGCCCAGACTTGCCTCGCGGCTAGGCTTCTAGTCCAGAAAGGAGCGGGCTGCGCGAGACTGGGAGATGCTACTGGCGCCTTCCTGGCCTCAGCTCCACTTCTGCCTTGCCTTTGCACCTAGTCCCCAGGCGTTCTTGTGGAGGGCTTAGTTGCCGGTGTGTTGCACACTGCCAAGCGCTCCAGCTTGAGGGCTCTAGTAGAGGCAAAGTGAGGGCAACTGAAAGTCTATTCTTACGGTTGCTTGACCGCCCAGACTCAGACAGCACGGAGAGCACAAGGCTCACAGGACCCTGCCTGGGGTCTGCAGCCCCACACACGCGGAGGCTGACTCGGTGAGCGCCCAGAAGGTGCCTGACAGACGTCATTTCCCTAGTGCTCTCCTCCCAAGCAGAGACGTGTGCAGGTGGTTGGGGCCTGCCCCTGCGTGTCTGGGCTCCCGTCCACAGCCCCAGCTCAGGGAAGCAGCTCCTGAGCCAAGACCTGTGGGAGGCGCAGGGGGCCCCGCCTGGAAGCCTAGTTTCCAGCATGCGGGAAGCGAGCCTCCTCGGGAGAAGAGAAGGCAGCCCTGCTGTGTGCGGCTGCATTCACTGCTTTGGCGGAGCCGAGTGCGCCTCCAGTACGGCAGAGCTCCAGCTCTGCTCAGAGGCCCGATCTGGCAGAGTTGCTGGCGTGAGGCTGCTCTGCCATGGGCGAGCCTTGCCCAAACTTGCCTCGCGGCTAGGCTTCCAGTCCAGAAAGGAGCGGGCTGCGCGAGACTGGGAGATGCTACTGGCGCCTTCCTGGCCTCAGCTCCACTCTTGCCTTGCCTTTGCACCTAGTCCCCAGGCGTTCTTGTGTAGGGCTTAGTTGCCGGTGGGTTGCACACTGCCAAGCGCTCCAGCTTGAGGGCTCTAGTAGAGGCAAAGTGAGGGCAACTGAAAGTCTATTCTTACGGTTGCTTGACCGCCCAGACTCAGCACAGCACGGAGAGCACAAGGCTCACAGGGCCTCTGGCTGTGGTCTGCAGCCCCACACACGCTGAGGCTGACTCGGTGAGCCCCCAGAAGGTGCCTGACAAACGTCTTTTCCCTAGTGCTCTCCTCCCCAGCAGAGACGTGTGCAGGTGGTTGGGGCCTGCCCCTGCGTGTCTGGGCTCCCGTCCACAGCCCCAGCTCAGGGAAGCAGCTCCTCAGCCAAGACCTGTAGGAGGCGCGGGGCGCCCCCGCCTGGAAGCCTTGTGCACAGCATGAGGGAAGCGAGCCTCCTTGGGAGAAGAGGAAGCAGCCCAGATGCGTGGGGCTGCAATCACTGCTTGGGCGGAGCCGTGTGCGCCTCCAGTACGGCAGAGCTCCAGCTCTGCTCAGAGGCCCGATCTGGCAGAGGGCTGGCGTGAGGCTGCTCTGCCCTGGGCGAGCCTTGCCCAGACTTGCCTCGCGGCTAGGCTTCCAGTCCAGAAAGGAGCGGGCTGCGCGAGACTGGGAGATGCTACTGGCGCCTTCCTGGCCTCAGCTCCACTCCTGCCTTGCCTTTGCACCTAGTCCCCAGGCGTTCTTGTGGAGGGCTTAGTTGCCGGTGGGTTGCAAACTGCCAAGCGCTCCAGCTTGAGGGCTCTAGTAGAGGCAAAGTGATGGCAACTGGAAGTCTATTCTTACGGTTGCTTGACCGCCCAGACTCAGCACAGCACGGAGAGCACAAGGCTCACAGGGCCCCTGGCTGGGGTCTGCAGCCCCACACACGCGGAGGCTGACTCGGTGAGCGCCCAGAAGGTGCCTGACAGACGTCATTTCCCTAGTGCTCTCCTCCCCAGCAGAGACGTGTGCAGATGGTTGGGGCCTGCCCCTGCGTGTCTGGGCTCCCGTCCATAGCCCCAGCTCAGGGAAGCAGCTACTGAGCCAAGACCTGTGGAGGGCGCAGGGGGCCCCGCCTGGAAGCCTAGTTTACAGCATGCGGGACGCGAGCCTCCTCAGGAGAAGAGAAGGCAGCCCTGCTGTGTGCGGCTGCATTCACTGCTTTGGCGGAGCCGAGTGCGCCTCCAGTACGGCAGAGCTCCAGCTCTGCTCAGAGGCCCGAACTGGCAGAGTTGCTGGCGTGAGGCTGCTCTGCCCTGGGCGAGCCTTGCCCAGACTTGCCTCGCGGCTAGGCTTCCAGTCCAGAAAGGAGCGGGCTGCGTGAGACTGGGAGATGCTACTGACGCCTTCCTGGCCTCAGCACCACTCCTGCCTTACCTTTGCACCTAGTCCTCAGGCGTTCTTGTGGAGGGCTTAGTTGCCGGTGGGTTGCACACTGCCAAGCGCTCCAGCAGAGAGGGCTCTATTAGAGGCAATGGGAGGGCAACTGCAGGGCTCCTCCAGCGGTTGCTTGACCGCCCAGACTCAGCACAGCACGGAGAGCACAAGGCTCACAGGGCCTCTGGCTGTGGTCTGCAGCCCAACACACGCTGAGGCTGACTCGGTGAGCGCCCAGAAGGTGCCTGACAGACGTCATTTCCCTAGTGCTCTCCTCCCCAGCAGAGACGTGTGCAGGTGGTTGGGGCCTGCCCCTGCGTGTCTGGGCTCCCGTCCACAGCCCCAGCTCAGGGAAGCAGCTCCTGAGCCAAGACCTGTGGAGGGCGCAGGGGGCCCCGCCTGGAAGCCTAGTTTACAGCATGCGGGAAGTGAGCCTCCTCGGGAGAAGAGAAGGCAGCCCTGCTGTGTGCGGCTGCATTCACTGCTTTGGCGGAGCCGAGTGCGCCTCCAGTACGGCAGAGCTCCAGCTCTGCTCAGAGGCCCGATCTGGCAGAGTTGCTGGCGTGAGGCTGCTCTGTCCTAGGCGAGCCTTGCCCAGACTTGCCTCGCGGCTAGGCTTCCAGTCCAGAAAGGAGCGGGCTGCGCGAGACTGGGAGATGCTACTGGCGCCTTCCTGGCCTCAGCACCACTCCTGCCTTACCTTTGCACCTAGTCCTCAGGCGTTCTTGTGGAGGGCTTAGTTGCCGGTGGGTTGCACACTGCCAAGCGCTCCAGCAGAGAGGGCTCTATTAGAGGCAATGGGAGGGCAACTGCAGGGCTCCTCCAGCGGTTGCTTGACCGCCCAGACTCAGCACAGCACGGAGAGCACAAGGCTCACAGGGCCTCTGGCTGTGGTCTGCAGCCCCACACACGCTGAGGCTGACTCGGTGAGCGCCCAGATGGTGCCTGACAGACGTCATTTCCCTAGTGCTCTCCTCCCCAGCAGAGACGTGTGCAGGTGGTTGGGGCCTGCCCCTGCGTGTCTGGGCTCCCGTCCACAGCCCCAGCTCAGGGAAGCAGCTCCTCAGCCAAGACCTGTAGGAGGCGCGGGGCGCCCCCGCCTGGAAGCCTAGTGCACAGCATGAGGGAAGCAAGCCTCCTGGGGAGAAGAGGAGGCAGCCCAGATGCGTGGGGCTGCAATCACTGCTTGGGCGGAGCCGAGTGCGCCTCCAGTACGGCAGAGCTCCAGCTCTGCTCAGAGGCCCGATCTGGCAGAGGGCTGGCGTGAGGCTGCTCTGCCCTGGGCGAGCCTTGCCCAGACTTGCCTCGCGGCTAGGCTTCTAGTCCAGAAAGGAGCGGGCTGCGCGAGACTGGGAGATGCTACTGGCGCCTTCCTGGCCTCAGCTCCACTTCTGCCTTGCCTTTGCACCTAGTCCCCAGGCGTTCTTGTGGAGGGCTTAGTTGCCGGTGGGTTGCACACTGCCAAGCGCTCCAGCTTGAGGGCTCTAGTAGAGGCAAAGTGAGGGCAACTGAAAGTCTATTCTTACGGTTGCTTGACCGCCCAGACTCAGACAGCACGGAGAGCACAAGGCTCACAGGGCCCCTGCCTGGGGTCTGCAGCCCCACACACGCGGAGGCTGACTCGGTGAGCGCCCAGAAGGTGCCTGACAGACGTCATTTCCCTAGTGCTCTCCTCCCAAGCAGAGACGTGTGCAGGTGGTTGGGGCCTGCCCCTGCGTGTCTGGGCTCCCGTCCACAGCCCCAGCTCAGGGAAGCAGCTCCTGAGCCAAGACCTGTGGGAGGCGCAGGGGGCCCCGCCTGGAAGCCTAGTTTCCAGCATGCGGGAAGCGAGCCTCCTCGGGAGAAGAGAAGGCAGCCCTGCTGTGTGCGGCTGCATTCACTGCTTTGGCGGAGCCGAGTGCGCCTCCAGTACGGCAGAGCTCCAGCTCTGCTCAGAGGCCCGATCTGGCAGAGTTGCTGGCGTGAGGCTGCTCTGCCATGGGCGAGCCTTGCCCAAACTTGCCTCGCGGCTAGGCTTCCAGTCCAGAAAGGAGCGGGCTGCGCGAGACTGGGAGATGCTACTGGCGCCTTCCTGGCCTCAGCTCCACTCTTGCCTTGCCTTTGCACCTAGTCCCCAGGCGTTCTTGTGTAGGGCTTACTTGCCGGTGGGTTGCACACTGCCAAGCGCTCCAGCTTGAGGGCTCTAGTAGAGGCAAAGTGAGGGCAACTGAAAGTCTATTCTTACGGTTGCTTGACCGCCCAGACTCAGCACAGCACGGAGAGCACAAGGCTCACAGGGCCTCTGGCTGTGGTCTGCAGCCCCACACACGCTGAGGCTGACTCGGTGAGCCCCCAGAAGGTGCCTGACAGACGTCTTTTCCCTAGTGCTCTCCTCCCCAGCAGAGACGTGTGCAGGTGGTTGGGGCCTGCCCCTGCGTGTCTGGGCTCCCGTCCACAGCCCCAGCTCAGGGAAGCAGCTCCTCAGCCAAGACCTGTAGGAGGCGCGGGGCGCCCCCGCCTGGAAGCCTTGTGCACAGCATGAGGGAAGCGAGCCTCCTTGGGAGAAGAGGAAGCAGCCCAGATGCGTGGGGCTGCAATCACTGCTTGGGCGGAGCCGAGTGCGCCTCCAGTACGGCAGAGCTCCAGCTCTGCTCAGAGGCCCGATCTGGCAGAGGGCTGGCGTGAGGCTGCTCTGCCCTGGGCGAGCCTTGCCCAGACTTGCCTCGCGGCTAGGCTTCCAGTCCAGAAAGGAGCGGGCTGCGCGAGACTGGGAGATGCTACTGGCGCCTTCCTGGCCTCAGCTCCACTCCTGCCTTGCCTTTGCACCTAGTCCCCAGGCGTTCTTGTGGAGGGCTTAGTTGCCGGTGGGTTGCAAACTGCCAAGCGCTCCAGCTTGAGGGCTCTAGTAGAGGCAAAGTGATGGCAACTGGAAGTCTATTCTTACGGTTGCTTGACCGCCCAGACTCAGCACAGCACGGAGAGCACAAGGCTCACAGGGCCCCTGGCTGGGGTCTGCAGCCCCACACACGCGGAGGCTGACTCGGTGAGCGCCCAGAAGGTGCCTGACAGACGTCATTTCCCTAGTGCTCTCCTCCCCAGCAGAGACGTGTGCAGATGGTTGGGGCCTGCCCCTGCGTGTCTGGGCTCCCGTCCATAGCCCCAGCTCAGGGAAGCAGCTACTGAGCCAAGACCTGTGGAGGGCGCAGGGGGCCCCGCCTGGAAGCCTAGTTTACAGCATGCGGGACGCGAGCCTCCTCAGGAGAAGAGAAGGCAGCCCTGCTGTGTGCGGCTGCATTCACTGCTTTGGCGGAGCCGAGTGCGCCTCCAGTACGGCAGAGCTCCAGCTCTGCTCAGAGGCCCGAACTGGCAGAGTTGCTGGCGTGAGGCTGCTCTGCCCTGGGCGAGCCTTGCCCAGACTTGCCTCGCGGCTAGGCTTCCAGTCTAGAAAGGAGAGGGCTGCGTGAGACTGGGAGATGCTACTGACGCCTTCCTGGCCTCAGCACCACTCCTGCCTTACCTTTGCACCTAGTCCTCAGGCGTTCTTGTGGAGGGCTTAGTTGCCGGTGGGTTGCACACTGCCAAGCGCTCCAGCAGAGAGGGCTCTATTAGAGGCAATGGGAGGGCAACTGCAGGGCTCCTCCAGCGGTTGCTTGACCGCCCAGACTCAGCACAGCACGGAGAGCACAAGGCTCACAGGGCCTCTGGCTGTGGTCTGCAGCCCAACACACGCTGAGGCTGACTCGATGAGCGCCCAGAAGGTGCCTGACAGACGTCATTTCCCTAGTGCTCTCCTCCCCAGCAGAGACGTGTGCAGGTGGTTGGGGCCTGCCCCTGCGTGTCTGGGCTCCCGTCCACAGCCCCAGCTCAGGGAAGCAGCTCCTGAGCCAAGACCTGTGGAGGGCGCAGGGGGCCCCGCCTGGAAGCCTAGTTTACAGCATGCGGGAAGTGAGCCTCCTCGGGAGAAGAGAAGGCAGCCCTGCTGTGTGCGGCTGCATTCACTGCTTTGGCGGAGCCGAGTGCGCCTCCAGTACGGCAGAGCTCCAGCTCTGCTCAGAGGCCCGATCTGGCAGAGTTGCTGGCGTGAGGCTGCTCTGTCCTAGGCGAGCCTTGCCCAGACTTGCCTCGCGGCTAGGCTTCCAGTCCAGAAAGGAGCGGGCTGCGCGAGACTGGGAGATGCTACTGGCGCCTTCCTGGCCTCAGCACCACTCCTGCCTTACCTTTGCACCTAGTCCTCAGGCGTTCTTGTGGAGGGCTTAGTTGCCGGTGGGTTGCACACTGCCAAGCGCTCCAGCAGAGAGGGCTCTATTAGAGGCAATGGGAGGGCAACTGCAGGGCTCCTCCAGCGGTTGCTTGACCGCCCAGACTCAGCACAGCACGGAGAGCACAAGGCTCACAGGGCCTCTGGCTGTGGTCTGCAGCCCCACACACGCTGAGGCTGACTCGGTGAGCGCCCAGATGGTGCCTGACAGACGTCATTTCCCTAGTGCTCTCCTCCCCAGCAGAGACGTGTGCAGGTGGTTGGGGCCTGCCCCTGCGTGTCTGGTCTCCCGTCCACAGCCCCAGCTTAGGGAAGCAGCTCCTCAGCCAAGACCTGTAGGAGGCGCGGGGCGCCCCCGCCTGGAAGCCTAGTGCACAGCATGAGGGAAGCAAGCCTCCTGGGGAGAAGAGGAGGCAGCCCAGATGCGTGGGGCTGCAATCACTGCTTGGGCGGAGCCGAGTGCGCCTCCAGTACGGCAGAGCTCCAGCTCTGCTCAGAGGCCCGATCTGGCAGAGGGCTGGCGTGAGGCTGCTCTGCCCTGGGCGAGCCTTGCCCAGACTTGCCTCGCGGCTAGGCTTCTAGTCCAGAAAGGAGCGGGCTGCGCGAGACTGGGAGATGCTACTGGCGCCTTCCTGGCCTCAGCTCCACTTCTGCCTTGCCTTTGCACCTAGTCCCCAGGCGTTCTTGTGGAGGGCTTAGTTGCCGGTGGGTTGCACACTGCCAAGCGCTCCAGCTTGAGGGCTCTAGTAGAGGCAAAGTGAGGGCAACTGAAAGTCTATTCTTACGGTTGCTTGACCGCCCAGACTCAGCACAGCACGGAGAGCACAAGGCTCACTGGGCCCCTCCTGGGGTCTGCAGCCCCACACACGCGGAGGCTGACTCGGTGAGCGCCCAGAAGGTGCCTGACAGACGTCATTTCCCTAGTGCTCTCCTCCCAAGCAGAGACGTGTGCAGGTGGTTGGGGCCTGCCCCTGCGTGTCTGGGCTCCCGTCCACAGCCCCAGCTCAGGGAAGCAGCTCCTGAGCCAAGACCTGTGGGAGGCGCAGGGGGCCCCGCCTGGAAGCCTAGTTTCCAGCATGCGGGAAGCGAGCCTCCTCGGGAGAAGAGAAGGCAGCCCTGCTGTGTGCGGCTGCATTCACTGCTTTGGCGGAGCCGAGTGCGCCTCCAGTACGGCAGAGCTCCAGCTCTGCTCAGAGGCCCGATCTGGCAGAGTTGCTGGCGTGAGGCTGCTCTGCCATGGGCGAGCCTTGCCCAAACTTGCCTCGCGGCTAGGCTTCCAGTCCAGAAAGGAGCGGGCTGCGCGAGACTGGGAGATGCTACTGGCGCCTTCCTGGCCTCAGCTCCACTCCTGCCTTGCCTTTGCACCTAGTCCCCAGGCGTTCTTGTGGAGGGCTTAGTTGCCGGTGGGTTGCACACTGCCAAGCGCTCCAGCTTGAGGGCTCTAGTAGAGGCAAAGTGAGGGCAACTGAAAGTCTATTCTTACGGTTGCTTGACCGCCCAGACTCAGCACAGCACGGAGAGCACAAGGCTCACAGGGCCTCTGGCTGTGGTCTGCAGCCCCACACACGCTGAGGCTGACTCGGTGAGCCCCCAGAAGGTGCCTGACAGACGTCTTTTCCCTAGTGCTCTCCTCCCCAGCAGAGACGTGTGCAGGTGGTTGGGGCCTGCCCCTGCGTGTCTGGGCTCCCGTCCACAGCCCCAGCTCAGGGAAGCAGCTCCTCAGCCAAGACCTGTAGGAGGCGCGGGGCGCCCCCGCCTGGAAGCCTTGTGCACAGCATGAGGGAAGCGAGCCTCCTTGGGAGAAGAGGAAGCAGCCCAGATGCGTGGGGCTGCAATCACTGCTTGGGCGGAGCCGAGTGCGCCTCCAGTACGGCAGAGCTCCAGCTCTGCTCAGAGGCCCGATCTGGCAGAGGGCTGGCGTGAGGCTGCTCTGCCCTTGGCGAGCCTTGCCCAGACTTGCCTCGCGGCTAGGCTTCCAGTCCAGAAAGGAACGGGCTGCGCGAGACTGGGAGATGCTACTGGCGCCTTCCTGGCCTCAGCTCCACTCCTGCCTTGCCTTTGCACCTAGTCCCCAGGCGTTCTTGTGGAGGGCTTAGTTCTCGGTGGGTTGCACACTGCCAAGCGCTCCAGCAGAGAGGGCTCTATTAGAGGCAATGGGAGGGCAACTGCAGGGCTCCTCCAGCGGTTGCTTGACCGCCCAGACTCAGCACAGCACGGAGAGCACAAGGCTCACAGGGCCTCTGGCTGTGGTCTGCAGCCCCACACACGCTGAAGCTGACTCGGTGAGCGCCCAGAAGGTGCCTGACAGACGTCATTTCCCTAGTGCTCTCCTCCCCAGCAGAGACGTGTGCAGGTGGTTGGGGCCTGCTCCTGCGTGTCTGGGCTCCCGTCCACAGCCCCAGCTCAGGGAAGCAGCTCCTGAGCCAAGACCTGTAGGAGGCGTGGGGCGCCCCCTCCTGGAAGCCTAGTGCACAGCATGAGGAAAGCGATCATCCTTGGGAGAAGAGGAGGCAGCCCAGATGCGTGGGGCTGCAATCACTGCTTGGGCGGAGCCGGGTGCGCCTCCAGTACGGCAGAGCTCCAGCTCTGCTCAGAGGCCCGATCTGGCAGAGTTGCTGGCGTGAGGCTGCTCTGTCCTAGGCGAGCCTTGCCCAGACTTGCCTCGCGGCCAGGCTTCCAGTCCAGAAAGGAGCGGGCTGCGCGAGACTGGGAGATGCTACTGGCGCCTTCCTGGCCTCAGCACCACTCCTGCCTTACCTTTGCACCTAGTCCTCAGGCGTTCTTGTGGAGGGCTTAGTTGCCGGTGGGTTGCACACTGCCAAGCGCTCCAGCAGAGAGGGCTCTATTAGAGGCAATGGGAGGGCAACTGCAGGGCTCCTCCAGCGGTTGCTTGACCGCCCAGACTCAGCACAGCACGGAGAGCACAAGGCTCACAGGGCCTCTGGCTGTGGTCTGCAGCCCCACACACGCTGATGCTGACTCGGTGAGCGCCCAGATGGTGCCTGACAGACGTCATTTCCCTAGTGCTCTCCTCCCCAGCAGAGACGTGTGCAGGTGGTTGGGGCCTGCCCCTGCGTGTCTGGGCTCCCATCCACAGCCCCAGCTCAGGGAAGCAGCTCCTCAGCCAAGACCTGTAGGAGGCGCGGGGCGCCCCCGCCTGGAAGCCTAGTGCACAGCATGAGGGAAGCAAGCCTCCTGGGGAGAAGAGGAGGCAGCCCAGATGCGTGGGGCTGCAATCACTGCTTGGGCGGAGCCGAGTGCGCCTCCAGTACGGCAGAGCTCCAGCTCTGCTCAGAGGCCCGATCTGGCAGAGGGCTGGCGTGAGGCTGCTCTGCCCTGGGCGAGCCTTGCCCAGACTTGCCTCGCGGCTAGGCTTCTAGTCCAGAAAGGAGCGGGCTGCGCGAGACTGGGAGATGCTACTGGCGCCTTCCTGGCCTCAGCTCCACTTCTGCCTTGCCTTTGCACCTAGTCCCCAGGCGTTCTTGTGGAGGGCTTAGTTGCCGGTGGGTTGCACACTGCCAAGCGCTCCAGCTTGAGGGCTCTAGTAGAGGCAAAGTGAGGGCAACTGAAAGTCTATTCTTACGGTTGCTTGACCGCCCAGACTCAGACAGCACGGAGAGCACAAGGCTCACAGGGCCCCTGCCTGGGGTCTGCAGCCCCACACACGCGGAGGCTGACTCGGTGAGCGCCCAGAAGGTGCCTGACAGACGTCATTTCCCTAGTGCTCTCCTCCCAAGCAGAGACGTGTGCAGGTGGTTGGGGCCTGCCCCTGCGTGTCTGGGCTCCCGTCCACAGCCCCAGCTCAGGGAAGCAGCTCCTGAGCCAAGACCTGTGGGAGGCGCAGGGGGCCCCGCCTGGAAGCCTAGTTTCCAGCATGCGGGAAGCGAGCCTCCTCGGGAGAAAAGAAGGCAGCCCTGCTGTGTGCGGCTGCATTCACTGCTTTGGCGGAGCCGAGTGCGCCTCCAGTACGGCAGAGCTCCAGCTCAGCTCAGAGGCCCGATCTGGCAGAGTTGCTGGCGTGAGGCTGTTCTGCCATGGGCGAGCCTTGCCCAAACTTGCCTCGCGGCTAGGCTTCCAGTCCAGAAAGGAGCGGGCTGCGCGAGACTGGGAGATGCTACTGGCGCCTTCCTGGCCTCAGCTCCACTCTTGCCTTGCCTTTGCACCTAGTCCCCAGGCGTTCTTGTGTAGGGCTTAGTTGCCGGTGGGTTGCACACTGCCAAGCGCTCCAGCTTGAGGGCTCTAGTAGAGGCAAAGTGAGGGCAACTGAAAGTCTATTCTTACGGTTGCTTGACCGCCCAGACTCAGCACAGCACGGAGAGCACAAGGCTCACAGGGCCTCTGGCTGTGGTCTGCAGCCCCACACACGCTGAGGCTGACTCGGTGAGCCCCCAGAAGGTGCCTGACAGACGTCTTTTCCCTAGTGCTCTCCTCCCCAGCAGAGACGTGTGCAGGTGGTTGGGGCCTGCCCCTGCGTGTCTGGGCTCCCGTCCACAGCCCCAGCTCAGGGAAGCAGCTCCTCAGCCAAGACCTGTAGGAGGCGCGGGGCTCCCCCGCCTGGAAGCCTTGTGCACAGCATGAGGGAAGCGAGCCTCCTTGGGAGAAGAGGAAGCAGCCCAGATGCGTGGGGCTGCAATCACTGCTTGGGCGGAGCCGAGTGCGCCTCCAGTACGGCAGAGCTCCAGCTCTGCTCAGAGGCCCGATCTGGCAGAGGGCTGGCGTGAGGCTGCTCTGCCCTGGGCGAGCCTTGCCCAGACTTGCCTCGCGGCTAGGCTTCCAGTCCAGAAAGGAGCGGGCTGCGCGAGACTGGGAGATGCTACTGGCGCCTTCCTGGCCTCAGCTCCACTCCTGCCTTGCCTTTGCACCTAGTCCCCAGGCGTTCTTGTTTAGGGCTTAGTTGCCGGTGGGTTGCACACTGCCAAGCGCTCCATCTTGAGGGCTCTAGTAGAGGCAAAGTGATGGCAACTGGAAGTCTATTCTTACGGTTGCTTGACCGCCCAGACTCAGCACAGCACGGAGAGCACAAGGCTCACAGGGCCCCTGGCTGGGGTCTGCAGCCCCACACACGCGGAGGCTGACTCGGTGAGCGCCCAGAAGGTGCCTGACAGACGTCATTTCCCTAGTGCTCTCCTCCCCAGCAGAGACGTGTGCAGATGGTTGGGGCCTGCCCCTGCGTGTCTGGGCTCCCGTCCATAGCCCCAGCTCAGGGAAGCAGCTACTGAGCCAAGACCTGTGGAGGGCGCAGGGGGCCCCGCCTGGAAGCCTAGTTTACAGCATGCGGGACGCGAGCCTCCTCAGGAGAAGAGAAGGCAGCCCTGCTGTGTGCGGCTGCATTCACTGCTTTGGCGGAGCCGAGTGCGCCTCCAGTACGGCAGAGCTCCAGCTCTGCTCAGAGGCCCGAACTGGCAGAGTTGCTGGCGTGAGGCTGCTCTGCCCTGGGCGAGCCTTGCCCAGACTTGCCTCGCGGCTAGGCTTCTAGTCCAGAAAGGAGCGGGCTGCGCGAGACTGGGAGATGCTACTGGCGCCTTCCTGGCCTCAGCTCCACTTCTGCCTTGCCTTTGCACCTAGTCCCCAGGCGTTCTTGTGGAGGGCTTAGTTGCCGGTGGGTTGCACACTGCCAAGCGCTCCAGCTTGAGGGCTCTAGTAGAGGCAAAGTGAGGGCAACTGAAAGTCTATTCTTACGGTTGCTTGACCGCCCAGACTCAGCACAGCACGGAGAGCACAAGGCTCACAGGGCCCCTGCCTGGGGTCTGCAGCCCCACACACGCGGAGGCTGACTCGATGAGCGCCCAGAAGGTGCCTGACAGACGTCGTTTCCCTAGTGCTCTCCTCCCAAGCAGAGACGTGTGCAGGTGGTTGGGGCCTGCCCCTGCGTGTCTGGGCTCCCGTCCACAGCCCCAGCTCAGGGAAGCAGCTCCTGAGCCAAGACCTGTGGGAGGCGCAGGGGGCCCCGCCTGGAAGCCTAGTTTCCAGCATGCGGGAAGCGAGCCTCCTCGGGAGAAGAGAAGGCAGCCCTGCTGTGTGCGGCTGCCTTCACTGTTTGGCGGAGCCGAGTGCGCCTCCAGTACGGCAGAGCTCCAGCTCTGCTCAGAGGCCCGATCTGGCAGAGTTGCTGGCGTGAGGCTGCTCTGCCATGGGCGAGCCTTGCCCAAACTTGCCTCGCGGCTAGGCTTCCAGTCCAGAAAGGAGCGGGCTGCGCGAGACTGGGAGATGCTACTGGCGCCTTCCTGGCCTCAGCTCCACTCCTGCCTTGCCTTTGCACCTAGTCCCCAGGCGTTCTTGTGGAGGGCTTAGTTGCCGGTGGGTTGCACACTGCCAAGCGCTCCAGCTTGAGGGCTCTAGTAGAGGCAAAGTGAGGGCAACTGAAAGTCTATTCTTACGGTTGCTTGACCGCCCAGACTCAGCACAGCACGGAGAGCACAAGGCTCACAGGGCCTCTGGCTGTGGTCTGCAGCCCCACACACGCTGAGGCTGACTCGGTGAGCCCCCAGAAGGTGCCTGACAGACGTCTTTTCCCTAGTGCTCTCCTCCCCAGCAGAGACGTGTGCAGGTGGTTGGGGCCTGCCCCTGCGTGTCTGGGCGCCCGTCCACAGCCCCAGCTCAGGGAAGCAGCTCCTCAGCCAAGACCTGTAGGAGGCGCGGGGCGCCCCCGCCTGGAAGCCTTGTGCACAGCATGAGGGAAGCGAGCCTCCTTGGGAGAAGAGGAAGCAGCCCAGATGCGTGGGGCTGCAATCACTGCTTGGGCGGAGCCGAGTGCGCCTCCAGTACGGCAGAGCTCCAGCTATGCTCAGAGGCCCGATCTGGCAGAGGGCTGGCGTGAGGCTGCTCTGTCCTTGGCGAGCCTTGCCCAGACTTGCCTCGCGGCTAGGCTTCCAGTCCAGAAAGGAGCGGGCTGCGCGAGACTGGGAGATGCTACTGGCGCCTTCCTGGCCTCAGCTCCACTCCTGCCTTGCCTTTGCACCTAGTCCCCAGGCGTTCTTGTGGAGGGCTTAGTTGCCGGTGGGTTGCACACTGCCAAGCGCTCCAGCAGAGAGGGCTCTATTAGAGGCAATGGGAGGGCAACTGCAGGGCTCCTCCAGCGGTTGCTTGACCGCCCAGACTCAGCACAGCACGGAGAGCACAAGGCTCACAGGGCCTCTGGCTGTGGTCTGCAGCCCCACACACGCTGAAGCTGACTCGGTGAGCGCCCAGAAGGTGCCTGACAGACGTCATTTCCCTAGTGCTCTCCTCCCCAGCAGAGACGTGTGCAGGTGGTTGGGGCCTGCTCCTGCGTGTCTGGGCTCCCGTCCACAGCCCCAGCTCAGGGAAGCAGCTCCTCAGCCAAGACCTGTAGGAGGCGTGGGGCGCCCCCTCCTGGAAGCCTAGTGCACAGCATGAGGGAAGCGATCCTCCTTGGGAGAAGAGGAGGCAGCCCAGATGCGTGGGGCTGCAATCACTGCTTGGGCGGAGCCGGGTGCGCCTCCAGTACGGCAGAGCTCCAGCTATGCTCAGAGGCCCGATCTGGCAGAGGGCTGGCGTGAGGCTGCTCTGCCCTGGGCGAGCCTTGCCCAGACTTGCCTCGCGGCTAGGCTTCCAGTCCAGAAAGGAGCGGGCTGCGCGAGACTGGGAGATGATACTGGCGCCTTCCTGGCCTCAGCTCCACTCCTGCCTTGCCTTTGCACCTAGTCCCCAGGCGTTCTTGTGGAGGGCTTAGTTGCCAGTGGGTTGCACACTGCCAAGCGCTCCAGCAGAGAGGGCTCTATTAGAGGCAATGGGAGGGCAACTGCAGGGCTCCTCCAGCGGTTGCTTGACCGCCCAGACTCAGCACAGCACAGAGAGCACAAGGCTCACAGGGCCTCTGGCTGTGGTCTGCAGCCCAACACACGCTGAGGCTGACTCGGTGAGCGCCCAGAAGGTGCCTGACAGACGTCATTTCCCTAGTGCTCTCCTCCCCAGCAGAGACGTGTGCAGGTGGTTGGGGCCTGCCCCTGCGTGCCTGGGCTCCCGTCCACAGCCCCAGCTCAGGGAAGCAGCTCCTGAGCCAAGACCTGTGGAGGGCGCAGGGGGCCCCGCCTGGAAGCCTAGTTTACAGCATGCGGGAAGTGAGCCTCCTTGGGAGAAGAGAAGGCAGCCCTGCTGTGTGCGGCTGCATTCACTGCTTTGGCGGAGCCGAGTGCGCCTCCAGTACGGCAGAGCTCCAGCTCTGCTCAGAGGTTCGATCTGGCAGAGTTGCTGGCGTGAGGCTGCTCTGTCCTAGGCGAGCCTTGCCCAGACTTGCCTCGCAGCTAGGCTTCCAGTCCAGAAAGTAGCGGGCTGCGCGAGACTGGGAGATGCTACTGGCGCCTTCCTGGCCTCAGCACCACTCCTGCCTTACCTTTGCACCTAGTCCTCAGGCGTTCTTGTGGAGGGCTTAGTTGCCGGTGTGTTGCACACTGCCAAGCGCTCCAGCAGAGAGGGCTCTATTAGAGGCAATGGGAGGGCAACTGCAGGGCTCCTCCAGCGGTTGCTTGACCGCCCAGACTCAGCACAGCACGGAGAGCACAAGGCTCACAGGGCCTCTGGCTGTGGTCTGCAGCCCCACACACGCTGAGGCTGACTCGGTGAGCGCCCAGAAGGTGCCTGACAGACGTCATTTCCCTAGTGCTCTCCTCCCCAGCAGAGACGTGTGCAGGTGGTTGGGGCCTGCCCCTGCGTGTCTGGGCTCCCGTCCACAGCCCCAGCTCAGGGAAGCAGCTCCTCAGCCAAGACCTGTAGGAGGCGCGGGGCGCCCCCGCCTGGAAGCCTAGTGCACAGCATGAGGGAAGCAAGCCTCCTGGGGAGAAGAGGAGGCAGCCCAGATGCGTGGGGCTGCAATCACTGCTTGGGCGGAGCCGAGTGCGCCTCCAGTACGGCAGAGCTCCAGCTCTGCTCAGAGGCCCGATCTGGCAGAGGGCTGGCGTGAGGCTGCTCTGCCCTGGGCGAGCCTTGCCCAGACTTGCCTCGCGGCTAGGCTTCTAGTCCAGAAAGGAGCGGGCTGCGCGAGACTGGGAGATGCTACTGGCGCCTTCCTGGCCTCAGCTCCACTTGTGCCTTGCCTTTGCACCTAGTCCCCAGGCGTTCTTGTGGAGGGCTTAGTTGCCGGTGGGTTGCACACTGCCAAGCGCTCCAGCTTGAGGGCTCTATTAGAGGCAAAGTGAGGGCAACTGGAAGTCTATTCTTACGGTTGCTTGACCGCCCAGACTCAGCACAGCACGGAGAGCACAAGGCCACAGGGCCCCTGGCTGGGGTCTGCAGCCCCACACACGCGGAGGCTGACTCGGTGAGCGCCCAGAAGGTGCCTGACAGACGTCATTTCCCTAGTGCTCTCCTCCCCAGCAGAGACGTGTGCAGGTGGTTGGGGCCTGCCCCTGCGTGTCTGGGCTCCCGTCCACAGCCCCAGCTCAGGGAAGCAGCTCCTGAGCCAAGACCTGTGGGAGGCGCAGGGGGCCCCGCCTGGAAGCCTAGTTTCCAGCATGCGGGAAGTGAGCCTCCTCGGGAGAACAGAAGGCAGCCCTGCTGTGTGCGGCTGCATTCACTGCTTTGGCGGAGCCGAGTGCGCCTCCAGTACGGCAGAGCTCCAGCTCTGCTCAGAGGCCCGATCTGGCAGAGTTGCTGGCGTGAGGCTGCTCTGCCATGTGCGAGCCTTGCCCAAACTTGTCTCGCGGCTAGGCTTCCAGTCCAGAAAGGAGCGGGCTGCGCGAGACTGGGAGATGCTACTGGCGCCTTCCTGGCCTCAGCTCCACTCTTGCCTTACCTTTGCACCTAGTCCCCAGGCGTTCTTGTTTAGGGCTTAGTTGCCGTTGGGTTGCACACTGCCAAGCGCTCCAGCTTGAGGGCTCTAGTAGAGGCAAAGTGAGGGCAACTGGAAGTCTATTCTTACGGTTGCTTGACCGCCCAGACTCAGCACAGCACGGAGAGCACAAGGCTCACAGGGCCCCTGGCTGGGGTCTGCAGCCCCACACACGCGGAGTCTGACTCGGTGAGCGCCCAGAAGGTGCCTGACAGACGTCATTTCCCTAGTGCTCTCCTCCCCAGCAGAGACGTGTGCAGGTGGTTGGGGCCTGCCCCTGCGTGTCTGGGCTCCCGTCCACAGCCCCAGCTCAGGGAAGCAGCTACTGAGCCAAGACCTGTGGAGGGCGCAGGGGGCACCGCCTGGAAGCCTAGTTTACAGCATGCGGGACGCGAGCCTCCTCGGGAGAAGAGAAGGCAGCCCTGCTGTGTGCGGCTGCATTCACTGCTTTGGCGGAGCCGAGTGCGCCTCCAGTACGGCAGAGCTCCAGCTCTGCTCAGAGGCCCGAACTGGCAGAGTTGCTGGCGTGAGGCTGCTCTGTCCTAGGCGAGCCTTGCCCAGACTTGCCTCGCGGCTAGGCTTCCAGTCCAGAAAGGAGCGGGCTGCGCGAGACTGGGAGATGCTACTGGCGCCTTCCTGGCCTCACCACCACTCCTGCCTTACCTTTGCACCTAGTCCTCAGGCGTTCTTGTGGAGGGCTTAGTTGCCGGTGGGTTGCACACTGCCAAGCGCTCCAGCAGAGAGGGCTCTATTAGAGGCAATGGGAGGGCAACTGCAGGGCTCCTCCAGCGGTTGCTTGACCGCCCAGACTCAGCACAGCACGGAGAGCACAAGGCTCACAGGGCCTCTGGCTGTGGTCTGCAGCCCCACACACGCTGAGGCTGACTCGGTGAGCGCCCAGAAGGTGCCTGACAGACGTCATTTCCCTAGTGCTCTCCTTCCCAGCAGAGACATGTGCAGGTGGTTGGGGCCTGCCCCTGCGTGTCTGGGCTCCCGTCCACAGCCCCAGTTCAGGAAAGCAGCTCCTCAGCCAAGACCTGTAGGAGGCGCGGGGCGCCCCGCCTGGAAGCCTAGTGCACAGCATGAGGGAAGCAAGCCTCCTGGGGAGAAGAGGAGGCAGCCCAGATGCGTGGGGCTGCAATCACTGCTTGGGCGGAGCCGGGTGCGCCTCCAGTACGGCAGAGCTCCAGCTCTGCTCAGAGGCCCGATCTGGCAGAGGGCTGGCATGAGGCTGCTCTTCCCTGGGAGAGCCTTGCCCAGACTTGCCTCGCGGCTAGGCTTCCAGTCCAGAAAGGAGCGGGCTGCGCGAGACTGGGAGATGCTACTGGCGCCTTCCTGGCCTCAGCTCCACTCCTGCCTTGCCTTTGCACCTAGTCCCCAGGCGTTCTTGTGTAGGGCTTAGTTGCCGGTGGGTTGCACACTGCCAAGCGCTCCAGCTTGAGGGCTCTAGTAGAGGCAAAGTGAGGGCAACTGGAAGTCTATTCTTACGGTTGCTTGACCGCCCAGACTCAGCACAGCAGGGAGAGCACAAGGCTCACAGGGCCCCTGGCTGGGGTCTGCAGCCCCACACACGCGGAGGCTGACTCGGTGAGCGCCCAGAAGGTGCCTGACAGACGTCATTTCCCTAGTGCTCTCCTCCCCAGCAGAGACGTGTGCAGGTGGTTGGGGCCTGCCCCTGCGTGTCTGGGCTCCCGTCCACAGCCCCAGCTCAGGGAAGCAGCTCCTGAGCCAAGACCTGTGGAGGGCGCAGGGGGCCCCGCCTGGAAGCCTAGTTTCGAGCATGCGCGAAGCGAGCCTCCTCGGGAGAAGAGAAGGCAGCCCTGCTGTGTGCGGCTGCATTCACTGCTTTGGCGGAGCCGAGTGCGCCTCCAGTACGGCAGAGCTCCAGCTCTGCTCAGAGGCCCGATCTGGCAGAGTTGCTGGCGTGAGGCTGCTCTGCCCTGGGCGAGCCTTGCCCAAACTTGCCTCGCGGCTAGGCTTCCAGTCCAGAAAGGAGCGGGCTGCGCGAGACTGGGAGATGCTACTGGCGCCTTCCTGGCCTCAGCACCACTCCTGCCTTACCTTTGCACCTAGTCCTCAGGCGTTCTTGTGGAGGGCTTAGTTGCCGGTGGGTTGCACACTGCCAAGCGCTCCAGCACAGAGGGCTCTATTAGAGGCAATGGGAGGGCAACTGCAGGGCTCCTCCAGCGGTTGCTTGACCGCCCAGACTCAGCACAGCACGGAGAGCACAAGGCTCACAGGGCCTCTGGCTGTGGTCTGCAGCCCAACACACGCTGAGGCTGACTCGGTGAGCGCCCAGAAGGTACCTGACAGACGTCATTTCCCTAGTGCTCTCCTCCCCAGCAGAGACGTGTGCAGGTGGTTGGGGCCTGCCCCTGCGTGTCTGGTCTCCCGTCCACAGCCCCATCTCAGGGAAGCAGCTCCTGAGCCAAGACCTGTGGAGGGCGCAGGGGGCCCCGCCTGGAAGCCGAGTTTCCAGCATGCGGGAAGCGAGCCTCCTCGGGAGAAGAGAAGGCAGCCCTGCTGTGTGCGGCTGCATTCACTGCTTTGGCGGAGCCGAGTGCGCCTCCAGTACGGCAGAGCTCCAGCTCTGCTCAGAGGCCCGATCTGGCAGAGTTGCTGGCGTGAGGCTGCTCTGCCGTGGGCGAGCCTTGCCCAGACTTGCCTCGCTTCTAGGCTTCCAGTCCAGAAAGGAGCGGGCTGCGCGAGACTGGGAGATGCTACTGGCGCCTTCCTGGCCTCAGCACCACTCCTGCCTTGCCTTTGCACTTAGTCCTCAGGCGTTCTTGTGTAGGGCTTAGTTGCCGGTGGGTTGCACACTGCCAAGCGCTCCAGCAGAGAGGGCTCTATTAGAGGCAATGGGAGGGCAACTGCAGGGCTCCTCCAGCGGTTGCTTGACCGCCCAGACTCAGCACAGCACGGAGAGCACAAGGCTCACAGGGCCTCTGGCTGTGGTCTGCAGCCCCACACACGCTGAGGCTGACTCGGTGAGCGCCCAGAAGGTGCCTGACAGACGTCATTTCCCTAGTGCTCTCCTCCCCAGCAGAGACGTGTGCAGGTGGTTGGGGCCTGCCCCTGCGTGTCTGGGCTCCCGTCCACAGCCCCAGCTCAGGGAAGCAGCTCCTCAGCCAAGACCTGTAGGAGGCGTGGGGCGCCCCCTCCTGGAAGCCTAGTGCACAGCATGAGGGAAGCGATCCTCCTTGGGAGAAGAGGAGGCAGCCCAGATGCGTGGGGCTGCAATCACTGCTTGGGCGGAGCCGGGTGCGCCTCCAGTACGGCAGAGCTCCAGCTCTGCTCAGAGGCCCGATCTGGCAGAGGGCTGGCATGAGGCTGCTCTTCCCTGGGAGAGCCTTGCCCAGACTTGCCTCGCGGCTAGGCTTCCAGTCCAGAAAGGAGCGGGCTGCGCGAGACTGGGAGATGCTACTGGCGCCTTCCTGGCCTCAGCTCCACTCCTGCCTTGCCTTTGCACCTAGTCCCCAGGCGTTCTTGTGGAGGGCTTAGTTGCCGGTGGGTTGCACACTGCCAAGCGCTCCAGCTTGAGGGCTCTAGTAGAGGCAAAGTGAGGGCAACTGGAAGTCTATTCTTACGGTTGCTTGACCGCCCAGACTCAGCACAGCACGGAGAGCACAAGGCTCACAGGGCCCCTGGCTGGGGTCTGCAGCCCCACACACGCGGAGGCTGACTCGGTGAGCGCCCAGAAGGTGCCTGACAGACGTCATTTCCCTAGTGCTCTCCTCCCCAGCAGAGACGTGTGCAGGTGGTTGGGGCCTGCCCCTGCGTGTCTGGGCTCCCGTCCACAGCCCCAGCTCAGGGAAGCAGCTCCTGAGCCAAGACCTGTGGAGGGCGCAGGGGGCCCCGCCTGGAAGCCTAGTTTCCAGCATGCGCGAAGCGAGCCTCCTCGGGAGAAGAGAAGGCAGCCCTGCTGTGTGCGGCTGCATTCACTGCTTTGGCGGAGCCGAGTGCGCCTCCAGTACGGCAGAACTCCAGCTCTGCTCAGAGGCCCGATATGGCAGAGTTGCTGGCGTGAGGCTGCTCTGCCCTGGGCGAGCCTTGCCCAGACTTGCCTCGCGGCTAGGCTTCCAGTCCAGAAAGGAGCGGGCTGCGCGAGACTGGGAGATGCTACTGGCGCCTTCCTGGCCTCAGCACCACTCCTGCCTTACCTTTGCACCTAGTCCTCAGGCGTTCTTGTGGAGGGCTTAGTTGCCGGTGGGTTGCACACTGCCAAGCGCTCCAGCACAGAGGGCTCTATTAGAGGCAATGGGAGGGCAACTGCAGGGCTCCTCCAGCGGTTGCTTGACCGCCCAGACTCAGCACAGCACGGAGAGGACAAGGCTCACAGGGCCTCTGGCTGTGGTCTGCAGCCCAACACACGCTGAGGCTGACTTGGTGAGCGCCCAGAAGGTGCCTGACAGACGTCTTTTCCCTAGTGCTCTCCTCCCCAGCAGAGACGTGTGCAGGTGGTTAAGGCCTGCTCCTGCGGGTCTGGGCTCCCGTCCACAGCCCCAGCTCAGGGAAGCAGCTCCTCAGCCAAGACCTGTAGGAGGCGCGGGGCGCCCCCGTCTGGAAGCCTTGTGCACAGCATGAGGGAAGCGAGCCTCCTTGGGAGAAGAGGAAGCAGCCCAGATGCGTGGGGCTGCAATCACTGCTTGGGCGGAGCCGAGTACGCCTCCAGTACGGCAGAGCTCCAGCTCTGCTCAGAGGCCCGATCTGGCAGAGGGCTGGCGTGAGGCTGCTCTGCCCTGGGCGAGCCTTGCCCAGACTTGCCTCGCGGCTAGGCTTCCAGTCCAGAAAGGAGCGGGCTGCGCGAGACTGGGAGATGCTACTGGCGCCTTCCTGGCCTCAGCACCACTCCTGCCTTGCCTTTGCACCTAGTCCTCAGGCGTTCTTGTGGAGGGCTTAGTTGCCGGTGGGTTACACACTGCCAAGCGCTCCAGCAGAGAGGGCTCTATTAGAGGCATGGGAGGGCAACTGCAGGGCTCCTCCAGCGGTTGCTTGACCGCCCAGGCTCAGCACAGCACGGAGAGCACAAGGCTCACAGGGCCTCTGGCTGTGGTCTGCAGCCCCACACACGCTGAGGCTCACTCGGTGAGCGCCCAGAAGGTGCCTGACAGACGTCATTTCCCTAGTGCTCTCCTCCCCAGCAGAGACGTGTGCAGGTGGTTGGGGCCTGCCCCTGCGTGTCTGGGCTCCCGTCCACAGCCCCAGCTCAGGGAAGCAGCTCCTCAGCCAAGACCTGTAGGAGGCGTGGGGCGCCCCCTCCTGGAAGCCTAGTGCACAGCATGAGGGAAGCGATCCTCCTTGGGAGAAGAGGAGGCAGCCCAGATGCGTGGGGCTGCAATCACTGCTTGGGCGGAGCCGGGTGCGCCTCCAGTACGGCAGAGCTCCAGCTCTGCTCAGAGGCCCGATCTGGCAGAGGGCTGGCATGAGGCTGCTCTTCCCTGGGAGAGCCTTGCCCAGACTTGCCTCGCGGCTAGGCTTCCAGTCCAGAAAGGAGCGGGCTGCGCGAGACTGGGAGATGCTACTGGCGCCTTCCTGGCCTCAGCTCCACTCCTGCCTTGCCTTTGCACCTAGTCCCCAGGCGTTCTTGTGGAGGGCTTAGTTGCCGGTGGGTTGCACACTGCCAAGCGCTCCAGCTTGAGGGCTCTAGTAGAGGCAAAGTGAGGGCAACTGGAAGTCTATTCTTACGGTTGCTTGACCGCCCAGACTCAGCACAGCACGGAGAGCACAAGGCTCACAGGGCCCCTGGCTGGGGTTCTGCAGCCCCACACACGCGGAGGCTGACTCGGTGAGCGCCCAGAAGGTGCCTGACAGACGTCATTTCCCTAGTGCTCTCCTCCCCAGCAGAGACGTGTGCAGGTGGTTGGGGCCTGCCCCTGCGTGTCTGGGCTCCCGTCCACAGCCCCAGCTCAGGGAAGCAGCTCCTGAGCCAAGACCTGTGGAGGGCGCAGGGGGCCCCGCCTGGAAGCCTAGTTTCCAGCATGCGCGAAGCGAGCCTCCTCGGGAGAAGAGAAGGCAGCCCTGCTGTGTGCGGCTGCATTCACTGCTTTGGCGGAGCCGAGTGCGCCTCCAGTACGGCAGAACTCCAGCTCTGCTCAGAGGCCCGATATGGCAGAGTTGCTGGCGTGAGGCTGCTCTGCCCTGGGCGAGCCTTGCCCAGACTTGCCTCGCGGCTAGGCTTCCAGTCCAGAAAGGAGAGGGCTGCGCGAGACTGGGAGATGCTACTGGCGCCTTCCTGGCCTCAGCACCACTCCTGCCTTACCTTTGCACCTAGTCCTCAGGCGTTCTTGTGGAGGGCTTAGTTGCCGGTGGGTTGCACACTGCCAAGCGCTCCAGCACAGAGGGCTCTATTAGAGGCAATGGGAGGGCAACTGCAGGGCTCCTCCAGCGGTTGCTTGACCGCCCAGACTCAGCACAGCACGGAGAGCACAAGGCTCACAGGGCCTCTGGCTGTGGTCTGCAGCCCAACACACGCTGAGGCTGACTCGGTGAGCGCCCAGAAGGTACCTGACAGACGTCATTTCCCTAGTGCTCTCCTCCCCAGCAGAGACGTGTGCAGGTGGTTGGGGCCTGCCCCTGCGTGTCTGGTCTCCCGTCCACAGCCCCATCTCAGGGAAGCAGCTCCTGAGCCAAGACCTGTGGAGGGCGCAGGGGGCCCCGCCTGGAAGCCTAGTTTACAGCATGCGGGAAGTGAGCCTCCTCGGGAGAAGAGAAGGCAGCCCTGCTGTGTGCGGCTGCATTCACTGCTTTGGCGGAGCCGAGTGCGCCTCCAGTACGGCAGAGCTCCAGCTCTGCTCAGAGGCCCGATCTGGCAGAGTTGCTGGCGTGAGGCTGCACTGCCCTGGGCGAGCCTTGCCCAGACTTGCCTCGCGGCTAGGCTTCCAGTCCAGAAAGGAGCGGGCTGCGCGAGACTGGGAGATGCTACTGGCGCCTTCCTGGCCTCAGCACCACTCCTGCCTTACCTTTGCACCTAGTCCTCAGGCGTTCTTGTGGAGGGCTTAGTTTCCGGTGGGTTGCACACTGCCAAGCGCTCCAGCAGAGAGGGCTCTATTAGAGGCAATGGGAGGGCAACTGCAGGGCTCCTCCAGCGGTTGCTTGACCGCCCAGACTCAGCACAGCACGGAGAGCACAAGGCTCACAGGGCCTCTGGGTGTGGTCTGCAGCCCCACACACGCTGAGGCTGACTCGGTGAGCGCCCAGAAGGTGCCTGACAGACGGCATTTCCCTAGTGCTCTCCTCCCCAGCAGAGACGTGTGCAGGTGGTTGGGGCCTGCCCCTGCGTGTCTGGGCTCCCGTCCACAGCCCCAGCTCAGGGAAGCAGCTCCTCAGCCCAGACCTGTAGGAGGCGCGGGGCGCCCCCGCCTGGAAGCCTAGTGCACAGCATGAGGGAAGCGAGCCTCCTTGGGAGAAGAGGAGGCAGCCCAGATGCGTGGGGCTGCAATCACTGCTTGGGCGGAGCCGAGTGCGCCTCCAGTACGGCAGAGCTCCAGCTCTGCTCAGAGGCCCGATCTGGCAGAGGGCTGGCGTGAGGCTGCTCTGCCCTGGGCGAGCCTTGCCCAGACTTGCCTCGCGGCTAGGCTTCCACTCCAGAAAGGAGCGGGCTGCGCGAGACTGGGAGATGCTACTGGCGCCTTCCTGGCCTCAGCTCCACTCCTGCCTTGCCTTTGCACCTAGTCCCCAGGCGTTCTTGTGGAGGGCTTAGTTGCCGGTGGGTTGCACACTGCCAAGCGCTCCAGCTTGAGGGCTCTAGTAGAGGCAAAGTGAGGGCAACTGAAAGTCTATTCTTACGGTTGCTTGACCGCCCAGACTCAGCACAGCACGGAGAGCACAAGGCTCACAGGGCCTCTGGCTGTGGTCTGCAGCCCCACACACGCGGAGGCTGACTCGGTGAGCGCCCAAAAGGTGCCTGACAGACGTCTTTTCCCTAGTGCTCTCCTCCCCAGCAGAGACGTGTGCAGGTGGTTGGGGCCTGCCCCTGCGTGTCTGGGCTCCCGTCCACAGCCCCAGCTCAGGGAAGCAGCTCCTCAGCCAAGACCTGTAGGAGGCGCGGGGCGCCCCCGCCTGGAAGCCTTGTGCACAGCATGAGGGAAGCGAGCCTCCTTGGGAGAAGAGGAAGCAGCCCAGATGCGTGGGGCTGCAATCACTGCTTGGGCGGAGCCGAGAGCGCCTCCAGTACGGCAGAGCTCCAGCTCTGCTCAGAGGCCCGATCTGGCAGAGGGCTGGCGTGAGGCTGCTCTGCCCTGGGCGAGCCTTGCCCAGACTTGCCTCGCGGCTAGGCTTCCACTCCAGAAAGGAGCGGGCTGCGCGAGACTGGGAGATGCTACTGGCGCCTTCCTGGCCTCAGCTCCACTCCTGCCTTGCCTTTGCACCTAGTCCCCAGGCGTTCTTTTGGAGGGCTTAGTTGCCGGTGGGTTGCACACTGCCAAGCGCTCCAGCTTGAGGGCTCTAGTAGAGGCAAAGTGAGGGCAACTGGAAGTCTATTCTTATGGATGCTTGACCGCCCAGACTCAGCACAGCACGGAGAGCACAAGGCTCACAGGGCCCCTGGCTGGGGTCTGCAGCCCCACACACGCGGAAGCTGACTCGGTGAGCGCCCAGAAGGTGCCTGACAGACGTCATTTCCCTAGTGCTCTCCTCCACAGCAGAGACGTGTGCAGGTGGTTTGGGCCTGCCCCTGCGTGTCTGGGCTCCTGTCCACAGCCCCAGCTCAGGGAAGCAGCTCCTGAGCCAAGACCTGTGGAGGGCGCAGGGGGCCCCGCCTGGAAGCCTAGTTTACAGCATGCGGGAAGTGAGCCTCCTCGGGAGAAGAGAAGGCAGCCCTGCTGTGTGCGGCTGCATTCACTGCTTTGGCGGAGCCGAGTGCGCCTCCAGTACGGCAGAGCTCCAGCTCTGCTCAGAGGCCCGATCTGGCAGAGTTGCTGGCGTGAGGCTGCTCTGCCCTGGGCGAGCCTTGCCCAGACTTGCCTCGCGTCTAGGCTTCCAGTCCAGAAAGGAGCGGGCTGCGCGAGACTGGGAGATGCTACTGGCGCCTTCCTGGCCTCAGCACCACTCCTGCCTTACCTTTGCACCTAGTCCTCAGGCGTTCTTGTGGAGGGCTTAGTTGCCGGTGGGTTGCACACTGCCAAGCGCTCCAGCAGAGAGGGCTCTATTAGAGGCAATGGGAGGGCAACTGCAGGGCTCCTCCAGCGGTTGCTTGACCGCCCAGACTCAGCACAGCACGGAGAGCACAAGGCTCACAGGGCCTCTGGCTGTGGTCTGCAGCCCCACACACGCTGAGGCTGACTCGGTGAGCGCCCAGAAGGTGCCTGACAGACGTCATTTCCCTAGTGCTCTCCTCCCCAGCAGAGACGTGTGCAGGTGGTTGGGGCCTGGCCCTGCGTGTCTGGGCTCCCGTCCACAGCCCCAGCTCAGGGAAGCAGCTCCTCAGCCAAGACCTGTAGGAGGCGCGGGGCGCCCCCGCCTGGAAACCTTCTGTACAGCATGAGGGAAGCGAGCCTCCTTGGGAGAAGAGGAGGCAGCCCAGATGCGTGGGGCTGCAATCACTGCTTGGGCGGAGCCGAGTGCGCCTCCAGTACGGCAGAGCTCCAGCTCTGCTCAGAGGCCCGATCTGGCAGAGGGCTGGCGTGAGGCTGCTCTGCCCTGGGCGAGTCTTGCCCAGACTTGCCTCGCGGCTAGGCTTCCACTCCAGAAAGGAGCGGGCTGCGCGAGACTGGGAGATGCTACTGGCGCCTTCCTGGCCTCAGCACCACTCCTGCCTTACCTTTGCACCTAGTCCTCAGGCGTTCTTGTGGAGGGCTTAGTTTCCGGTGGGTTGCACACTGCCAAGCGCTCCAGCAGAGAGGGCTCTATTAGAGGCAATGGGAGGGCAACTGCAGGGCTCCTCCAGCGGTTGCTTGACCGCCCAGACAGCACAGCACGGAGAGCACAAGGCTCACAGGGCCTCTGGCTGTGGTCTGCAGCCCCACACACGCTGAGGCTGACTCGGTGAGCGCCCAGAAGGTGCCTGACAGACGTCATTTCCCTAGTGCTCTCCTCCCCAGCAGAGACGTGTGCAGGTGGTTGGGGCCTGGCCCTGCGTGTCTGGGCTCCCGTCCACAGCCCCAGCTCAGGGAAGCAGCTCCTCAGCCCAGACCTGTAGGAGGCGCGGGGCGCCCCCGCCTGGAAGCCTAGTGCACAGCATGAGGGTAGCGAGCCTCCTTGGGAGAAGAGGAGGCAGCCCAGATGCGTGGGGCTGCAATCACTGCTTGGGCGGAGCCGAGTGCGCCTCCAGTACGGCAGAGCTCCAGCTCTGCTCAGAGGCCCGATCTGGCAGAGGGCTGGCGTGAGGCTGCTCTGCCCTGGGCGAGTCTTGCCCAGACTTGCCTCGCGGCTAGGCTTCCACTCCAGAAAGTAGCGGGCTGCGCGAGACTGGGAGATGCTACTGGCGCCTTCCTGGCCTCAGCTCCACTCCTGCCTTGCCTTTGCACCTAGTCCCCAGGCGTTCTTGTGGAGGGCTTAGTTGCCGGTGGGTTGCACACTGCCAAGCGCTCCAGCTTGAGGGCTCTAGTAGAGGCAAATTGAGGGCAACTGAAAGTCTATTCTTACGGTTGCTTGACCGCCCAGACTCAGCACAGCACGGAGAGCACAAGGCTCACAGGGCCCGTGGTTGGGGTCTGCAGCCCCACACACGCGGAGGCTGACTCGGTGAGCGCCCAGAAGGTGCCTGACAGACGTCATTTCCCTAGTGCTCTCCTCCCCAGCAGAGACGTGTGCAGGTGGTTGGGGCCTGCCCCTGCGTGTCTGGGCTCCCGTCCACAGCCCCAGCTCAGGGAAGCAGCTCCTGAGCCAAGAACTGTGGGAGGCGCAGGGGGCCCCGCCTGGAAGCCTAGTTTCCAGCATGCGGGAAGCGAGCCTCCTCGGGAGAAGAGAAGGCAGCCCTGCTGTGTGCGGCTGCATTCACTGCTTTGGCGGAGCCGAGTGCGCCTCCAGTACGGCAGAGCTCCAGCTCTGCTCAGAGGCCCGATCTGGCAGAGTTACTGGCGTGAGGCTGCTCTGCCCTGGGCGAGCCTTGCCCAGACTTGCCTCGCGGCTAGGCTTCCAGTCCAGAAAGGAGCGGGCTGCGCGAGACTGGGAGATGCTACTGGCGCCTTCCTGGCCTCAGCTCCACTCCTGCCTTGCCTTTGCACCTAGACCCCAGGCGTTCTTGTGGAGGGCTTAGTTGCCGGTGGGTTGCACACTGCCAAGCGCTCCAGCTTGAGGGCTCTAGTAGAGGCAAAGTGAGGGCAACTGAAAGTCTATTCTTACGGTTGCTTGACCGCCCAGACTCAGCACAGCACGGAGAGCACAAGGCTCACAGGGCCTCTGGCTGTGGTCTGCAGCCCCACACACGCGGAGGCTGACTCGGTGAGCGCCCAAAAGGTGCCTGACAGACGTCTTTTCCCTAGTGCTCTCCTCCCCAGCAGAGACGTGTGCAGGTGGTTGGGGCCTGCCCCTGCGTGTCTGGGCTCCCGTCCACAGCCCCAGCTCAGGGAAGCAGCTCCTCAGCCAAGACCTGTAGGAGGCGCGGGGCGCCCCCGCCTGGAAGCCTTGTGCACAGCATGAGGGAAGCGAGCCTCCTTGGGAGAAGAGGAAGCAGCCCAGATGCGTGGGGCTGCAATCACTGCTTGGGCGGAGCCGAGAGCGCCTCCAGTACGGCAGAGCTCCAGCTCTGCTCAGAGGCCCGATCTGGCAGAGGGCTGGCGTGAGGCTGCTCTGCCCTGGGCGAGCCTTGCCCAGACTTGCCTCGCGGCTAGGCTTCCACTCCAGAAAGGAGCGGGCTGCGCGAGACTGGGAGATGCTACTGGCGCCTTCCTGGCCTCAGCTCCACTCCTGCCTTGCCTTTGCACCTAGTCCCCAGGCGTTCTTTTGGAGGGCTTAGTTGCCGGTGGGTTGCACACTGCCAAGCGCTCCAGCTTGAGGGCTCTAGTAGAGGCAAAGTGAGGGCAACTGGAAGTCTATTCTTATGGTTGCTTGACCGCCCAGACTCAGCACAGCACGGAGAGCACAAGGCTCACAGGGCCCCTGGCTGGGGTCAGCAGCCCCACACACGCGGAGGCTGACTCGGTGAGCGCCCAGAAGGTGCCTGACAGACGTCATTTCCCTAGTGCTCTCCTCCCCAGCAGAGACGTGTGCAGGTGGTTGGGGCCTGCCCCTGCGTGTCTGGGCTCCCGTCCACAGCCCCAGCTCAGGGAAGCAGCTCCTGAGCCAAGACCTGTGGAGGGCGCAGGGGGCCCAGCCTGGAAGCCTAGTTTACAGCATGCGGGAAGCGAGCCTCCTCGGGAGACGAGAAGGCAGCCCTGCTGTGTGCGGCTGCATTCACTGCTTTGGCGGAGCCGAGTTCGCCTCCAGTACGGCAGAGCTCCAGCTCTGCTCAGAGGCCCGATCTGGCAGAGTTGCTGGCGTGAGGCTGCTCTGCCCTGGGCGAGCCTTGCTCAGACTTGCCTCCCGGCAAGGTTCCAGTCCAGAACGGAGCGGGCTGCGCGAGACTGGGAGATGCTACTGGCGCCTTCCTGGCCTCAGCACCACTCCTGCCTTACCTTTGCACCTAGTCCTCAGGCGTTCTTGTGGAGGGCTTAGTTGCCGGTGGGTTGCACACTGCCAAGCGCTCCAGCACAGAGGGCTCTATTAGAGGCAATGGGAGGGCAACTGCAGGGCTCCTCCAGCGGTTGCTTGACCGCCCAGACTCAGCACAGCACGGAGAGCACAAGGCTCACAGGGTCTCTGGCTGTGGTCTGCAGCCCAACACACGCTGAGGCTGACTCGGTGAGCGCCCAGAAAGTACCTGACAGACGTCATTTCCCTAGTGCTCTCCTCCCCAGCAGAGACGTGTGCAGGTGGTTGGGGCCTGCCCCTGCGTGTCTGGGCTCCCGTCCACAGCCCCAGCTCAGGGAAGCAGCTCCTGAGCCAAGACCTGTGGAGGGCGCAGGGGGCCCCGCCTGGAAGCCTAGTTTACAGCATGCGGGAAGCGAGCCTCCTCGGGAGAAGAGAAGGCAGCCCTGCTGTGTGCGGCTGCTTTCACTGCTTTGGCGGAGCCGAGTGCGCCTCCAGTACGGCAGAGCTCCAGCTCTGCTCAGAGGCCCGATCTGGCAGAGTTGCTGGCGTGAGGCTGCTCTGCCCTGGGCGAGCCTTGCCCAGACTTGCCTCGCGGCTAGGCTTCCAGTCCAGAAAGGAGCGGACTGCGCGAGACTGGGAGATGCTACTGGCGCCTTCCTGGCCTCAGCACCACTCCTGCCTTGCCTTTGCACCTAGTCCTCAGGCGTTCTTGTGGAGGGCTTAGTTGCCGGTGGGTTGCACACTGCCAAGCGCTCCAGCAGAGAGGGCTCTATTAGAGGCAATGGGAGGGCAACTGCAGGGCTCCTCCAGCGGTTGCTTGACCGCCCAGACTCAGCACAGCACGGAGAGCACAAGGCTCACAGGGCCTCTGGCTGTGGTCTGCAGCCCCACACACGCTGAGGCTGAGTCGGTGAGCGCCCAGAAGGTGCCTGACAGACGTCATTTCCCTAGTGCTCTCCTCCCCAGCAGAGACGTGTGCAGGTGGTTGGGGCCTGCCCCTGCGTGTCTGGGCTCCCGTCCACAGCCCCAGCTCAGGGAAGCAGCTCCTCAGCCAAGACCTGTGGAGGGCGCAGGGAGCCCAGCCTGGAAGCCTAGTTTACAGCATGCCGGAAGCGAGCCTCCTCGGGAGAAGAGAAGGCAGCCCTGCTGTGTGCGGCTGCATTCACTGCTTTGGCGGAGCCGAGTGCGCCTCCAGTACGGCAGAGCTCCAGCTCTGCTCAGAGGCCCGATCTGGCAGAGTTGCTGGCGTGAGGCTGCTCTGCCCTGGGCGAGCCTTGCCCAGACTTGCCTCGCGGCTAGGCTTCCAGTCCAGAAAGGAGCGGGCTGCGCGAGACTGGGAGATGCTACTGGCGCCTTCCTGGCCTCAGCAGCACTCCTGCCTTACCTTTGCACCTAGTCCTCAGGCGTTCTTGTGGAGGGCTTAGTTGCCGGTGGGTTGCACACTGCCAAGCGCTCCAGCAGAGAGGGCTCTATTAGAGGCAATGGGAGGGCAACTGCAGGGCTCCTCCAGCGGTTGCTTGACCGCCCAGACTCAGCACAGCACGGAGAGCACAAGGCTCACAGGGCCTCTGGCTGTGGTCTGCAGCCCAACACACGCTGAGGCTGACTCGGTGAGCGCCCAGAAGGTGCCTGACAGACGTCATTTCCCTAGTGCTCTCCTCCCCAGCAGAGACGTGTGCAGGTGGTTGGGGCCTGCCCCTGCGTGTCTGGGCTCCCGTCCACAGCCCCAGCTCAGGGAAGCAGCTCCTGAGCCAAGACCTGTGGGAGGCGCAGGGGGCCCCGCCTGGAAGCCTAGTTTCCAGCATGCGGGAAGCGAGCCTCCTCGGGAGAAGAGAAGGCAGCCCTGCTGTGTGCGGCTGCATTCACTGCTTTGGCGGAGCTGAGTGCGCCTCCAGTACGGCAGAGCTCCAGCTCTGCTCAGAGGCCCGATCTGGCAGAGTTGCTGGCGTGAGGCTGCTCTGCCCTGGGCGAGCCTTGCCCAGACTTGCCTCGCGGCTAGGCTTCCAGTCCAGAAAGGAGCGGGCTGCGCGAGACTGGGAGATGCTACTGGCGCCTTCCTGGCCTCAGCACCACTCCTGCCTTACCTTTGCACCTAGTCCTCAGGCGTTCTTGTGGAGGGCTTAGTTTCCGGTGGGTTGCACACTGCCAAGCGCTCCAGCAGAGAGGGCTCTATTAGAGGCAATGGGAGGGCAACTGCAGGGCTCCTCCAGCGGTTGCTTGACCGCCCAGACTCAGCACAGCACGGAGAGCACAAGGCTCACAGGGCCTCTGGCTGTGGTCTGCAGCCCCACACACGCTGAGGCTGACTCGGTGAGCGCCCAGAAGGTGCCTGACAGACGTCATTTCCCTAGTGCTCTCCTCCCCAGCAGAGACGTGTGCAGGTGGTTGGGGCCTGGCCCTGCGTGTCTGGGCTCCCGTCCACAGCCCCAGCTCAGGGAAGCAGCTCCTCAGCCAAGACCTGTAGGAGGCGCGGGGCGCCCCCGCCTGGAAGCCTACTGTACAGCATGAGGGAAGCGAGCCTCCTTGGGAGAAGAGGAGGCAGCCCAGATGCGTGGGGCTGCAATCACTGCTTGGGCGGAGCCGAGTGCGCCTCCAGTACAGCAGAGCTCCAGCTCTGCTCAGAGGCCCGATCTGGCAGAGGGCTGGCGTGAGGCTGCTCTGCCCTGGGCGAGCCTTGCCCAGACTTGCCTCGCGGCTAGGCTTCTAGTCCAGAAAGGAGCGGGCTGCGCGAGACTGGGAGATGCTACTGGCGCCTTCCTGGCCTCAGCTCCACTCCTGCCTTGCCTTTGCACCTAGTCCCCAGGCGTTCTTGTGGAGGGCTTAGTTGCCGGTGGGTTGCACACTGCCAAGCGCTCCAGCTTGAGGGCTCTAGTAGAGGCAAAGTGAGGGCAACTGAAATTCTATTCTTACGGTTGCTTGACCGCCCAGACTCAGCACAGCACGGAGAGCACAAGGCTCACAGGGCCCGTGGTTGGGGTCTGCAGCCCCACACACGCGGAGGCTGACTCGGTGAGCGCCCAGAAGGTGCCTGACAGACGTCATTTCCCTAGTGCTCTCCCCCCAGCAGAGACGTGTGCAGGTGGTTGGGGCCTGCCCCTGCGTGTCTGGGCTCCCGTCCACAGCCCCAGCTCAGGGAAGCAGCTCCTGAGCCAAGACCTGTGGGAGGCGCAGGGGGCCCCGCCTGGAAGCCTAGTTTCCAGCATGTGGGAAGCGAGCCTCTCGGGAGAAGAGAAGGCAGCCCTGCTGTGTGCGGCTGCATTCACTGCTTTGGCGGAGCCGAGTGCGCCTCCAGTACGGCAGAGCTCCAGCTCTGCTCAGAGGCCCGATCTGGCAGAGTTGCTGGCGTGAGGCTGCACTGCCCTGGGCGAGCCTTGCCCAGACTTGCCTCGCGGCTAGGCTTCCAGTCCAGAAAGGAGCGGGCTGCGCGAGACTGGGAGATGCTACTGGCGCCTTCCTGGCCTCAGCACCACTCCTGCCTTACCTTTGCACCTAGTCCTCAGGCGTTCTTGTGGAGGGCTTAGTTTCCGGTGGGTTGCACACTGCCAAGCGCTCCAGCTTGAGGGCTCTATTAGAGGCAATGGGAGGGCAACTGCAGGGCTCCTCCAGCGGTTGCTTGACCGCCCAGACTCAGCACAGCACGGAGAGCACAAGGCTCACAGGGCCTCTGGCTGTGGTCTGCAGCCCCACACACGCGGAGCCTGACTCGGTGAGCGCCCAGAAGGTGCCTGACAGACGTCTTTTCCCTAGTGCTCTCCTCCCCAGCAGAGACGTGTGCAGGTGGTTGGGGCCTGCCCCTGCGTGTCTGGGCTCCCGTCCACAGCCCCAGCTCAGGGAAGCAGCTCCTCAGCCAAGACCTGTAGGAGGCGCGGGGCGCCCCCGCCTGGAAGCCTTGTGCACAGCATGAGGGAAGCGAGCCTCCTTGGGAGAAGAGGAAGCAGCCCAGATGCGTGGGGCTGCAATCACTGCTTGGGCGGAGCCGAGAGCGCCTCCAGTACGGCAGAGCTCCAGCTCTGCTCAGAGGCCCGATCTGGCAGAGGGCTGGCGTGAGGCTGCTCTGCCCTGGGCGAGCCTTGCCCAGACTTGCCTCGCGGCTAGGCTTCCAGTCCAGAAAGGAGCGGGCTGCGCGAGACTGGGAGATGCTACTGGCGCCTTCCTGGCCTCAGCTCCACTCCTGCCTTGCCTTTGCACCTAGTCCCCAGGCGTTCTTGTGGAGGGCTTAGTTGCCGGTGGGTTGCACACTGCCAAGCGCTCCAGCTTGAGGGCTCTAGTAGAGGCAAAGTGAGGGCAACTGGAAGTCTATTCTTACGGTTGCTTGACCGCCCAGACTCAGCACAGCACGGAGAGCACAAGGCTCACAGGGCCCCTGGCTGGGGTCTGCAGCCCCACACACGCGGAGGCTGACTCGGTGAGCGCCCAGAAGGTGCCTGACAGACGTCATTTCCCTAGTGCTCTCCTCCCCAGCAGAGACGTGTGCAGGTGGTTTGGGCCAGCCCCTGCGTGTCTGGGCTCCCGTCCACAGCCCCAGCTCAGGGAAGCAGCTCCTGAGCCAAGACCTGTGGAGGGCGCAGGGGGCCCAGCCTGGAAGCCTAGTTTACAGCATGCGGGAAGCGAGCCTCCTCGGGAGAAGAGAAGGCAGCCCTGCTGTGTGCGGCTGCATTCACTGCTTTGGCGGAGCCGAGTGCGCCTCCAGTACGGCAGAGCTCCAGCTCTGCTCAGAGGCCCGATCTGGCAGAGTTGCTGGCGTGAGGCTGCTCTGCCCTGGGCGAGCCTTGCTCAGACTTGCCTCCCGGCAAGGTTCCAGTCCAGAACGGAACGGGCTGCGCGAGACTGGGAGATGCTACTGGCGCCTTCCTGGCCTCAGCACCACTCCTGCCTTACCTTTGCACCTAGTCCTCAGGCGTTCTTGTGGAGGGCTTAGTTGCCGGTGGGTTGCACACTGCCAAGCGCTCCAGCAGAGAGGGCTCTATTAGAGGCAATGGGAGGGCAACTGCAGGGCTCCTCCAGCGGTTGCTTGACCGCCCAGACTCAGCACAGCACGGAGAGCACAAGGCTCACAGGGCCTCTGGCTGTGGTCTGCAGCCCAACACACGCTGAGGCTGACTCGGTGAGCGCCCAGAAGGTGCCTGACAGACGTCATTTCCCTAGTGCTCTCCTCCCCAGCAGAGACGTGTGCAGGTGGTTGGGGCCTGCCCCTGCGTATCTGGGCTCCCGTCCACAGCCCCAGCTCAGGGAAGCAGCTCCTGAGCCAAGACCTGTGGGAGGCGCAGGGGGCCCCGCCTGGAAGCCTAGTTTCCAGCATGCGGGAAGCGAGCCTCCTCGGGAGAAGAGAAGGCAGCCCTGCTGTGTGCGGCTGCATTCACTGCTTTGGCGGAGCTGAGTGCGCCTCCAGTACGGCAGAGCTCCAGCTCTGCTCAGAGGCCCGTACTGGCAGAGTTGCTGGCGGGAGGCTGCACTGCCCTGGGCGAGCCTTGCCCAGACTTGCCTCGCGGCTAGGCTTCCAGTCCAGAAAGGAGCGGGCTGCGCGAGACTGGGAGAGGCTACTGGCGCCTTCCTGGCCTCAGCACCACTCCTGCCTTACCTTTGCACCTAGTCCTCAGGCGTTCTTGTGGAGGGCTTAGTTTACGGTGGGTTGCACACTGCCAAGCGCTCCAGCAGAGAGGGCTCTATTAGAGGCAATGGGAGGGCAACTGCAGGGCTCCTCCAGCGGTTGCTTGACCGCCCAGACTCAGCACAGCACGGAGAGCACAAGGCTCACAGGGCCTCTGGCTGTGGTCTGCAGCCCCACACACGCTGAGGCTGACTCGGTGAGCGCCCAGAAGGTGCCTGACAGACGTCATTTCCCTAGTGCTCTCCTCCCCAGCAGAGACGTGTGCAGGTGGTTGGGGCCTGCCCCTGCGTGTCTGGGCTCCCGTCCACAGCCCCAGCTCAGGGAAGCAGCTCCTCAGCCCAGACCTGTAGGAGGCGCGGGGCGCCCCCGCCTGGAAGCCTAGTGCACAGCATGAGGGAGCGAGCGTCCTTGGGACAAGAGGAGGCAGCCCAGATGCGTGGGGCTGCAATCACTGCTTGGGCGGAGCCGAGTGCGCCTCCAGTACGGCAGAGCTCCAGCTCTGCTCAGAGGCCCGATCTGGCAGAGGGCTGGCGTGAGGCTGCTCTGCCCTGGGCGAGCCTTGCCCAGACTTGCCTCGCGGCTAGGCTTCCAGTCCAGAAGGAGCGGGCTGCGCGAGACTGGGAGATGCTACTGGCGCCTTCCTGGCCTCAGCTCCACTATTGCCTTGCCTTTGCACCTAGTCCCCAGGCGTTCTTGTGTAGGGCTTAGTTGCCGGTGGGTTGCACACTGCCAAGCGCTCCAGCTTGAGGGCTCTAGTAGAGGCAAAGTGAGGGCAACTGAAAGTCTATTCTTACGGTTGCTTGACCGCCCAGACTCAGCACAGCACGGAGAGCACAAGGCTCACAGCGCCTCTGGCTGTGGTCTGCAGCCCCACACACGCGGAGGCTGACTCGGTGAGCGCCCAGAAGGTGCCTGACAGACGTCTTTTCCCTAGTGCTCTCCTCCCCAGCAGAGACGTGTGCAGGTGGTTGGGGCCTGACCCTGCGTGTCTGGGCTCCCGTCCACAGCCCCAGCTCAGGGAAGCAGCTCCTGAGCCAAGACCTGTGGAGGGCGCAGGGGGCCCCGCCTGGAAGCCTAGTTTACAGCATCCGGGAAGTGAGCCTCCTCGGGAGAAGAGAAGGCAGCCCTGCTGTGTGCGGCTGCATTCACTGCTTTGGCGGAGCCGAGTGCGCCTCCAGTACGGCAGAGCTCCAGCTCTGCTCAGAGGCCCGATCTGGCAGAGTTGCTGGCGTGAGGCTGCACTGCCCTGGGCGAGCCTTGCCCAGACTTGCCTCGCGTCTAGGCTTCCAGTCCAGAAAGGAGCGGGCTGCGCGAGACTGGGAGATGCTACTGGCGCCTTCCTGGCCTCAGCACCACTCCTGCCTTACCTTTGCACCTAGTCCTCAGGCGTTCTTGTGGAGGGCTTAGTTTCCGGTGGGTTGCACACTGCCAAGCGCTCCAGCAGAGAGGGCTCTATTAGAGGCAATGGGAGGGCAACTGCAGGGCTCCTCCAGCGGTTGCTTGACCGCCCAGACTCAGCACAGCACGGAGAGCACAAGGCTCACAGGGCCTCTGGCTGTGGTCTGCAGCCCCACACACGCTGAGGCTGACTCGGTGAGCGCCCAGAAGGTGCCTGACAGACGTCATTTCCCTAGTGCTCTCCTCCCCAGCAGAGACGTGTGCAGGTGGTTGGGGCCTGCCCCTGCGTGTCTGGGCTCCCGTCCACAGCCCCAGCTCAGGGAAGCAGCTCCTCAGCCCAGACCTGTAGGAGGCGCGGGGCGCCCCCGCCTGGAAGCCTAGTGCACAGCATGAGGGAAGCGAGCCTCCTTGGGAGAAGAGGAGGCAGCCCAGATGCGTGGGGCTGCAATCACTGCTTGGGCGGAGCCGAGTGCGACTCCAGTACGGCAGAGCTCCAGCTCTGCTCAGAGGCCCGATCTGGCAGAGGGCTGGCGTGAGGCTGCTCTGCCCTGGGCGAGTCTTGCCCAGACTTGCCTCGCGGCTAGGCTTCCACTCCAGAAAGGAGCGGGCTGCGCGAGACTGGGAGATGCTACTGGCGCCTTCCTGGCCTCAGCTCCACTCCTGCCTTGCCTTTGCACCTAGTCCCCAGGCGTTCTTGTGTAGGGCTTAGTTGCCGGTGGGTTGCACACTGCCAAGCGCTCCAGCTTGAGGGCTCTAGTAGAGGCAAAGTGAGGGCAACTGAAAGTCTATTCTTACGGTTGCTTGACCGCCCAGACTCAGCACAGCACGGAGAGCACAAGGCTCACAGGGCCTCTGGCTGTGGTCTGCAGCCCCTCACACGCGGAGGCTGACTCGGTGAGCGCCTAGAAGGTGCCTGACAGACGTCTTTTCCCTAGTGCTCTCCTCCCCAGCAGAGACGTGTGCAGGTGGTTGGGGCCTGCCCCTGCGTGTCTGGGCTCCCGTCCACATCCCCAGCTCAGGGAAGCAGCTCCTCAGCCAAGACCTGTAGGAGGCGCGGGGCGCCCCCGCCTGGAAGCCTTGTGCACAGCATGAGGGAAGCGAGCCTCCTTGGGAGAAGAGGAAGCAGCCCAGATGCGTGGGGCTGCAATCACTGCTTGGGCTGAGCCGAGTGCGCCTCCCGTACGGCAGAGCTCCAGCTCTGCTCAGAGGCCCGATCTGGCAGAGGGCTGGCGTGAGGCTGCTCTGCCCTCGGCGAGCCTTGCCCAGACTTGCCTGGCGGCTAGGCTTCCAGTCCAGAAAGGAGCGGGCTGCGTGAGACTGGGAGATGCTACTGTCGCCTTCCTGGCCTCAGCTCCACTCTTTCCATGCCTTTGCACCTAGTCCCCAGGCGTTCTTGTGGAGGGCTTAGTTGCCGGTGGGTTGCACACTGCCAAGCTCTCCCGCTTGAGGGCTCTAGTAGAGGCAAAGTGAGGGCAACTGGAAGTCTATTCTTATGGTTGCTTTACCGCCCAGACTCAGCACAGCACGGAGAGCACAAGGCTCACAGGGCCCCTGGCTGGGGTCTGAAGCCCCACACACGCGGAGGCTGACTCGGTGAGCGCCCAGAAGGTGCCTGACAGACGTCATTTCCCTAGTGCTCTCCTCCCCAGCAGAGACGTGTGCAGGTGGTTGGGGCCTGCCCCTGCGTGTCTGGGCTCCCGTCCACAGCCCCAGCTCAGGGAAGCAGCTCCTCAACCAAGACCTGTAGGAAGCGCGGGGCGCCCCCGCCTGGAAGCCTTGTGCACAGCATGAGGGAAGCGAGCCTCCTTGGGAGAAGAGGAAGCAGCCCAGATGCGTGGGGCTGCAATCACTGCTTGGGCGGAGCCGAGTGCGCCTCCAGTACGGCAGAGCTCCAGCTCTGCTCAGAGGCCCGATCTGGCAGAGGGCTGGCGTGAGGCTGCTCTGCCCTGGGCGAGCCTTGCCCAAACTTGCCTCGCGGCTAGGCTTCCAGTCCAGAAAGGAGCGGGCTACGCGAGACTGGGAGATGCTACTGGCGCCTTCCTGGCCTCAGCTCCACTCCTGCCTTGCCTTTGCACCTAGTCCCCAGGCGTTCTTGTGGAGGGCTTAGTTGCCGGTGGGTTGCACACTGCCAAGCGCTCCAGCTTGAGGGCTCTAGTAGAGGCAAAGTGAGGGCAACTGAAAGTCTATTCTTATGGTTGCTTGACCGCCCAGACTCAGCACAGCACGGAGAGCACAAGGCTCACAGGGTCCCTGGCTGGGGTCTGCAGCCCCACACACGCGGAGGCTGACTCGGTGAGCGCACAGAAGGTGCCTGACAGACGTCATTTCCCTAGTGCTCTCCTCCACAGCAGAGACGTGTGCAGGTGGTTGGGGCCTGCCCCTGCGTGTCTGGGCTCCCGTCCACAGCCCCAGCTCAGGGAAGCAGCTCCTGAGCCAAGACCTGTGGAGGGCGCAGGGGGCCCCGCCTGGAAGCCTAGTTTACAGCATGCGGGAAGTGAGCCTCCTCAGGAGAAGAGAAGGCAGCCCTGCTGTGTGCGGCTGCATTCACTGCTTTGGCGGAGCCGAGTGCGCCTCCAGTACGGCAGAGCTCCAGCTCTGCTCAGAGGCCCGATCTGGCAGAGTTGCTGGCGTGAGGGTGCACTGCCCTGGGCGAGCCTTGCCCAGACTTGCCTCGCGGCTAGGCTTCCAGTCCAGAAAGGAGCGGGCTGCGCGAGACTGGGAGATGCTACTGGCGCCTTCCTGGCCTCAGCACCACTCCTGCCTTACCTTTGCACCTAGTCCTCAGGCGTTCTTGTGGAGGGCTTAGTTTCCGGTGGGTTGCACACTGCCAAGCGCTCCAGCAGAGAGGGCTCTATTAGAGGCAATGGGAGGGCAACTGCAGGGCTCCTCCAGCGGTTGCTTGACCGCCCAGACTCAGCACAGCACGGAGAGCACAAGGCTCACAGGGCCTCTGGCTGTGGTCTGCAGCCCCACACACGCTGAGGCTGACTCGGTGAGCGCCCAGAAGGTGCCTGACAGACGGCATTTCCCTAGTGCTCTCCTCCCCAGCAGAGACGTGTGCAGGTGGTTGGGGCCTGCCCCTGCGTGTCTGGGCTCCCGTCCACAGCCCCAGCTCAGGGAAGCAGCTCCTCAGCCCAGACCTGTAGGAGGCGCGGGGCGCCCCCGCCTGGAAGCCTAGTGCACAGCATGAGGGAAGCGAGCCTCCTTGGGAGAAGAGGAGGCAGCCCAGATGCGTGGGGCTGCAATCACTGCTTGGGCGGAGCCGAGTGCGCCTCCAGTACGGCAGAGCTCCAGCTCTGCTCAGAGGCCCGATCTGGCAGAGGGCTGGCGTGAGGCTGCTCTGCCCTGGGCGAGCCTTGCCCAGACTTGCCTCGCGGCTAGGCTTCCACTCCAGAAAGGAGCGGGCTGCGCGAGACTGGGAGATGCTACTGGCGCCTTCCTGGCCTCAGCTCCACTCCTGCCTTGCCTTTGCACCTAGTCCCCAGGCGTTCTTGTGGAGGGCTTAGTTGCCGGTGGGTTGCACACTGCCAAGCGCTCCAGCTTGAGGGCTCTAGTAGAGGCAAAGTGAGGGCAACTGAAAGTCTATTCTTACGGTTGCTTGACCGCCCAGACTCAGCACAGCACGGAGAGCACAAGGCTCACAGGGCCTCTGGCTGTGGTCTGCAGCCCCACACACGCGGAGGCTGACTCGGTGAGCGCCCAAAAGGTGCCTGACAGACGTCTTTTCCCTAGTGCTCTCCTCCCCAGCAGAGACGTGTGCAGGTGGTTGGGGCCTGCCCCTGCGTGTCTGGGCTCCCGTCCACAGCCCCAGCTCAGGGAAGCAGCTCCTCAGCCAAGACCTGTAGGAGGCGCGGGGCGCCCCCGCCTGGAAGCCTTGTGCACAGCATGAGGGAAGCGAGCCTCCTTGGGAGAAGAGGAAGCAGCCCAGATGCGTGGGGCTGCAATCACTGCTTGGGCGGAGCCGAGAGCGCCTCCAGTACGGCAGAGCTCCAGCTCTGCTCAGAGGCCCGATCTGGCAGAGGGCTGGCGTGAGGCTGCTCTGCCCTGGGCGAGCCTTGCCCAGACTTGCCTCGCGGCTAGGCTTCCACTCCAGAAAGGAGCGGGCTGCGCGAGACTGGGAGATGCTACTGGCGCCTTCCTGGCCTCAGCTCCACTCCTGCCTTGCCTTTGCACCTAGTCCCCAGGCGTTCTTTTGGAGGGCTTAGTTGCCGGTGGGTTGCACACTGCCAAGCGCTCCAGCTTGAGGGCTCTAGTAGAGGCAAAGTGAGGGCAACTGGAAGTCTATTCTTATGGTTGCTTGACCGCCCAGACTCAGCACAGCACGGAGAGCACAAGGCTCACAGGGCCCCTGGCTGGGGTCTGCAGCCCCACACACGCGGAAGCTGACTCGGTGAGCGCCCAGAAGGTGCCTGACAGACGTCATTTCCCTAGTTCTCTCCTCCACAGCAGAGACGTGTGCAGGTGGTTTGGGCCTGCCCCTGCGTGTCTGGGCTCCCGTCCACAGCCCCAGCTCAGGGAAGCAGCTCCTGAGCCAAGACCTGTGGAGGGCGCAGGGGGCCCCGCCTGGAAGCCTAGTTTACAGCATGCGGGAAGTGAGCCTCCTCGGGAGAAGAGAAGGCAGCCCTGCTGTGTGCGGCTGCATTCACTGCTTTGGCGGAGCCGAGTGCGCCTCCAGTACGGCAGAGCTCCAGCTCTGCTCAGAGGCCCGATCTGGCAGAGTTGCTGGCGTGAGGCTGCTCTGCCCTGGGCGAGCCTTGCCCAGACTTGCCTCGCGTCTAGGCTTCCAGTCCAGAAAGGAGCGGGCTGCGCGAGACTGGGAGATGCTACTGGCGCCTTCCTGGCCTCAGCACCACTCCTGCCTTACCTTTGCACCTAGTCCTCAGGCGTTCTTGTGGAGGGCTTAGTTGCCGGTGGGTTGCACACTGCCAAGCGCTCCAGCAGAGAGGGCTCTATTAGAGGCAATGGGAGGGCAACTGCAGGGCTCCTCCAGCGGTTGCTTGACCGCCCAGACTCAGCACAGCACGGAGAGCACAAGGCTCACAGGGCCTCTGGCTGTGGTCTGCAGCCCCACACACGCTGAGGCTGACTCGGTGAGCGCCCAGAAGGTGCCTGACAGACGTCATTTCCCTAGTGCTCTCCTCCCCAGCAGAGACGTGTGCAGGTGGTTGGGGCCTGCCCCTGCGTGTCTGGGCTCCCGTCCACAGCCCCAGCTCAGGGAAGCAGCTCCTGAGCCAAGACCTGTGGAGGGCGCAGGGGGCCCCGCCTGGAAGCCTAGTTTACAGCATGCGGGAAGTGAGCCTCCTCGGGAGAAGAGAAGGCAGCCCTGCTGTGTGCGGCTGCATTCACTGCTTTGGTGGAGCCGAGTGCGCCTCCAGTACGGCAGAGCTCCAGCTCTGCTCAGAGGCCCGATCTGGCAGAGTTGCTGGCGTGAGGCTGCACTGCCCTGGGCGAGCCTTGCCCAGACTTGCCTCGCGGCTAGGCTTCCAGTCCAGAAAGGAGCGGGCTGCGCGAGACTGGGAGATGCTACTGGCGCCTTCCTGGCCTCAGCTCCACTCCTGCCTTGCCTTTGCACCTAGTCCCCAGGCGTTCTTGTGGAGGGCTTAGTTGCCGGTGGGTTGCACACTGCCAAGCGCTCCAGCTTGAGGGCTCTATTAGAGGCAATGGGAGGGCAACTGCAGGGCTCCTCCAGCGGTTGCTTGACCGCCCAGACTCAGCACAGCACGGAGAGCACAAGGCTCACAGGGCCCCTGGCTGGGGTCTGCAGCCCCACACACGCGGAGGCTGACTCGGTGAGCTCCCAGAAGGTGCCTGACAGACGTCATTTCCCTAGTGCTCTCCTCCCCAGCAGAGACGTGTGCAGGTGGTTGGGGCCTGCCCCTGCGTGTCTGGGCTCCCGTCCACAGCCCCAGCTCAGGGAAGCAGCTCCTGAGCCAAGACCTGTGGGAGGCGCAGGGGGCCCCGCCTGGAAGCCTAGTTTCCAGCATGCGGGAAGCGAGCCTCCTCGGGAGAAGAGAAGGCAGCCCTGCTGTGTGCGGCTGCATTCACTGCTTTGGCGGAGCTGAGTGCGCCTCCAGTACGGCAGAGCTCCAGCTCTGCTCAGAGGCCCGATCTGGCAGAGTTGCTGGCGTGAGGCTGCTCTGCCATGTGCGAGCCTTGCCCAAATTTGCCTCGCGGCTAGGCTTCCAGTCCAGAAAGGAGCGGGCTGCGCGAGACTGGGAGATGCTACTGGCGCCTTCCTGGCCTCAGCTCCACTCCTGCCTTGCCTTTGCACCTAGTCCCCAGGCGTTCTTGTGGAGGGCTTAGTTGCCAGTGGGTTGCACACTGCCAAGCGCTCCAGCTTGAGGGCTCTAGTAGAGGCAAAGTGAGGGCAACTGAAAGTCTATTCTTACGGTTGCTTGACCGCCCAGACTCAGCACAGCACGGAGAGCACAAGGCTCACAGGGCCTCTGGCTGTGGTCTGCAGCCCCACACACGCGGAGGCTGACTCGGTGAGCGCCCAGAAGGTGCCTGACAGACGTCTTTTCCCTAGTGCTCTCCTCCCCAGCAGAGAAGTGTGCAGGTGGTTGGGGCCTGCCCCTGCGTGTCTGGGCTCCCGTCCACAGCCCCAGCTCAGGGAAGCAGCTCCTCAGCCAAGACCTGTAGGAGGCGCGGGGCGCCCCCGCCTGGAAGCCTTGTGCACAGCATGAGGGAAGTGAGCCTCCTTGGGAGAAGAGGAAGCAGCCCAGTTGCGTGGGGCTGCAATCACTGCTTGGGCGGAGCCGAGTGCGCCTCTAGTACGGCAGAGCTCCAGCTCTGCTCAGAGGCCCGATCTGGCAGAGGGCTGTCGTGAGGCTGCTCTGCCCTGGGCGAGCCTTGCCCAGACTTGCCTCGCGGCTAGGCTTCCAGTCCAGAAAGGAGCGGGCTGCGCGAGACTGGGAGATGCTACTGGAGCCTTCCTGGCCTCAGCTCCACTCCTGCCTTGCCTTTGCACCTAGTCCCCAGGCGTTCTTGTGGAGGGCTTAGTTGCCGGTGGGTTGCACACTGCCAAGCGCTCCAGCTTGAGGGCTCTAGTAGAGGCAAAGTGAGGGCAACTGGAAGTCTATTCTTATGGTTGCTTGACCGCCCAGACTCAGCAGAGCACGGAGAGCACAAGGCTCACAGGGCCCCTGGCTGGGGTCTGCAGCCCCACACACGCGGAGGCTGACTCGGTGAGCGCCCAGAATGTGCCTGACAGACGTCATTTCCCTAGTGCTCTCCTCCCCAGCAGAGACGTGTGCAGGTGGTTGGGGCCTGCCCCTGCGTGTCTGGGCTCCCGTCCACAGCCCCAGCTCAGGGAAGCAGCTCCTGAGCCAAGACCTGTGGGAGGCGCAGGGGGCCCCGCCTGGAAGCCTAGTTTCCTGCATGCGGGAAGCGAGCCTCCTCGGGAGAAGAGAAGGCAGCCCTGCTGTGTGCGGCTGCATTCACTGCTTTGGCGGAGCTGAGTGCGCCTCCAGTACGGCAGAGCTCCAGCTCTGCTCAGAGGCCCGTACTGGCAGAGTGGCTGGCGTGAGGTTGCACTGCCCTGGGCGAGCCTTGCCCAGACTTGCCTCGCGGCTAGGCTTCCAGTCCAGAAAGGAGCGGGCTGCGCGAGACTGGGAGATGCTACTGGCGCCTTCCTGGGCTCAGCACCACTCCTGCCTTTCCTTTGCACCTAGTCCCCAGGCGTTCTTGTGGAGGGCTTAGTTTCCGGTGGGTTGCACACTGCCAAGCGCTCCAGCAGAGAGGGCTCTATTAGAGGCAATGGGAGGGCAACTGCAGGGCTCCTCCAGCGGTTGCTTGACCGCCCAGACTCAGCACAGCACGGAGAGCACAAGGCTCACAGGGCCTCTGGCTGTGGTCTGCAGCCCAACACACGCTGAGGCTGACTCGGTGAGCGCCCAGAAGGTGCCTGACAGACGTCATTTCCCTAGTGCTCTCCTCCCCAGCAGAGACGTGTGCAGGTGGTTGGGGCCTGCCCCTGCGTGTTTGGGCTCCCATCCACAGCCCCAGCTCAGGGAAGCAGCTCCTGAGCCAAGACCTGTGGAGGGCGCAGGGGGCCCCGCCTGGAAGCCTATTTTACAGCATGCGGGAAGTGAGCCTCCTCGGGAGAAGAGAAGGCAGCCCTGCTGTGTGCGGCTGCATTCACTGCTTTGGCGGAGCCGAGTGCGCCTCCAGTACGGCAGAGCTCCAGCTCTGCTCAGAGGCCCGATCTGGCAGAGTTGCTGGCGTGAGGCTGCTCTGCCCTGGGCGAGCCTTGCCCAGACTTGCCTCGCGGCTAGGCTTCTAGTCCAGAAAGGAGCGGGCTGCGCGAGACTGGGAGATGCTACTGGCGCCTTCCTGGCCTCAGCTCCAATTCTGCCTTGCCTTTGCACCTAGTCCCCAGGCGTTCTTGTGGAGGGCTTAGTTGCCGGTGGGTTGCACACTGCCAAGTGCTCCAGCTTGAGGGCTCTAGTAGAGGCAAAGTGAGGGCAACTGAAAGTCTATTCTTACGGTTGCTTGACCGCCCAGACTCAGCACAGCACGGAGAGCACAAGGCTCACAGGGCCCCTGGCTGTGGTCTGCAGCCCCACACACGCGGAGGCTGACTCGGTGAGCGCCCAGAAGGTGCCTGACAGACGTCATTTCCCTAGTGCTCTCCTCCCAAGCAGAGACGTGTGCAGGTGGTTGGGGCCTGCCCCTGCGTGTCTGGGCTCCCGTCCACAGCCCCAGCTCAGGGAAGCAGCTCCTGAGCCAAGACCTGTGGGAGGCGCAGGGGGCCCCGCCTGGAAGCCTAGTTTCCAGCATGCGGGAAGCGAGCCTTCTCGGGAGAAGAGAAGGCAGCCCTGCTGTGTGCGGCTGCATTCACTGCTTTGGCGGAGCTGAGTGCGCCTCCAGTACGGCAGAGCTCCAGCTCTGCTCAGAGGCCCGATCTGGCAGAGTTCCTGGCGTGAGGCTGCTCTGCCATTTGCGAGCCTTGCCCAAACTTGCCTCGCGGCTAGGCTTCCAGTCCAGAAAGGAGCGGGCTGCGCGAGACTGGGAGATGCTACTGGCGCCTTCCTGGCCTCAGCTCCACTCCTGCCTTGCCTTTGCACCTAGTCCCCAGGCTTTCTTGTGTAGGGCTTAGTTGCCGGTGGGTTGCACACTGCCAAGCGCTCCAGCTTTAGGGCTCTAGTAGAGGCAAAGTGAGGGCAACTGAAAGTCTATTCTTAGGGTTGCTTGACCGCCCAGACTCAGCACAGCATGGAGAGCACAAGCCTCACAGGGCCTCTGGCTGTGGTCTGCAGCCCCACACACGCGGAGGCTGACTCGGTGAGCGCCCAGAAGGTGCCTGACAGACGTCATTTCCCTAGTGCTCTCCTCCCCAGCAGAGACGTGTGCAGGTGGTTGGGGCCTGCCCCTGCGTGTCTGGGCTCCCGTCCACAGCCCCAGCTCAGGGAAGCAGCTCCTGAGCCAAGACCTGTGTGAGGCGCAGGGGGCCCCTCCTGGAAGCCTAGTTTCCAGCATGCGGGAAGCGAGCCTCCTCGGGAGAAGAGAAGGCAGCCCTGCTGTGTGCAGCTGCATTCACTGCTTTGGCGGAGCCGAGTGCGCCTCCAGTACGGCAGAGCTCCAGCTCTGCTCAGAGGCCCGATCTGGCAGAGGGCTGGCGTGAGGCTGCTCTGCCCTGGGCGAGCCTTGCCCAGACTTGCCTCGCGGCTAGGCTTCCAGTCCAGAAAGGAGCGGGCTGCGCGAGACTGGGAGATGCTACTGGCGCCTTCCTGGCCTCAGCTCCACTCCTGCCTTGCCTTTGCACCTAGTCCCCAGGCTTTCTTGTGGAGGGCTTAGTTGCCGGTGGGTTGCACACTGCCAAGCGCTCCAGCTTTAGGGCTCTAGTAGAGGCAAAGTGAGGGCAACTGAAAGTCTATTCTTACGGTTGCTTGACCGCCCAGACTCAGCACAGCACGGAGAGCACAAGGCTCACAGGGCCTCTGGCTGTGGTCTGCAGCCCCACACACGCGGAGCCTGACTCGGTGAGCGCCCAGAAGGTGCCTGACAAACGTCTTTTCCCTAGTGCTCTCCTCCCCAGCAGAGACGTGTGCAGGTGGTTGGGGCCTGCCCCTGCGTGTCTGGGCTCCCGTCCACAGCCCCAGCTCAGGGAAGCAGCTTCTCAACCAAGACCTGTAGGAGGCGCGGGGCGCCCCCGCCTGGAAGCCTTGTGCACAGCATGAGGGAAGCGAGCCTCCTTGGGAGAAGAGGAAGCAGCCCAGATGCGTGGGGCTGCAATCACTGCTTGGGCGGAGCCGAGTGCGCCTCCAGTACGGCAGAGCTCCAGCTCTGCTCAGAGGCCCGATCTGGCAGAGGGCTGGCGTGAGGCTGCTCTGCCCTGGGCGAGCCTTGCCCAGACTTGCCTCGCGGCTAGGCTTCCAGTCCAGAAAGGAGCGGGCTGCGCGAGACTGGGAGATGCTACTGGCGCCTTCCTGGCCTCAGCTCCACTCCTGCCTTGCCTTTGCACCTAGTCCCCAGGCGTTCTTGTGGAGGGCTTAGTTGCCGGTGGGTTGCACACTGCCAAGCGCTCCAGCAGTGAGGGCTCTAGTAGAGGCAAAGTGAGGGCAACTGAAAGTCTATTCTTATGGTTGCTTGACCGCCCAGACTCAGCACAGCACGGAGAGCACAAGGCTCACAGGGCCCCTGGCTGGGGTCTGCAGCCCCACACACGCGGAGGCTGACTCGGTGAGCGCCCAGAAGGTGCCTGACAGACGTCATTTCCCTAGTGCTCTCCTCCACAACAGAGACGTGTGCAGGTGGTTGGGGCCTGCCCCTGCGTGTCTGGGCTCCCGTCCACAGCCCCAGCTCAGGGAAGCAGCTCCTGAGCCAAGACCTGTGGAGGGCGCAGGGGGCCCCGCCTGGAAGCCTAGTTTACAGCATGCGGGAAGTGAGCCTCCTCGGGAGAAGAGAAGGCAGCCCTGCTGTGTGCGGCTGCATTCACTGCTTTGGCGGAGCCGAGTGCGCCTCCAGTACGGCAGAGCTCCAGCTCTGCTCAGAGGCCCGATCTGGCAGAGTTGCTGGCGTGAGGCTGCACTGCCCTGGGCGAGCCTTGCCCAGACTTGCCTCGCGGCTAGGCTTCCAGTCCAGAAAGGAGCGGGCTGCGCGAGACTGGGAGATGCTACTGGCGCCTTCCTGGCCTCAGCTCCACTCCTGCCTTGCCTTTGCACCTAGTCCCCAGGCGTTCTTGTGGAGGGCTTAGTTGCCGGTGGGTTGCACACTGCCAAGCGCTCCAGCTTGAGGGCTCTAGTAGAGTCAAAGTGAGGGCAACTGAAAGTCTATTCTTACGGTTGCTTGACCGCCCAGACTCAGCACAGCACGGAGAGCACAAGGCTCACAGGGCCTCTGGCTGTGGTCTGCAGCCCCACACACGCGGAGGCTGACTCGGTGAGCGCCCAGAAGGTGCCTGACAGACGTCATTTCCCTAGTGCTCTCCTCCCCAGCAGAGACGTGTGAAGGTGGTTTGGGCCTGCCCCTGCGTGTCTGGGCTCCCGTCCACAGCCCCAACTCAGGGAAGCAGCTCCTCAGACAAGACCTGTGGAGGGCGCAGGGGGCCCCGCCTGGAAGCCTAGTTTCCAGCATGCGGGAAGCGAGCCTCCTCGGGAGAAGAGAAGGCAGCCCTGCTGTGTGCGGCTGCATTCACTGCTTTGGCGGAGCCGAGTGCGCCTACAGTACGGCAGAGCTCCAGCTCTGCTCAGAGGCCCGATCTGGCAGAGTTGCTGGCGTGAGGCTGCTCTGCCCTGGGCGAGCCTTGCCCAGACTTGCCTCGCGGCTAGGCTTCCAGTCCAGAAAGGAGCGGGCTGCGCGAGACTGGGAGATGCTACTGGCGCCTTCCTGGCCTCAGCTCCACTCCTGCCTTGCCTTTGCACCTAGTCCCCAGGCGTTCTTGTGGAGGGCTTAGTTGCCGGTGGGTTGCACACTGCCAAGCGCTCCAGCTTGAGGGCTCTATTAGAGGCAATGGGAGGGCAACTGCAGGGCTCCTCCAGCGGTTGCTTGACCGCCCAGACTCAGCACAGCACGGAGAGCACAAGGCTCACAGGGCCCCTGGCTGGGGTCTGCAGCCCCACACACGCGGAGGCTGACTCGGTGAGCTCCCAGAAGGTGCCTGACAGACGTCATTTCCCTAGTGCTCTCCTCCCCAGCAGAGACGTGTGCAGGTGGTTGGGGCCTGCCCCTGCGTGTCTGGGCTCCCGTCCACAGCCCCAGCTCAGGGAAGCAGCTCCTGAGCCAAGACCTGTGGGAGGCGCAGGGGGCCCCGCCTGGAAGCCTAGTTTCCAGCATGCGGGAAGCGAGCCTCCTCGGGAGAAGAGAAGGCAGCCCTGCTGTGTGCGGCTGCATTCACTGCTTTGGCGGAGCTGAGTGCGCCTCCAGTACGGCAGAGCTCCAGCTCTGCTCAGAGGCCCGATCTGGCAGAGTTGCTGGCGTGAGGCTGCTCTGCCATGTGCGAGGCTTGCCCAAACTTGCCTCGCGGCTAGGCTTCCAGTCCAGAAAGGAGCGGGCTGCGCGAGACTGGGAGATGCTACTGGCGCCTTCCTGGCCTCAGCTCCACTCCTGCCTTGCCTTTGCACCTAGTCCCCAGGCGTTCTTGTGGAGGGCTTAGTTGCCGGTGGGTTGCACACTGCCAAGCGCTCCAGCTTGAGGGCTCTAGTAGAGGCAATGGGAGGGCAACTGAAAGTCTATTCTTACGGTTGCTTGACCGCCCAGACTCAGCACAGCACGGAGAGCACAAGGCTCACAGGGCCTCTGGCTGTGGTCTGCAGCCCCACACACGCTGAGGCTGACTCGGTGAGCGCCCAGAAGGTGCCTGACAGACGTCATTTCCCTAGTGCTCTCCTCCCCAGCAGAGACGTGTGCAGGTGGTTGGGGCCTGGCCCTGCGTGTCTGGGCTCCCGTCCACAGCCCCAGCTCAGGGAAGCAGCTCCTCAGCCAAGACCTGTAGGAGGCGCGGGGCGCCCCCGCCTGGAAGCCTAGTGCACAGCATGAGGGAAGCGAGCCTCCTTGGGAGAAGAGGAGGCAGCCCAGATGCGTGGGGCTGCAATCACTGCTTGGGCGGAGCCGAGTGCGCCTCCAGTACGGCAGAGCTCCAGCTCTGCTCAGAGGCCCGTACTGGCAGAGTGGCTGGCGTGAGGCTGCACTGCCCTGGGCGAGCCTTGCCCAGACTTGCCTCGCGGCTAGGCTTCCAGTCCAGAAAGGAGCGGGCTGCGCGAGACTGGGAGATGCTACTGGCGCCTTCCTGGCCTCAGCTCCACTCCTGCCTTGCCTTTGCACCTAGTCCCCAGGCCTTCTTGTGTAGGGCTTAGTTGCCGGTGGGTTGCACACTGCCAAGCGCTCCAGCTTGAGGGCTCTAGTAGAGGCAATGGGAGGGCAACTGAAAGTCTATTTTTACGGTTGCTTGACCGCCCAGACTCAGCACAGCACGGAGAGCACAAGGCTCACAGGGCCTCTGGCTGTGGTCTGCAGCCCCACACACGCGGAGGCTGACTCGGTGAGCGCCCAGAAGGTGCCTGACAGACGTCATTTCCCTAGTGCTCTCCTCCACAGCAGAGACGTGTGCAGGTGGTTGGGGCCTGCCCCTGCGTGTCTGGGCTCCCGTCCACAGCCCCAGCTCAGGGAAGCAGCTCCTGAGCCAAGACCTGTGGAGGGCGCAGGGGGCCCCGCCTGGAAGCCTAGTTTCCAGCATGCGGGAAGTGAGCCTCCTCGGGAGAAGAGAAGGCAGCCCTGCTGTGTGCGGCTGCATTCACTGCTTTGGCGGAGCCGAGTGCGCCTCCAGTACGGCAGAGCTCCAGCTCTGCTCAGAGGCCCGATCTGGCAGAGTTGCTGGCGTGAGGCTGCACTGCCCTGGGCGAGCCTTGCCCAGACTTGCCTCGCGGCTAGGCTTCCAGTCCAGAAAGGAGCGGGCTGCGCGAGACTGGGAGATGCTACTGGCGCCTTCCTGGCCTCAGCACCACTCCTGCCTTACCTTTGCACCTAGTCCTCAGGCGTTCTTGTGGAGGGCTTAGTTTCCGGTGGGTTGCACACTGCCAAGCGCTCCAGCAGAGAGGGCTCTATTAGAGGCAATGGGAGGGCAACTGCAGGGCTCCTCCAGGGGTTGCTTGACCGCCCAGACTCAGCACAGCACGGATAGCACAAGGCTCACAGGGCCTCTGGCTGTGGTCTGCAGCCCCACACACGCTGAGGCTGACTCGGTGAGCGCCCAGAAGGTGCCTGACAGACGTCATTTCCCTAGTGCTCTCCTCCCCAGCAGAGACGTGTGCAGGTGGTTGGGGCCTGCCCCTGCGTGTCTGGGCTCCCGTCCACAGCCCCAGCTCAGGGAAGCAGCTCCTCAGCCCAGACCTGTAGGAGGCGCGGGGCGCCCCCGCCTGGAAGCCTAGTGCACAGCATGAGGGAAGCGAGCCTCCTTGGGAGAAGAGGAGGCAGCCCAGATGCGTGGGGCTGCAATCACTGCTTGGGCGGAGCCGAGTGCGCCTCCAGTACGGCAGAGCTCCAGCTCTGCTCAGAGGCCCGATCTGGCAGAGGGCTGGCGTAAGGCTGCTCTGCCCTGGGCGAGCCTTGCCCAGACTTGCCTCGCGGCTAGGCTTCCAGTCCAGAAAGGAGCGGGCTGCGCGAGACTGGGAGATGCTACTGGCGCCTTCCTGGCCTCAGCTCCACTCCTGCCTTGCCTTTGCACCTAGTCCCCAGGCGTTCTTGTGGAGGGCTTAGTTGCCGGTGGGTTGCACACTGCCAAGCGCTCCAGCTTGAGGGCTCTAGTAGAGGCAAAGTGAGGGCAACTGGAAGTCTATTCTTATGGTTGCTTGACCGCCCAGACTCAGCACAGCACGGAGAGCACAAGGCTCACAGGGCCCCTGGCTGGGGTCTGCAGCCCCACACACGCGGAGGCTGACTCGGTGAGCGCCCAGAAGGTGCCTGACAGACGTCATTTCCCTAGTGCTCTCCTCCCCAGCAGAGACGTGTGCAGGTGGTTGGGGCCTGCCCCTGCGTGTCTGGGCTCCCGTCCACAGCCCCAGCTCAGGGAAGCAGCTCCTGAGCCAAGACCTGTGGAGGGCGCAGGGGGCCCCGCCTGGAAGCCTAATTTACAGCATGCGGGAAGTGAGCCTCCTCGGGAGAAGAGAAGGCAGCCCTGCTGTGTGCGGCTGCATTCACTGCTTTGGCGGAGCCGAGTGCGCCTCCAGTACGGCAGAGCTCCAGCTCTGCTCAGAGGCCCGATCTGGAAGAGTTGCTGGCGTGAGGCTGCACTGCCCTGGGCGAGCCTTGCCCAGACTTGCCTCGCGGCTAGGCTTCCAGTCCAGAAAGGAGCGGGCTGCGCGAGACTGGGAGATGCTACTGGCGCCTTCCTGGCCTCAGCTCCACTCCTGCCTTGCCTTTGCACCTAGTCCCCAGGCCTTCTTGTGTAGGGCTTAGTTGCCGGTGGGTTGCACACTGCCAAGCGCTCCAGCTTGAGGGCTCTAGTAGAGGCAATGGGAGGGCAACTGAAAGTCTATTCTTACGGTTGCTTGACCGCCCAGACTCAGCACAGCACGGAGAGCACAAGGCTCACAGGGCCTCTGGCTGTGGTCTGCAGCCCCACACACGCGGAGGCTGACTCGGTGAGCGCCCAGAAGGTGCCTGACAGACGTCATTTCCCTAGTGCTCTCCTCCCCAGCAGAGACGTGTGCAGGTGGTTGGGGCCTGCCCCTGCGTGTCTGGGCTCCCGTCCACAGCCCCAGCTCAGGGAAGCAGCTTCTCAACCAAGACTTGTAGGAGGCGCGGGGCGCCCCCGCCTGGAAGCCTTGTGCACAGCATGAGGGAAGCGAGCCTCCTTGCGAGAAGAGGAAGCAGCCCAGATGCGTGGGGCTGCAATCACTGCTTGGGCGGAGCCGAGTGCGCCTCCAGTACGGCAGAGCTCCAGCTCTGCTCAGAGGCCCGATCTGGCAGAGGGCTGGCGTGAGGCTGCTCTGCCCTGGGCGAGCCTTGCCCAGACTTGCCTCGCGGCTAGGCTTCCAGTCCAGAAAGGAGCGGGCTGCGCGAGACTGGGAGATGCTACTGGCGCCTTCCTGGCCTCAGCTCCACTCCTGCCTTGCCTTTGCACCTAGTCCCCAGTCGTTCTTGTGGAGGGCTTAGTTGCCGGTGGGTTGCACACTGCCAAGCGCTCCAGCTTGAGGGCTCTAGTAGAGGCAAAGTGAGGGCAACTGAAAGTCTATTCTTATGGTTGCTTGACCGCCCAGACTCAGCACAGCACGGAGAGCACAAGGCTCACAGGGCCCCTGGCTGGGGTCTGCAGCCCCACACACGCGGAGGCTGACTCGGTGAGCGCACAGAAGGTGCCTGACAGACGTCATTTCCCTAGTGCTCTCCTCCACAGCAGAGACGTGTGCAGGTGGTTGGGGCCTGCCCCTGCGTGTCTGGGCTCCCGTCCACAGCCCCAGCTCAGGGAAGCAGCTCCTGAGCCAAGACCTGTGGAGGGCGCAGGGGGCCCCGCCTGGAAGCCTAGTTTACAGCATGCGGGAAGTGAGCCTCCTCGGGAGAAGAGAAGGCAGCCCTGCTGTGTGCGGCTGCGTTCACTGCTTTGGCGGAGCCGAGTGCGCCTCCAGTACGGCAGAGCTCCAGCTCTGCTCAGAGGCCCGATCTGGCAGAGTTGCTGGCGGAAGGCTGCACTGCCCTGGGCGAGCCTTGCCCAGACTTGCCTCGCGGCTAGGCTTCCAGTCCAGAAAGGAGCGGGCTGCGCGAGACTGGGAGATGCTACTGGCGCCTTCCTGGCCTCAGCACCACTCCTGCCTTACCTTTGCACCTAGTCCTCACGCGTTCTTGTGGAGGGCTTAGTTTCCGGTGGGTTGCACACTGCCAAGCGCTCCAGCAGAGAGGGCTCTATTAGAGGCAATGGGAGGGCAACTGCAGGGCTCCTCCAGGGGTTGCTTGACCGCCCAGACTCAGCACAGCACGGAGAGCACAAGGCTCACAGGGCCTCTGGCTGTGGTCTGCAGCCCCACACACGCTGAGGCTGACTCGGTGAGCGCCCAGAAGGTGCCTAACAGACGTCATTTCCCTAGTGCTCTCCTCCCCAGCAGAGACGTGTGCAGGTGGTTGGGGCCTGCCCCTGCGTGTCTGGGCTCCCGTCCACAGCCCCAGCTCAGGGAAGCAGCTCCTCAGCCCAGACCTGTAGGAGGCGCGGAGCGCCCCCGCCTGGAAGCCTAGTGCACAGCATGAGGGAAGCGAGCCTCCTTGGGAGAAGAGGAGGCAGCCCAGATGCGTGGGGCTGCAATCACTGCTTGGGCGGAGCCGAGTGCGCCTCCAGTACGGCAGAGCTCCAGCTCTGCTCAGAGGCCCGATCTGGCAGAGGGCTGGCGTGAGGCTGCTCTGCCCTGGGCGAGTCTTGCCCAGACTTGCCTCGCGGCTAGGCTTCCACTCCAGAAAGGAGCGGGCTGCGCGAGACTGGGAGATGCTACTGGCGCCTTCCTGGCCTCAGCTCCACTCCTGCCTTGCCTTTGCACCTAGTCCCCAGGCGTTCTTGTGGAGGGCTTAGTTGCCGGTGGGTTGCACACTGCCAAGCGCTCCAGCTTGAGGGCTCTAGTAGAGGCAAAGTGAGGGCAACTGAAAGTCTATTCTTACGGTTGCTTGACCGCCCAGACTCAGCACAGCACGGAGAGCACAAGGCTCACAGGGCCTCTGGCTGTGGTCTGCAGCCCCACACACGCGGAGGCTGACTCGGTGAGCGCCCAGAAGGTGCCTGACAGACGTCTTTTCCCTAGTGCTCTCCTCCCCAGCAGAGACGTTTGCAGGTGGTTGGGGCCTGCCCCTGCGTGTCTGGGCTCCCGTCCACAGCCCCAGCTCAGGGAAGCAGCTCCTGAGCCAAGACCTGTGGAGGGCGCAGGGGGCCCCGCCTGGAAGCCTAGTTTACAGCATGCGGGAAGTGAGCCTCCTCGGGAGAAGAGAAGGCAGCCCTGCTGTGTGCGGCTGCATTCACTGCTTTGGCGGAGCCGAGTGCGCCTCCAGTACGGCAGAGCTCCAGCTCTGCTCAGAGGCCCGATCTGGCAGAGTTGCTGGCGTGAGGCTGCACTGCCCTGGGCGAGCCTTGCCCAGACTTGCCTCGCGGCTAGGCTTCCAGTCCAGAAAGGAGCGGGCTGCGCGAGACTGGGAGATGCTACTGGCGCCTTCCTGGCCTCAGCTCCACTCCTGCCTTGCCTTTGCACCTAGTCCCCAGGCGTTCTTGTGTAGGGCTTAGTTGCCGGTGGGTTGCACACTGCCAAGCGCTCCAGCTTGAGGGCTCTAGTAGAGGCAATGGGAGGGCAACTGAAAGTCTATTCTTACGGTTGCTTGACCGCCCAGACTCAGCACAGCACGGAGAGCACAAGGCTCACAGGGCCTCTGGCTGTGGTCTGCAGCCCCACACACGCGGAGGCTGACTCGGTGAGCGCCCAGAAGGTGCCTGACAGACGTCATTTCCCTAGTGCTCTCCTCCCCAGCAGAGACGTGTGCAGGAGGTTGGGGCCTGCCCCTGCGTGTCTGGGCTCCCGTCCACAGCCCCAGCTCAGGGAAGCAGCTTCTCAACCAAGACCTGTAGGAGGCGCGGGGCGCCCCCGCCTGGAAGCCTTGTGCACAGCATGAGGGAAGCGAGCCTCCTTGGGAGAAGAGGAAGCAGCCCAGATGCGTGGGGCTGCAATCACTGCTTGGGCGGAGCCGAGTGCGCCTCCAGTACGGCAGAGCTCCAGCTCTGCTCAGAGGCCCGATCTGGCAGAGGGCTGGCGTGAGGCTGCTCTGCCCTGGGCGAGCCTTGCCCAGACTTGCCTCGCGGCTAGGCTTCCAGTCCAGAAAGGAGCGGGCTGCGCGAGACTGGGAGATGCTACTGGCGCCTTCCTGGCCTCAGCTCCACTCCTGCCTTGCCTTTGCACCTAGTACCCAGTCGTTCTTGTGGAGGGCTTAGTTGCCGGTGGGTTGCACACTGCCAAGCGCTCCAGCTTGAGGGCTCTAGTAGAGGCAAAGTGAGGGCAACTGAAAGTCTATTCTTATGGTTGCTTGACCGCCCAGACTCAGCACAGCACGGAGAGCACAAGGCTCACAGGGCCCCTGGCTGGGGTCTGCAGCCCCACACACGCGGAGGCTGACTCGGTGAGCGCACAGAAGGTGCCTGACAGACGTCATTTCCCTTGTGCTCTCCTCCCCAGCAGAGACGTGTGCAGGTGGTTGGGGCCTGCCCCTGCGTGTCTGGGCTCCCGTCCACAGCCCCAGCTCAGGGAAGCAGCTCCTGAGCCAAGACCTGTGGAGGGCGCAGGGGGCCCCGCCTGGAAGCCTAGTTTACAGCATGCGGGAAGTGAGCCTCCTCGGGAGAAGAGAAGGCAGCCCTGCTGTGTGCGGCTGCATTCACTGCTTTGGCGGAGCCGAGTGCGCCTCCAGTACGGCAGAGCTCCAGCTCTGCTCAGAGGCCCGATCTGGCAGAGTTGCTGGCGTGAGGCTGCACTGCCCTGGGCGAGCCTTGCCCAGACTTGCCTCGCGGCTAGGCTTCCAGTCCAGAAAGGAGCGGGCTGCGCGAGACTGGGAGATGCTACTGGCGCCTTCCTGGCCTCAGCACCACTCCTGCCTTACCTTTGCACCTAGTCCTCAGGCGTTCTTGTGGAGGGCTTAGTTTCCGGTGGGTTGCACACTGCCAAGCGCTCCAGCAGAGAGGGCTCTATTAGAGGCAATGGGAGGGCAACTGCAGGGCTCCTCCAGGGGTTGCTTGACCGCCCAGACTCAGCACAGCACGGAGAGCACAAGGCTCACAGGGCCTCTGGCTGTGGCCTGCAGCCCCACACACGCTGAGGCTGACTCGGTGAGCGCCCAGAAGGTGCCTGACAGACGTCATTTCCCTAGTGCTCTCCTCCCCAGCAGAGACGTGTGCAGGTGGTTGGGGCCTGCCCCTGCGTGTCTGGGCTCCCGTCCACAGCCCCAGCTCAGGGAAGCAGCTCCTCAGCCCAGACCTGTAGGAGGCGCGGAGCGCCCCCGCCTGGAAGCCTAGTGCACAGCATGAGGGAAGCGAGCCTCCTTGGGAGAAGAGGAGGCAGCCCAGATGCGTGGGGCTGCAATCACTGCTTGGGCGGAGCCGAGTGCGCCTCCAGTACGGCAGAGCTCCAGCTCTGCTCAGAGGCCCGATCTGGCAGAGGGCTGGCGTGAGGCTGCTCTGCCCTGGGCGAGTCTTGCCCAGACTTGCCTCGCGGCTAGGCTTCCACTCCAGAAAGGAGCGGGCTGCGCGAGACTGGGAGATGCTACTGGCGCCTTCCTGGCCTCAGCTCCACTCCTGCCTTGCCTTTGCACCTAGTCCCCAGGCGTTCTTGTGGAGGGCTTAGTTGCCGGTGGGTTGCACACTGCCAAGCGCTCCAGCTTGAGGGCTCTAGTAGAGGCAAAGTGAGGGCAACTGAAAGTCTATTCTTACGGTTGCTTGACCGCCCAGACTCAGCACAGCACGGAGAGCACAAGGCTCACAGGGCCTCTGGCTGTGGTCTGCAGCCCCACACACGCGGAGGCTGACTCGGTGAGCGCCCAGAAGGTGCCTGACAGACGTCTTTTCCCTAGTGCTCTCCTCCCCAGCAGAGACGTGTGCAGGTGGTTGGGGCCTGCCCCTGCGTGTCTGGGCTCCCGTCCACAGCCCCAGCTCAGGGAAGCAGCTCCTGAGCCAAGACCTGTGGAGGGCGCAGGGGGCCCCGCCTGGAAGCCTAGTTTACAGCATGCGGGAAGTGAGCCTCCTCGGGAGAAGAGAAGGCAGCCCTGCTGTGTGCGGCTGCATTCACTGCTTTGGCGGAGCCGAGTGCGCCTCCAGTACGGCAGAGCTCCAGCTCTGCTCAGAGGCCCGATCTGGCAGAGTTGCTGGCGTGAGGCTGCACTGCCCTGGGCGAGCCTTGCCCAGACTTGCCTCGCGGCTAGGCTTCCAGTCCAGAAAGGAGCGGGCTGCGCGAGACTGGGAGATGCTACTGGCGCCTTCCTGGCCTCAGCTCCACTCCTGCCTTGCCTTTGCACCTAGTCCCCAGGCGTTCTTGTGGAGGGCTTAGTTGCCGGTGGGTTGCACACTGCCAAGCGCTCCAGCTTGAGGGCTCTATTAGAGGCAATGGGAGGGCAACTGCAGGGCTCCTCCAGCGGTTGCTTGACCGCCCAGACTCAGCACAGCACGGAGAGCACAAGGCTCACAGGGCCCCTGGCTGGGGTCTGCAGCCCCACACACGCGGAGGCTGACTCGGTGAGCTCCCAGAAGGTGCCTGACAGACGTCATTTCCCTAGTGCTCTCCTCCCCAGCAGAGACGTGTGCAGGTGGTTGGGGCCTGCCCCTGCGTGTCTGGGCTCCCGTCCACAGCCCCAGCTCAGGGAAGCAGCTCCTGAGCCAAGACCTGTGGGAGGCGCAGGGGGCCCCGCCTGGAAGCCTAGTTTCCAGCATGCGGGAAGCGAGCCTCCTCGGGAGAAGAGAAGGCAGCCCTGCTGTGTGCGGCTGCATTCACTGCTTTGGCGGAGCTGAGTGCGCCTCCAGTACGGCAGAGCTCCAGCTCTGCTCAGAGGCCCGATCTGGCAGAGTTGCTGGCGTGAGGCTGCTCTGCCATGTGCGAGCCTTGCCCAAACTTGCCTCGCGGCTAGGCTTCCAGTCCAGAAAGGAGCGGGCTGCGCGAGACTGGGAGATGCTACTGGCGCCTTCCTGGCCTCAGCTCCACTCCTGCCTTGCCTTTGCACCTAGTCCCCAGGCGTTCTTGTGGAGGGCTTAGTTGCCAGTGGGTTGCACACTGCCAAGCGCTCCAGCTTGAGGGCTCTAGTAGAGGCAAAGTGAGGGCAACTGAAAGTCTATTCTTATGGTTGCTTGACCGCCCAGACTCAGCACAGCACGGAGAGCACAAGGCTCACAGGGCCTCTGGCTGTGGTCTGCAGCCCCACACACGCGGAGGCTGACTCGGTGAGCGCCCAGAAGGTGCCTGACAGACGTCTTTTCCCTAGTGCTCTCCTCCCCAGCAGAGACGTGTGCAGGTGGTTGGGGCCTGCCCCTGCGTGTCTGGGCTCCCGTCCACAGCCCCAGCTCAGGGAAGCAGCTCCTGAGCCAAGACCTGTGGAGGGCGCAGGGGGCCCCGCCTGGAAGCCTAGTTTACAGCATGCGGGAAGTGAGCCTCCTCGGGAGAAGAGAAGGCAGCCCTGCTGTGTGCGGCTGCATTCACTGCTTTGGCGGAGCCGAGTGCGCCTCCAGTACGGCAGAGCTCCAGCTCTGCTCAGAGGCCCGATCTGGCAGAGTTGCTGGCGTGAGGCTGCACTGCCCTGGGCGAGCCTTGCCCAGACTTGCCTCGCGGCTAGGCTTCCAGTCCAGAAAGGAGCGGGCTGCGCGAGACTGGGAGATGCTACTGGCGCCTTCCTGGCCTCAGCTCCACTCCTGCCTTGCCTTTGCACCTAGTCCCCAGGCGTTCTTGTGTAGGGCTTAGTTGCCGGTGGGTTGCACACTGCCAAGCGCTCCAGCTTGAGGGCTCTAGTAGAGGCAATGGGAGGGCAACTGAAAGTCTATTCTTACGGTTGCTTGACCGCCCAGACTCAGCACAGCACGGAGAGCACAAGGCTCACAGGGCCTCTGGCTGTGGTCTGCAGCCCCACACACGCGGAGGCTGACTCGGTGAGCGCCCAGAAGGTGCCTGACAGACGTCATTTCCCTAGTGCTCTCCTCCCCAGCAGAGACGTGTGCAGGAGGTTGGGGCCTGCCCCTGCGTGTCTGGGCTCCCGTCCACAGCCCCAGCTCAGGGAAGCAGCTTCTCAACCAAGACCTGTAGGAGGCGCGGGGCGCCCCCGCCTGGAAGCCTTGTGCACAGCATGAGGGAAGCGATCCTCCTTGGGAGAAGAGGAAGCAGCCCAGATGCGTGGGGCTGCAATCACTGCTTGGGCGGAGCCGAGTGCGCCTCCAGTACGGCAGAGCTCCAGCTCTGCTCAGAGGCCCGATCTGGCAGAGGGCTGGCGTGAGGCTGCTCTGCCCTGGGCGAGCCTTGCCCAGACTTGCCTCGCGGCTAGGCTTCCAGTCCAGAAAGGAGCGGGCTGCGCGAGACTGGGAGATGCTACTGGCGCCTTCCTGGCCTCAGCTCCACTCCTGCCTTGCCTTTGCACCTAGTACCCAGTCGTTCTTGTGGAGGGCTTAGTTGCCGGTGCGTTGCACACTGCCAAGCGCTCCAGCTTGAGGGCTCTAGTAGAGGCAAAGTGAGGGCAACTGAAAGTCTATTCTTATGGTTGCTTGACCGCCCAGACTCAGCACAGCACGGAGAGCACAAGGCTCACAGGGCCCCTGGCTGGGGTCTGCAGCCCCACACACGCGGAGGCTGACTCGGTGAGCGCACAGAAGGTGCCTGACAGACGTCATTTCCCTTGTGCTCTCCTCCACAGCAGAGACGTGTGCAGGTGGTTGGGGCCTGCCCCTGCGTGTCTGGGCTCCCGTCCACAGCCCCAGCTCAGGGAAGCAGCTCCTGAGCCAAGACCTGTGGAGGGCGCAGGGGGCCCCGCCTGGAAGCCTAGTTTACAGCATGCGGGAAGTGAGCCTCCTCGGGAGAAGAGAAGGCAGCCCTGCTGTGTGCGGCTGCATTCACTGCTTTGGCGGAGCCGAGTGCGCCTCCAGTACGGCAGAGCTCCAGCTCTGCTCAGAGGCCCGATCTGGCAGAGTTGCTGGCGTGAGGCTGCACTGCCCTGGGCGAGCCTTGCCCAGACTTGCCTCGCGGCTAGGCTTCCAGTCCAGAAAGGAGCGGGCTGCGCGAGACTGGGAGATGCTACTGGCGCCTTCCTGGCCTCAGCACCACTCCTGCCTTACCTTTGCACCTAGTCCTCAGGCGTTCTTGTGGAGGGCTTAGTTTCCGGTGGGTTGCACACTGCCAAGCGCTCCAGCAGAGAGGGCTCTATTAGAGGCAATGGGAGGGCAACTGCAGGGCTCCTCCAGGGGTTGCTTGACCGCCCAGACTCAGCACAGCACGGAGAGCACAAGGCTCACAGGGCCTCTGGCTGTGGCCTGCAGCCCCACACACGCTGAGGCTGACTCGGTGAGCGCCCAGAAGGTGCCTGACAGACGTCATTTCCCTAGTGCTCTCCTCCCCAGCAGAGACGTGTGCAGGTGGTTGGGGCCTGCCCCTGCGTGTCTGGGCTCCCGTCCACAGCCCCAGCTCAGGGAAGCAGCTCCTCAGCCCAGACCTGTAGGAGGCGCGGAGCGCCCCCGCCTGGAAGCCTAGTGCACAGCATGAGGGAAGCGAGCCTCCTTGGGAGAAGAGGAGGCAGCCCAGATGCGTGGGGCTGCAATCACTGCTTGGGCGGAGCCGAGTGCGCCTCCAGTACGGCAGAGCTCCAGCTCTGCTCAGAGGCCCGATCTGGCAGAGGGCTGGCGTGAGGCTGCTCTGCCCTGGGCGAGTCTTGCCCAGACTTGCCTCGCGGCTAGGCTTCCACTCCAGAAAGGAGCGGGCTGCGCGAGACTGGGAGATGCTACTGGCGCCTTCCTGGCCTCAGCTCCACTCCTGCCTTGCCTTTGCACCTAGTCCCCAGGCGTTCTTGTGGAGGGCTTAGTTGCCGGTGGGTTGCACACTGCCAAGCGCTCCAGCTTGAGGGCTCTAGTAGAGGCAAAGTGAGGGCAACTGAAAGTCTATTCTTACGGTTGCTTGACCGCCCAGACTCAGCACAGCACGGAGAGCACAAGGCTCACAGGGCCTCTGGCTGTGGTCTGCAGCCCCACACACGCGGAGGCTGACTCGGTGAGCGCCCAGAAGGTGCCTGACAGACGTCTTTTCCCTAGTGCTCTCCTCCCCAGCAGAGACGTGTGCAGGTGGTTGGGGCCTGCCCCTGCGTGTCTGGGCTCCCGTCCACAGCCCCAGCTCAGGGAAGCAGCTCCTGAGCCAAGACCTGTGGAGGGCGCAGGGGGCCCCGCCTGGAAGCCTAGTTTACAGCATGCGGGAAGTGAGCCTCCTCGGGAGAAGAGAAGGCAGCCCTGCTGTGTGCGGCTGCATTCACTGCTTTGGCGGAGCCGAGTGCGCCTCCAGTACGGCAGAGCTCCAGCTCTGCTCAGAGGCCCGATCTGGCAGAGTTGCTGGCGTGAGGCTGCACTGCCCTGGGCGAGCCTTGCCCAGACTTGCCTCGCGGCTAGGCTTCCAGTCCAGAAAGGAGCGGGCTGCGCGAGACTGGGAGATGCTACTGGCGCCTTCCTGGCCTCAGCTCCACTCCTGCCTTGCCTTTGCACCTAGTCCCCAGGCCTTCTTGTGGAGGGCTTAGTTGCCGGTGGGTTGCACACTGCCAAGCGCTCCAGCTTGAGGGCTCTATTAGAGGCAATGGGAGGGCAACTGCAGGGCTCCTCCAGCGGTTGCTTGACCGCCCAGACTCAGCACAGCACGGAGAGCACAAGGCTCACAGGGCCCCTGGCTGGGGTCTGCAGCCCCACACACGCGGAGGCTGACTCGGTGAGCTCCCAGAAGGTGCCTGACAGACGTCATTTCCCTAGTGCTCTCCTCCCCAGCAGAGACGTGTGCAGGTGGTTGGGGCCTGCCCCTGCGTGTCTGGGCTCCCGTCCACAGCCCCAGCTCAGGGAAGCAGCTCCTGAGCCAAGACCTGTGGGAGGCGCAGGGGGCCCCGCCTGGAAGCCTAGTTTCCAGCATGCGGGAAGCGAGCCTCCTCGGGAGAAGAGAAGGCAGCCCTGCTGTGTGCGGCTGCATTCACTGCTTTGGCGGAGCTGAGTGCGCCTCCAGTACGGCAGAGCTCCAGCTCTGCTCAGAGGCCCGATCTGGCAGAGTTGCTGGCGTGAGGCTGCTCTGCCATGTGCGAGCCTTGCCCAAACTTGCCTCGCGGCTAGGCTTCCAGTCCAGAAAGGAGCGGGCTGCGCGAGACTGGGAGATGCTACTGGCGCCTTCCTGGCCTCAGCTCCACTCCTGCCTTGCCTTTGCACCTAGTCCCCAGGCGTTCTTGTGGAGGGCTTAGTTGCCAGTGGGTTGCACACTGCCAAGCGCTCCAGCTTGAGGGCTCTAGTAGAGGCAAAGTGAGGGCAACTGAAAGTCTATTCTTACGGTTGCTTGACCGCCCAGACTCAGCACAGCACGGAGAGCACAAGGCTCACAGGGCCTCTGGCTGTGGTCTGCAGCCCCACACACGCGGAGGCTGACTCGGTGAGCGCCCAGAAGGTGCCTGACAGACGTCTTTTCCCTAGTGCTCTCCTCCCCAGCAGAGACGTGTGCAGGTGGTTGGGGCCTGCCCCTGCGTGTCTGGGCTCCCGTCCACAGCCCCAGCTCAGGGAAGCAGCTCCTCAGCCAAGACCTGTAGGAGGCGCGGGGCGCCCCCGCCTGGAAGCCTTGTGCACAGCATGAGGGAAGCGAGCCTCCTTGGGAGAAGAGGAAGCAGCCCAGTTGCGTGGGGCTGCAATCACTGCTTGGGCGGAGCCGAGTGCGCCTCCAGTACGGCAGAGCTCCAGCTCTGCTCAGAGGCCCGATCTGGCAGAGGGCTGTCGTGAGGCTGCTCTGCCCTGGGCGAGCCTTGCCCAGACTTGCCTCGCGGCTAGGCTTCCAGTCCAGAAAGGAGCGGGCTGCGCGAGACTGGGAGATGCTACTGGAGCCTTCCTGGCCTCAGCTCCACTCCTGCCTTGCCTTTGCACCTAGTCCCCAGGCGTTCTTGTGGAGGGCTTAGTTGCCGGTGGGTTGCACACTGCCAAGCGCTCCAGCTTGAGGGCTCTAGTAGAGGCAAAGTGAGGGCAACTGGAAGTCTATTCTTATGGTTGCTTGACCGCCCAGACTCAGCAGAGCACGGAGAGCACAAGGCTCACAGGGCCCCTGGCTGGGGTCTGCAGCCCCACACACGCGGAGGCTGACTCGGTGAGCGCCCAGAAGGTGCCTGACAGACGTCATTTCCCTAGTGCTCTCCTCCCCAGCAGAGACGTGTGCAGGTGGTTGGGGCCTGCCCCTGCGTGTCTGGGCTCCCGTCCACAGCCCCAGCTCAGGGAAGCAGCTCCTGAGCCAAGACCTGTGGGAGGCGCAGGGGGCCCCGCCTGGAAGCCTAGTTTCCTGCATGCGGGAAGCGAGCCTCCTCGGGAGAAGAGAAGGCAGCCCTGCTGTGTGCGGCTGCATTCACTGCTTTGGCGGAGCTGAGTGCGCCTCCAGTACGGCAGAGCTCCAGCTCTGCTCAGAGGCCCGTACTGGCAGAGTGGCTGGCGTGAGGCTGCACTGCCCTGGGCGAGCCTTGCCCAGACTTGCCTCGCGGCTAGGCTTCCAGTCCAGAAAGGAGCGGGCTGCGCGAGACTGGGAGATGCTACTGGCGCCTTCCTGGCCTCAGCTCCACTCCTGCCTTGCCTTTGCACCTAGTCCCCAGGCCTTCTTGTGTAGGGCTTAGTTGCCGGTGGGTTGCACACTGCCAAGCGCTCCAGCTTGAGGGCTCTAGTAGAGGCAATGGGAGGGCAACTGAAAGTCTATTTTTACGGTTGCTTGACCGCCCAGACTCAGCACAGCACGGAGAGCACAAGGCTCACAGGGCCTCTGGCTGTGGTCTGCAGCCCCACACACGCGGAGGCTGACTCGGTGAGCGCCCAGAAGGTGCCTGACAGACGTCATTTCCCTAGTGCTCTCCTCCACAGCAGAGACGTGTGCAGGTGGTTGGGGCCTGCCCCTGCGTGTCTGGGCTCCCGTCCACAGCCCCAGCTCAGGGAAGCAGCTCCTGAGCCAAGACCTGTGGAGGGCGCAGGGGGCCCCGCCTGGAAGCCTAGTTTCCAGCATGCGGGAAGTGAGCCTCCTCGGGAGAAGAGAAGGCAGCCCTGCTGTGTGCGGCTGCATTCACTGCTTTGGCGGAGCCGAGTGCGCCTCCAGTACGGCAGAGCTCCAGCTCTGCTCAGAGGCCCGATCTGGCAGAGTTGCTGGCGTGAGGCTGCACTGCCCTGGGCGAGCCTTGCCCAGACTTGCCTCGCGGCTAGGCTTCCAGTCCAGAAAGGAGCGGGCTGCGCGAGACTGGGAGATGCTACTGGCGCCTTCCTGGCCTCAGCACCACTCCTGCCTTACCTTTGCACCTAGTCCTCAGGCGTTCTTGTGGAGGGCTTAGTTTCCGGTGGGTTGCACACTGCCAATCGCTCCAGCAGAGAGGGCTCTATTAGAGGCAATGGGAGGGCAACTGCAGGGCTCCTCCAGGGGTTGCTTGACCGCCCAGACTCAGCACAGCACGGAGAGCACAAGGCTCACAGGGCCTCTGGCTGTGGTCTGCAGCCCCACACACGCTGAGGCTGACTCGGTGAGCGCCCAGAAGGTGCCTGACAGACGTCATTTCCCTAGTGCTCTCCTCCCCAGCAGAGACGTGTGCAGGTGGCTGGGGCCTGCCCCTGCGTGTCTGGGCTCCCGTCCACAGCCCCAGCTCAGGGAAGCAGCTCCTCAGCCCAGACCTGTAGGAGGCGCGGGGCGCCCCCGCCTGGAAGCCTAGTGCACAGCATGAGGGAAGCGAGCCTCCTTGGGAGAAGAGGAGGCAGCCCAGATGCGTGGGGCTGCAATCACTGCTTGGGCGGAGCCGAGTGCGCCTCCAGTACGGCAGAGCTCCAGCTCTGCTCAGAGGCCCGATCTGGCAGAGGGCTGGCGTAAGGCTGCTCTGCCCTGGGCGAGCCTTGCCCAGACTTGCCTCGCGGCTAGGCTTCCAGTCCAGAAAGGAGCGGGCTGCGCGAGACTGGGAGATGCTACTGGCGCCTTCCTGGCCTCAGCTCCACTCCTGCCTTGCCTTTGCACCTAGTCCCCAGGCGTTCTTGTGGAGGGCTTAGTTGCCGGTGGGTTGCACACTGCCAAGCGCTCCAGCTTGAGGGCTCTAGTAGAGGCAAAGTGAGGGCAACTGGAAGTCTATTCTTATGGTTGCTTGACCGCCCAGACTCAGCACAGCACGGAGAGCACAAGGCTCACAGGGCCCCTGGCTGGGGTCTGCAGCCCCACACACGCGGAGGCTAACTCGGTGAGCGCCCAGAAGGTGCCTGACAGACGTCATTTCCCTAGTGCTCTCCTCCCCAGCAGAGACGTGTGCAGGTGGTTGGGGCCTGCCCCTGCGTGTCTGGGCTCCCGTCCACAGCCCCAGCTCAGGGAAGCAGCTCCTGAGCCAAGACCTGTGGAGGGCGCAGGGGGCCCCGCCTGGAAGCCTGATTTACAGCATGCGGGAAGTGAGCCTCCTCGGGAGAAGAGAAGGCAGCCCTGCTGTGTGCGGCTGCATTCACTGCTTTGGCGGAGCCGAGTGCGCCTCCAGTACGGCAGAGCTCCAGCTCTGCTCAGAGGCCCGATCTGGAAGAGTTGCTGGCGTGAGGCTGCACTGCCCTGGGCGAGCCTTGCCCAGACTTGCCTCGCGGCTAGGCTTCCAGTCCAGAAAGGAGCGGGCTGCGCGAGACTGGGAGATGCTACTGGCGCCTTCCTGGCCTCAGCTCCACTCCTGCCTTGCCTTTGCACCTAGTCCCCAGGCCTTCTTGTGTAGGGCTTAGTTGCCGGTGGGTTGCACACTGCCAAGCGCTCCAGCTTGAGGGCTCTAGTAGAGGCAATGGGAGGGCAACTGAAAGTCTATTCTTACGGTTGCTTGACCGCCCAGACTCAGCACAGCACGGAGAGCACAAGGCTCACAGGGCCTCTGGCTGTGGTCTGCAGCCCCACACACGCGGAGGCTGACTCGGTGAGCGCCCAGAAGGTGCCTGACAGACGTCATTTCCCTAGTGCTCTCCTCCCCAGCAGAGACGTGTGCAGGTGGTTGGGGCCTGCCCCTGCGTGTCTGGGCTCCCGTCCACAGCCCCAGCTCAGGGAAGCAGCTTCTCAACCAAGACCTGTAGGAGGCGCGGGGCGCCCCCGCCTGGAAGCCTTGTGCACAGCATGAGGGAAGCGAGCCTCCTTGGGAGAAGAGGAAGCAGCCCAGATGCGTGGGGCTGCAATCACTGCTTGGGCGGAGCCGAGTGCGCCTCCAGTACGGCAGAGCTCCAGCTCTGCTCAGAGGCCCGATCTGGCAGAGGGCTGGCGTGAGGCTGCTCTGCCCTGGGCGAGCCTTGCCCAGACTTGCCTCGCGGCTAGGCTTCCAGTCCAGAAAGGAGCGGGCTGCGCGAGACTGGGAGATGCTACTGGCGCCTTCCTGGCCTCAGCTCCACTCCTGCCTTGCCTTTGCACCTAGTCCCCAGTCGTTCTTGTGGAGGGCTTAGTTGCCGGTGGGTTGCACACTGCCAAGCGCTCCAGCTTGAGGGCTCTAGTAGAGGCAAAGTGAGGGCAACTGAAAGTCTATTCTTATGGTTGCTTGACCGCCCAGACTCAGCACAGCACGGAGAGCACAAGGCTCACAGGGCCCCTGGCTGGGGTCTGCAGCCCCACACACGCGGAGGCTGACTCGGTGAGCGCACAGAAGGTGCCTGACAGACGTCATTTCCCTAGTGCTCTCCTCCACAGCAGAGACGTGTGCAGGTGGTTGGGGCCTGCCCCTGCGTGTCTGGGCTCCCGTCCACAGCCCCAGCTCAGGGAAGCAGCTCCTGAGCCAAGACCTGTGGAGGGCGCAGGGGGCCCCGCCTGGAAGCCTAGTTTACAGCATGCGGGAAGTGAGCCTCCTCGGGAGAAGAGAAGGCAGCCCTGCTGTGTGCGGCTGCATTCACTGCTTTGGCGGAGCCGAGTGCGCCTCCAGTACGGCAGAGCTCCAGCTCTGCTCAGAGGCCCGATCTGGCAGAGTTGCTGGCGTGAGGCTGCACTGCCCTGGGCGAGCCTTGCCCAGACTTGCCTCGCGGCTAGGCTTCCAGTCCAGAAAGGAGCGGGCTGCGCGAGACTGGGAGATGCTACTGGCGCCTTCCTGGCCTCAGCACCACTCCTGCCTTACCTTTGCACCTAGTCCTCAGGCGTTCTTGTGGAGGGCTTAGTTTCCGGTGGGTTGCACACTGCCAAGCGCTCCAGCAGAGAGGGCTCTATTAGAGGCAATGGGAGGGCAACTGCAGGGCTCCTCCAGGGGTTGCTTGACCGCCCAGACTCAGCACAGCACGGATAGCACAAGGCTCACAGGGCCTCTGGCTGTGGTCTGCAGCCCCACACACGCTGAGGCTGACTCGGTGAGCGCCCAGAAGTTGCCTAACAGACGTCATTTCCCTAGTGCTCTCCTCCCCAGCAGAGACGTGTGCAGGTGGTTGGGGCCTGCCCCTGCGTGTCTGGGCTCCCGTCCACAGCCCCAGCTCAGGGAAGCAGCTCCTCAGCCCAGACCTGTAGGAGGCGCGGAGCGCCCCCGCCTGGAAGCCTAGTGCACAGCATGAGGGAAGCGAGCCTCCTTGGGAGAAGAGGAGGCAGCCCAGATGCGTGGGGCTGCAATCACTGCTTGGGCGGAGCCGAGTGCGCCTCCAGTACGGCAGAGCTCCAGCTCTGCTCAGAGGCCCGATCTGGCAGAGGGCTGGCGTGAGGCTGCTCTGCCCTGGGCGAGTCTTGCCCAGACTTGCCTCGCGGCTAGGCTTCCACTCCAGAAAGGAGCGGGCTGCGCGAGACTGGGAGATGCTACTGGCGCCTTCCTGGCCTCAGCTCCACTCCTGCCTTGCCTTTGCACCTAGTCCCCAGGCGTTCTTGTGGAGGGCTTAGTTGCCGGTGGGTTGCACACTGCCAAGCGCTCCAGCTTGAGGGCTCTAGTAGAGGCAAAGTGAGGGCAACTGAAAGTCTATTCTTACGGTTGCTTGACCGCCCAGACTCAGCACAGCACGGAGAGCACAAGGCTCACAGGGCCTCTGGCTGTGGTCTGCAGCCCCACACACGCGGAGGCTGACTCGGTGAGCGCCCAGAAGGTGCCTGACAGACGTCTTTTCCCTAGTGCTCTCCTCCCCAGCAGAGACGTGTGCAGGTGGTTGGGGCCTGCCCCTGCGTGTCTGGGCTCCCGTCCACAGCCCCAGCTCAGGGAAGCAGCTCCTGAGCCAAGACCTGTGGAGGGCGCAGGGGGCCCCGCCTGGAAGCCTAGTTTACAGCATGCGGGAAGTGAGCCTCCTCGGGAGAAGAGAAGGCAGCCCTGCTGTGTGCGGCTGCATTCACTGCTTTGGCGGAGCCGAGTGCGCCTCCAGTACGGCAGAGCTCCAGCTCTGCTCAGAGGCCCGATCTGGCAGAGTTGCTGGCGTGAGGCTGCACTGCCCTGGGCGAGCCTTGCCCAGACTTGCCTCGCGGCTAGGCTTCCAGTCCAGAAAGGAGCGGGCTGCGCGAGACTGGGAGATGCTACTGGCGCCTTCCTGGCCTCAGCTCCACTCCTGCCTTGCCTTTGCACCTAGTCCCCAGGCGTTCTTGTGGAGGGCTTAGTTGCCGGTGGGTTGCACACTGCCAAGCGCTCCAGCTTGAGGGCTCTATTAGAGGCAATGGGAGGGCAACTGCAGGGCTCCTCCAGCGGTTGCTTGACCGCCCAGACTCAGCACAGCACGGAGAGCACAAGGCTCACAGGGCCCCTGGCTGGGGTCTGCAGCCCCACACACGCGGAGGCTGACTCGGTGAGCGCCCAGAAGGTGCCTGACAGACGTCATTTCCCTAGTGCTCTCCTCCCCAGCAGAGACGTGTGCAGGTGGTTGGGGCCTGCCCCTGCGTGTCTGGGCTCCCGTCCACAGCCCCAGCTCAGGGAAGCAGCTCCTGAGCCAAGACCTCTGGGAGGCGCAGGGGGCCCCGCCTGGAAGCCTAGTTTCCAGCATGCGGGAAGCGAGCCTCCTCGGGAGAAGAGAAGGCAGCCCTGCTGTGTGCGGCTGCATTCACTGCTTTGGCGGAGCCGAGTGCGCCTCCAGTACGGCAGAGCTCCAGCTCTGCTCAGAGGCCCGATCTGGCAGAGTTGCTGGCGTGAGGCTGCTCTGCCATGTGCGAGCCTTGCCCAAACTTGCCTCGCGGCTAGGCTTCCAGTCCAGAAAGGAGCGGGCTGCGCGAGACTGGGAGATGCTACTGGCGCCTTCCTGGCCTCAGCTCCACTCCTGCCTTGCCTTTGCACCTAGTCCCCAGGCCTTCTTGTGTAGGGCTTAGTTGCCGGTGGGTTGCACACTGCCAAGCGCTCCAGCTTGAGGGCTCTAGTAGAGGCAATGGGAGGGCAACTGAAAGTCTATTCTTACGGTTGCTTGACCGCCCAGACTCAGCACAGCACGGAGAGCACAAGGCTCACAGGGCCTCTGGCTGTGGTCTGCAGCCCCACACACGCGGAGGCTGACTCGGTGAGCGCCCAGAAGGTGCCTGACAGACGTCATTTCCCTAGTGCTCTCCTCCCCAGCAGAGACGTGTGCAGGAGGTTGGGGCCTGCCCCTGCGTGTCTGGGCTCCCGTCCACAGCCCCAGCTCAGGGAAGCAGCTTCTCAACCAAGACCTGTAGGAGGCGCGGGGCGCCCCCGCCTGGAAGCCTTGTGCACAGCATGAGGGAAGCGAGCCTCCTTGGGAGAAGAGGAAGCAGCCCAGATGCGTGGGGCTGCAATCACTGCTTGGGCGGAGCCGAGTGCGCCTCCAGTACGGCAGAGCTCCAGCTCTGCTCAGAGGCCCGATCTGGCAGAGGGCTGGCGTGAGGCTGCTCTGCCCTGGGCGAGCCTTGCCCAGACTTGCCTCGCGGCTAGGCTTCCAGTCCAGAAAGGAGCTGGCTGCGCGAGACTGGGAGATGCTACTGGCGCCTTCCTGGCCTCAGCTCCACTCCTGCCTTGCCTTTGCACCTAGTACACAGTCGTTCTTGTGGAGGGCTTAGTTGCCGGTGGGTTGCACACTGCCAAGCGCTCCAGCTTGAGGGCTCTAGTAGAGGCAAAGTGAGGGCAACTGAAAGTCTATTCTTATGGTTGCTTGACCGCCCAGACTCAGCACAGCACGGAGAGCACAAGGCTCACAGGGCCCCTGGCTGGGGTCTGCAGCCCCACACACGCGGAGGCTGACTCGGTGAGCGCACAGAAGGTGCCTGACAGACGTCATTTCCCTTGTGCTCTCCTCCACAGCAGAGACGTGTGCAGGTGGTTGGGGCCTGCCCCTGCGTGTCTGGTCTCCCGTCCACAGCCCCAGCTCAGGGAAGCAGCTCCTGAGCCAAGACCTGTGGAGGGCGCAGGGGGCCCCGCCTGGAAGCCTAGTTTACAGCATGCGGGAAGTGAGCCTCCTCGGGAGAAGAGAAGGCAGCCCTGCTGTGTGCGGCTGCATTCACTGCTTTGGCGGAGCCGAGTGCGCCTCCAGTACGGCAGAGCTCCAGCTCTGCTCAGAGGCCCGATCTGGCAGAGTTGCTGGCGTGAGGCTGCACTGCCCTGGGCGAGCCTTGCCCAGACTTGCCTCGCGGCTAGGCTTCCAGTCCAGAAAGGAGCGGGCTGCGCGAGACTGGGAGATGCTACTGGCGCCTTCCTGGCCTCAGCACCACTCCTGCCTTACCTTTGCACCTAGTCCTCAGGCGTTCTTGTGGAGGGCTTAGTTTCCGGTGGGTTGCACACTGCCAAGCGCTCCAGCAGAGAGGGCTCTATTAGAGGCAATGGGAGGGCAACTGCAGGGCTCCTCCAGGGGTTGCTTGACCGCCCAGACTCAGCACAGCACGGAGAGCACAAGGCTCACAGGGCCTCTGGCTGTGGCCTGCAGCCCCACACACGCTGAGGCTGACTCGGTGAGCGCCCAGAAGGTGCCTGACAGACGTCATTTCCCTAGTGCTCTCCTCCCCAGCAGAGACGTGTGCAGGTGGTTGGGGCCTGCCCCTGCGTGTCTGGGCTCCCGTCCACAGCCCCAGCTCAGGGAAGCAGCTCCTCAGCCCAGACCTGTAGGAGGCGCGGAGCGCCCCCGCCTGGAAGCCTAGTGCACAGCATGAGGGAAGCGAGCCTCCTTGGGAGAAGAGGAGGCAGCCCAGATGCGTGGGGCTGCAATCACTGCTTGGGCGGAGCCGAGTGCGCCTCCAGTACGGCAGAGCTCCAGCTCTGCTCAGAGGCCCGATCTGGCAGAGGGCTGGCGTGAGGCTGCTCTGCCCTGGGCGAGTCTTGCCCAGACTTGCCTCGCGGCTAGGCTTCCACTCCAGAAAGGAGCGGGCTGCGCGAGACTGGGAGATGCTACTGGCGCCTTCCTGGCCTCAGCTCCACTCCTGCCTTGCCTTTGCACCTAGTCCCCAGGCGTTCTTGTGGAGGGCTTAGTTGCCGGTGGGTTGCACACTGCCAAGCGCTCCAGCTTGAGGGCTCTAGTAGAGGCAAAGTGAGGGCAACTGAAAGTCTATTCTTACGGTTGCTTGACCGCCCAGACTCAGCACAGCACGGAGAGCACAAGGCTCACAGGGCCTCTGGCTGTGGTCTGCAGCCCCACACACGCGGAGGCTGACTCGGTGAGCGCCCAGAAGGTGCCTGACAGACGTCTTTTCCCTAGTGCTCTCCTCCCCAGCAGAGACGTGTGCAGGTGGTTGGGGCCTGCCCCTGCGTGTCTGGGCTCCCGTCCACAGCCCCAGCTCAGGGAAGCAGCTCCTGAGCCAAGACCTGTGGAGGGCGCAGGGGGCCCCGCCTGGAAGCCTAGTTTACAGCATGCGGGAAGTGAGCCTCCTCGGGAGAAGAGAAGGCAGCCCTGCTGTGTGCGGCTGCATTCACTGCTTTGGCGGAGCCGAGTGCGCCTCCAGTACGGCAGAGCTCCAGCTCTGCTCAGAGGCCCGATCTGGCAGAGTTGCTGGCGTGAGGCTGCACTGCCCTGGGCGAGCCTTGCCCAGACTTGCCTCGCGGCTAGGCTTCCAGTCCAGAAAGGAGCGGGCTGCGCGAGACTGGGAGATGCTACTGGCGCCTTCCTGGCCTCAGCTCCACTCCTGCCTTGCCTTTGCACCTAGTCCCCAGGCGTTCTTGTGGAGGGCTTAGTTGCCGGTGGGTTGCACACTGCCAAGCGCTCCAGCTTGAGGGCTCTATTAGAGGCAATGGGAGGGCAACTGCAGGGCTCCTCCAGCGGTTGCTTGACCGCCCAGACTCAGCACAGCACGGAGAGCACAAGGCTCACAGGGCCCCTGGCTGGGGTCTGCAGCCCCACACACGCGGAGGCTGACTCGGTGAGCTCCCAGAAGGTGCCTGACAGACGTCATTTCCCTAGTGCTCTCCTCCCCAGCAGAGACGTGTGCAGGTGGTTGGGGCCTGCCCCTGCGTGTCTGGGCTCCCGTCCACAGCCCCAGCTCAGGGAAGCAGCTCCTGAGCCAAGACCTGTGGGAGGCGCAGGGGGCCCCGCCTGGAAGCCTAGTTTCCAGCATGCGGGAAGCGAGCCTCCTCGGGAGAAGAGAAGGCAGCCCTGCTGTGTGCGGCTGCATTCACTGCTTTGGCGGAGCTGAGTGCGCCTCCAGTACGGCAGAGCTCCAGCTCTGCTCAGAGGCCCGATCTGGCAGAGTTGCTGGCGTGAGGCTGCTCTGCCATGTGCGAGCCTTGCCCAAACTTGCCTCGCGGCTAGGCTTCCAGTCCAGAAAGGAGCGGGCTGCGCGAGACTGGGAGATGCTACTGGCGCCTTCCTGGCCTCAGCTCCACTCCTGCCTTGCCTTTGCACCTAGTCCCCAGGCGTTCTTGTGGAGGGCTTTGTTGCCAGTGGGTTGCACACTGCCAAGCGCTCCAGCTTGAGGGCTCTAGTAGAGGCAAAGTGAGGGCAACTGAAAGTCTATTCTTACGGTTGCTTGACCGCCCAGACTCAGCACAGCACGGAGAGCACAAGGCTCACAGGGCCTCTGGCTGTGGTCTGCAGCCCCACACACGCGGAGGCTGACTCGGTGAGCGCCCAGAAGGTGCCTGACAGACGTCTTTTCCCTAGTGCTCTCCTCCCCAGCAGAGACGTGTGCAGGTGGTTGGGGCCTGCCCCTGCGTGTCTGGGCTCCCGTCCACAGCCCCAGCTCAGGGAAGCAGCTCCTCAGCCAAGACCTGTAGGAGGCGCGGGGCGCCCCCGCCTGGAAGCCTTGTGCACAGCATGAGGGAAGTGAGCCTCCTTGGGAGAAGAGGAAGCAGCCCAGTTGCGTGGGGCTGCAATCACTGCTTGGGCGGAGCCGAGTGCGCCTCCAGTACGGCAGAGCTCCAGCTCTGCTCAGAGGCCCGATCTGGCAGAGGGCTGTCGTGAGGCTGCTCTGCCCTGGGCGAGCCTTGCCCAGACTTGCCTCGCGGCTAGGCTTCCAGTCCAGAAAGGAGCGGGCTGCGCGAGACTGGGAGATGCTACTGGAGCCTTCCTGGCCTCAGCTCCACTCCTGCCTTGCCTTTGCACCTAGTCCCCAGGCGTTCTTGTGGAGGGCTTAGTTGCCGGTGGGTTGCACACTGCCAAGCGCTCCAGCTTGAGGGCTCTAGTAGAGGCAAAGTGAGGGCAACTGGAAGTCTATTCTTATGGTTGCTTGACCGCCCAGACTCAGCAGAGCACGGAGAGCACAAGGCTCACAGGGCCCCTGGCTGGGGTCTGCAGCCCCACACACGCGGAGGCTGACTCGGTGAGCGCCCAGAAGGTGCCTGACAGACGTCATTTCCCTAGTGCTCTCCTCCCCAGCAGAGACGTGTGCAGGTGGTTGGGGCCTGCCCCTGCGTGTCTGGGCTCCCGTCCACAGCCCCAGCTCAGGGAAGCAGCTCCTGAGCCAAGACCTGTGGGAGGCGCAGGGGGCCCCGCCTGGAAGCCTAGTTTCCTGCATGCGGGAAGCGAGCCTCCTCGGGAGAAGAGAAGGCAGCCCTGCTGTGTGCGGCTGCATTCACTGCTTTGGCGGAGCTGAGTGCGCCTCCAGTACGGCAGAGCTCCAGCTCTGCTCAGAGGCCCGTACTGGCAGAGTGGCTGGCGTGAGGCTGCACTGCCCTGGGCGAGCCTTGCCCAGACTTGCCTCGCGGCTAGGCTTCCAGTCCAGAAAGGAGCGGGCTGCGCGAGACTGGGAGATGCTACTGGCGCCTTCCTGGCCTCAGCTCCACTCCTGCCTTGCCTTTGCACCTAGTCCCCAGGCCTTCTTGTGTAGGGCTTAGTTGCCGGTGGGTTGCACACTGCCAAGCGCTCCAGCTTGAGGGCTCTAGTAGAGGCAATGGGAGGGCAACTGAAAGTCTATTTTTACGGTTGCTTGACCGCCCAGACTCAGCACAGCACGGAGAGCACAAGGCTCACAGGGCCTCTGGCTGTGGTCTGCAGCCCCACACACGCGGAGGCTGACTCGGTGAGCGCCCAGAAGGTGCCTGACAGACGTCATTTCCCTAGTGCTCTCCTCCCCAGCAGAGACGTGTGCAGGTGGTTGGGGCCTGCCCCTGCGTGTCTGGGCTCCCGTCCACAGCCCCAGCTCAGGGAAGCAGCTTCTCAACCAAGACCTGTAGGAGGCGCGGGGCGCCCCCGCCTGGAAGCCTTGTGCACAGCATGAGGGAAGCGAGCCTCCTTGGGAGAAGAGGAAGCAGCCCAGATGCGTGGGGCTGCAATCACTGCTTGGGCGGAGCCGAGTGCGCCTCCAGTACGGCAGAGCTCCAGCTCTGCTCAGAGGCCCGATCTGGCAGAGGGCTGGCGTGAGGCTGCTCTGCCCTGGGCGAGCCTTGCCCAGACTTGCCTCGCGGCTAGGCTTCCAGTCCAGAAAGGAGCGGGCTGCGCGAGACTGGGAGATGCTACTGGCGCCTTCCTGGCCTCAGCTCCACTCCTGCCTTGCCTTTGCACCTAGTCCCCAGGCGTTCTTGTGGAGGGCTTAGTTGCCGGTGGGTTGCACACTGCCAAGCGCTCCAGCTTGAGGGCTCTAGTAGAGGCAAAGTGAGGGCAACTGAAAGTCTATTCTTATGGTTGCTTGACCGCCCAGACTCAGCACAGCACGGAGAGCACAAGGCTCACAGGGCCCCTGGCTGGGGTCTGCAGCCCCACACACGCGGAGGCTGACTCGGTGAGCGCACAGAAGGTGCCTGACAGACGTCATTTCCCTAGTGCTCTCCTCCACAGCAGAGACGTGTGCAGGTGGTTGGGGCCTGCCCCTGCGTGTCTGGGCTCCCGTCCACAGCCCCAGCTCAGGGAAGCAGCTCCTGAGCCAAGACCTGTGGAGGGCGCAGGGGGCCCCGCCTGGAAGCCTAGTTTACAGCATGCGGGAAGTGAGCCTCCTCGGGAGAAGAGAAGGCAGCCCTGCTGTGTGCGGCTGCATTCACTGCTTTGGCGGAGCCGAGTGCGCCTCCAGTACGGCAGAGCTCCAGCTCTGCTCAGAGGCCCGATCTGGCAGAGTTGCTGGCGTGAGGCTGCACTGCCCTGGGCGAGCCTTGCCCAGACTTGCCTCGCGGCTAGGCTTCCAGTCCAGAAAGGAGCGGGCTGCGCGAGACTGGGAGATGCTACTGGCGCCTTCCTGGCCTCAGCACCACTCCTGCCTTACCTTTGCACCTAGTCCTCAGGCGTTCTTGTGGAGGGCTTAGTTTCCGGTGGGTTGCACACTGCCAAGCGCTCCAGCAGAGAGGGCTCTATTAGAGGCAATGGGAGGGCAACTGCAGGGCTCCTCCAGGGGTTGCTTGACCGCCCAGACTCAGCACAGCACGGAGAGCACAAGGCTCACAGGGCCTCTGGCTGTGGTCTGCAGCCCCACACACGCGGAGGCTGACTCGGTGAGCGCCCAGAAGGTGCCTGACAGACGTCATTTCCCTAGTGCTCTCCTCCCCAGCAGAGACGTGTGCAGGTGGTTGGGGCCTGCCCCTGCGTGTCTGGGCTCCCGTCCACAGCCCCAGCTCAGGGAAGCAGCTCCTCAGCCCAGACCTGTAGGAGGCGCGGGGCGCCCCCGCCTGGAAGCCTAGTGCACAGCATGAGGGAAGCGAGCCTCCTTGGGAGAAGAGGAGGCAGCCCAGATGCGTGGGGCTGCAATCACTGCTTGGGCGGAGCCGAGTGCGCCTCCAGTACGGCAGAGCTCCAGCTCTGCTCAGAGGCCCGATCTGGCAGAGGGCTGGCGTGAGGCTGCTCTGCCCTGGGCGAGCCTTGCCCAGACTTGCCTCGCGGCTAGGCTTCCAGTCCAGAAAGGAGCGGGCTGCGCGAGACTGGGAGATGCTACTGGCGCCTTCCTGGCCTCAGCTCCACTCCTGCCTTGCCTTTGCACCTAGTCCCCAGGCGTTCTTGTGGAGGGCTTAGTTGCCGGTGGGTTGCACACTGCCAAGCGCTCCAGCTTGAGGGCTCTAGTAGAGGCAAAGTGAGGGCAACTGGAAGTCTATTCTTATGGTTGCTTGACCGCCCAGACTCAGCACAGCACGGAGAGCACAAGGCTCACAGGGCCCCTGGCTGGGGTCTGCAGCCCCACACACGCGGAGGCTGACTCGGTGAGCGCCCAGAAGGTGCCTGACAGACGTCATTTCCCTAGTGCTCTCCTCCCCAGCAGAGACGTGTGCAGGTGGTTGGGGCCTGCCCCTGCGTGTCTGGGCTCCCGTCCACAGCCCCAGCTCAGGGAAGCAGCTCCTGAGCCAAGACCTGTGGAGGGCGCAGGGGGCCCCGCCTGGAAGCCTAATTTACAGCATGCGGGAAGTGAGCCTCCTCGGGAGAAGAGAAGGCAGCCCTGCTGTGTGCGGCTGCATTCACTGCTTTGGCGGAGCCGAGTGCGCCTCCAGTACGGCAGAGCTCCAGCTCTGCTCAGAGGCCCGATCTGGAAGAGTTGCTGGCGTGAGGCTGCACTGCCCTGGGCGAGCCTTGCCCAGACTTGCCTCGCGGCTAGGCTTCCAGTCCAGAAAGGAGCGGGCTGCGCGAGACTGGGAGATGCTACTGGCGCCTTCCTGGCCTCAGCACCACTCCTGCCTTACCTTTGCACCTAGTCCTCAGGCGTTCTTGTGGAGGGCTTAGTTTCCGGTGGGTTGCACACTGCCAAGCGCTCCAGCAGAGAGGGCTCTATTAGTGGCAATGGGAGGGCAACTGCAGGGCTCCTCCAGCTGTTGCTTGACCGCCCAGACTCAGCACAGCACGGAGATCACAAGGCTCACAGGGCCTCTGGCTGTGGTCTGCAGCCCCACACACGCTGAGGCTGACTCGGTGAGCGCCCAGAAGGTGCCTGACAGACGTCATTTCCCTAGTGCTCTCCTCCCCAGCAGAGACGTGTGCAGGTGGTTGGGGCCTGGCCCTGCGTGTCTAGGCTCCCGTCCACAGCCCCAGCTCAGGGAAGCAGCTCCTGAGCCAAGACCTGTGGGAGGCGCAGGGGGCCCCGCCTGGAAGCCTAGTTTCCAGCATGCGGGAAGCGAGCCTCCTCGGGAGAAGAGAAGGCAGCCCTGCTGTGTGCGGCTGCATTCACTGCTTTGGCGGAGCCGAGTGCGCCTCCAGTACGGCAGAGCTCCAGCTCTGCTCAGAGGCCCGATCTGGCAGAGTTGCTGGCGTGAGGCTGCTCTGCCATGTGCGAGCCTTGCCCAAACTTGCCTCGCGGCTAGGCTTCCAGTCCAGAAAGGAGCGGGCTACGCGAGACTGGGAGATGCTACTGGCGCCTTCCTGGCCTCAGCTCCACTCCTGCCTTGCCTTTGCACCTAGTCCCCAGGCGTTCTTGTGGAGGGCTTAGTTGCCGGTGGGTTGCACACTGCCAAGCGCTCCAGCTTGAGGGCTCTAGTAGAGGCAAAGTGAGGGCAACTGAAAGTCTATTCTTACGGTTGCTTGACCGCCCAGACTCAGCACAGCACGGAGAGCACAAGGCTCACAGGGCCTCTGGCTGTGGTCTGCAGCCCCACACACGCTGAGGCTGACTCGGTGAGCGCCCAGAAGGTGCCTGACAGACGTCTTTTCCCTAGTGCTCTCCTCCCCAGCAGAGACGTGTGCAGGTGGTTGGGGCCTGCCCCTGCGTGTCTGGGCTCCCGTCCACAGCCCCAGCTCAGGGAAGCAGCTCCTCAGCCAAGACCTGTAGGAGGCGCGGGGCGCCCCCGCCTGGAAGCCTTGTGCACAGCATGAGGGAAGTGAGCCTCCTTGGGAGAAGAGGAAGCAGCCCAGATGCGTGGGGCTGCAATCACTGCTTGGGCGGAGCCGAGTGCGCCTCCAGTACGGCAGAGCTCCAGCTCTGCTCAGAGGCCCGATCTGGCAGAGGGCTGGCGTGAGGCTGCTCTGCCCTGGGCGAGCCTTGCCCAGACTTGCCTCGCGGCTAGGCTTCCAGTCCAGAAAGGAGCGGGCTGCGCGAGACTGGGAGATGCTACTGGCGCCTTCCTGGCCTCAGCTCCACTCCTGCCTTGCCTTTGCACCTAGTCCCCAGGCGTTCTTGTGGAGGGCTTAGTTGCCGGTGGGTTGCACACTGCCAAGCGCTCCAGCTTGAGGGCTCTAGTAGAGGCAAAGTGAGGGCAACTGGAAGTCTATTCTTATGGTTGCTTGACCGCCCAGACTCAGCACAGCACGGAGAGCACAAGGCTCACAGGGCCCCTGGCGGGGGTCTGCAGCCCCACACACGCGGAGGCTGACTCGGTGAGCGCCCAGAAGGTGCCTGACAGACGTCATTTCCCTAGTGCTCTCCTCCCCAGCAGAGACGTGTGCAGGTGGTTGGGGCCTGCCCCTGCGTGTCTGGGCTCCCGTCCACAGACCCAGCTCAGGGAAGCAGATCCTGAGCCAAGACCTGTGGGAGGCGCAGGGGGCCCCGCCTGGAAGCCTAGTTTCCTGCATGCGGGAAGCGAGCCTCCTCGGGAGAAGAGAAGGCAGCCCTGCTGTGTGCGGCTGCATTCACTGCTTTGGCGGAGCTGAGTGCGCCTCCAGTACGGCAGAGCTCCAGCTCTGCTCAGAGGCCCGTACTGGCAGAGTTGCTGGCGGGAGGCTGCACTGCCCTGGGCGAGCCTTGCCCAGACTTGCCTCGCGGCTAGGCTTCCAGTCCAGAAAGGAGCGGGCTGCGCGAGACTGGGAGATGCTACTGGCGCCTTCCTGGCCTCAGCACCACTCCTGCCTTACCTTTGCACCTAGTCCTCAGGCGTTCTTGTGGAGGGCTTAGTTTCCGGTGGGTTGCACACTGCCAAGCGCTCCAGCAGAGAGGGCTCTATTAGAGGCAATGGGAGGGCAACTGCAGGGCTCCTCCAGCGGTTGCTTGACCGCCCAGACTCAGCACAGCACGGAGAGCACAAGGCTCACAGGGCCTCTGGCTGTGGTCTGCAGCCCCACACACGCTGAGGCTGACTCGGTGAGCGCCCAGAAGGTGCCTGACAGACGTCATTTCCCTAGTGCTCTCCTCCCCAGCAGAGACGTGTGCAGGTGGTTGGGGCCTGCCCCTGCGTGTCTGGGCTCCCGTCCACAGCCCCAGCTCAGGGAAGCAGCTCCTGAGCCAAGACCTGTGGGAGGCGCAGGGGGCCCCGCCTCTAAGCCTAGTTTCCAGCATGCGGGAAGCGAGCCTCCTCGGGAGAAGAGAAGGCAGCCCTGCTGTGTGCGGCTGCATTCACTGCTTTGGCGGAGCTGAGTGCGCCTCCAGTACGGCAGAGCTCCAGCTCTGCTCAGAGGCCCGATCTGGCAGAGTTGCTGGCGTGAGGCTGCTCTGCCATGTGCGAGCCTTGCCCAAACTTGCCTCGCGGCTAGGCTTCCAGTCCAGAAAGGAGCGGGCTGCGCGAGACTGGGAGATGCTACTGGCGCCTTCCTGGCCTCAGCTCCACTCCTGCCTTGCCTTTGCACCTACTCCCCAGGCCTTCTTGTGTAGGGCTTATTTGCCGGTGGGTTGCACACTGCCAAGCGCTCCAGCTTGAGGGCTCTAGTAGAGGCAATGGGAGGGCAACTGAAAGTCTATTCTTACGGTTGCTTGACCGCCCAGACTCAGCACAGCACGGAGAGCACAAGGCTCACAGGGCCTCTGGCTGTGGTCTGCAGCCCCACACACGCGGAGGCTGACTCGGTGAGCGCCCAGAAGGTGCCTGACAGACGTCTTTTCCCTAGTGCTCTCCTCCCCAGCAGAGACGTGTGCAGGTGGTTGGGGCCTGCCCCTGCGTGTCTGGGCTCCCGTCCACAGCCCCAGCTCAGGGAAGCAGCTTCTCAACCAAGACCTGTAGGAGGCGCGGGGCGCCCCCGCCTGGAAGCCTTGTGCACAGCATGAGGGAAGCGAGCCTCCTTGGGAGAAGAGGAAGCAGCCCAGATGCGTGGGGCTGCAATCACTGCTTGGGCGGAGCCGAGTGCGCCTCCAGTACGGCAGAGCTCCAGCTCTGCTCAGAGGCCCGATCTGGCAGAGGGCTGGCGTGAGGCTGCTCTGCCCTGGGCGAGCCTTGCCCAGACTTGCCTCGCGGCTAGGCTTCCAGTCCAGAAAGGAGCGGGCTGCGCGAGACTGGGAGATGCTACTGGCGCCTTCCTGGCCTCAGCTCCACTCCTGCCTTGCCTTTGCACCTAGTCCCCAGGCGTTCTTGTGGAGGGCTTAGTTGCCGGTGGGTTGCACACTGCCAAGCGCTCCAGCTTGAGGGCTCTAGTAGAGGCAAAGTGAGGGCAACTGAAAGTCTATTCTTACGGTTGCTTGACCGCCCAGACTCAGCACAGCACGGAGAGCACAAGGCTCACAGGGCCTCTGGCTGTGGCCTGCAGCCCCACACACGCGGAGGCTGACTCGGTGAGCGCCCAGAAGGTGCCTGACAGACGTCATTTCCCTAGTGCTCTCCTCCCCAGCAGAGACGTGTGCAGGTGGTTGGGGCCTGCCCCTGCGTGTCTGGGCTTCCGTCCACAGCCCCAGCTCAGGGAAGCAGCTCCTCAGACAAGACCTGTGGAGGGCGCAGGGGGCCCCGCCTGGAAGCCTAGTTTCCAGCATGCGGGAAGCGAGCCTCCTCGGGAGAAGAGAAGGCAGCCCTGCTGTGTGCGGCTGCATTCACTGCTTTGGCGGAGCCGAGTGCGCCTCCAGTACGGCAGAGCTCCAGCTCTGCTCAGAGGCCCGATCTGGCAGAGTTGCTGGCGTGAGGCTGCTCTGCCCTGGGCGAGCCTTGCCCAGACTTGCCTCGCGGCTAGGCTTCCAGTCCAGAAAGGAGCGGGCTGCGCGAGACTGGGAGATGCTACTGGCGCCTTCCTGGCCTCAGCTCCACTCCTGCCTTACCTTTGCACCTAGTCCTCAGGCGTTCTTGTGGAGGGCTTAGTTGCCGGTGGGTTGCACACTGCCATGCGCTCCAGCTTGAGGGCTCTATTAGAGGCAATGGGAGGGCAACTGCAGGGCTCCTCCAGCGGTTGCTTGACCGCCCAGACTCAGCACAGCACGGAGAGCACAAGGCTCACAGGGCCTCTGGCTGTGGTCTGCAGCCCCACACACGCTGAGGCTGACTCGGTGAGCGCCCAGAAGGTGCCTGACAGACGTCATTTCCCTAGTGCTCTCCTCCCCAGCAGAGACGTGTGCAGGTGGTTGGGGCCTGGCCCTGCGTGTCTGGGCTCCCGTCCACAGCCCCAGCTCAGGGAAGCAGCTCCTCAGCCCAGACCTGTAGGAGGCGCGGGGCGCCCCCGCCTGGAAGCCTAGTGCACAGCATGAGGGAAGCGAGCCTCCTTGGGAGAAGAGGAGGCAGCCCAGATGCGTGGGGCTGCAATCACTGCTTGGGCGGAGCCGAGTGCGCCTCCAGTACGGCAGAGCTCCAGCTCTGCTCAGAGGCCCGATCTGGCAGAGGGCTGGCGTGAGGCTGCTCTGCCCTGGGCGAGCCTTGCCCAGACTTGCCTCGCGGCTAGGCTTCTAGTCCAGAAAGGAGCGGGCTGCGCGAGACTGGGAGATGCTACTGTGCCTTCCTGGCCTCAGCTCCACTCCTGCCTTTCCTTTGCACCTAGTCCCCAGGCGTTCTTGTGGAGGGCTTAGTTGCCGGTGGGTTGCACACTGCCAAGCGCTCCAGCTTGAGGGTTCTAGTAGAGGCAAAGTGAGGGCAACTGAAAGTCTATTCTTACGGTTGCTTGACCGCCCAGACTCAGCACAGCACGGAGAGCACAAGGCTCACAGGGCCCCTGGCTGGGGTCTGCAGCCCCACACACGCGGAGGCTGACTCGGTGAGCGCCCAGAAGGTGCCTGACAGACGTCATTTCCCTAGTGCTCTCCTCCCCAGCAGAGACGTGTGCAGGTGGTTGGGGCCTGCCCCTGCGTGTCTGGGCTCCCGTCCACAGCCCCAGCTCAGGGAAGCAGCTCCTGAGCCAAGACCTGTGGGAGGCGCAGGGGGCCCCGCCTGGAAGCCTAGTTTCCAGCATGCGGGAAGCGAGCCTCCTCGGGAGAAGAGAAGGCAGCCCTGCTGTGTGCGGCTGCATTCACTGCTTTGGCGGAGCCGAGTGCGCCTCCAGTACGGCAGAGCTCCAGCTCTGCTCAGAGGCCCGATCTGGCAGAGTTGCTGGCGTGAGGCTGCTCTGCCATGTGCGAGCCTTGCCCAAACTTGCCTCGCGGCTAGGCTTCCAGTCCAGAAAGGAGCGGGCTGCGCGAGACTGGGAGATGCTACTGGCGCCTTCCTGGCCTCAGCTCCACTCCTGCCTTGCCTTTGCACCTAGTCCCCAGGCGTTCTTGTGGAGGGCTTAGTTGCCGGTGGGTTGCACACTGCCAAGCGCTCCAGCTTGAGGGCTCTAGTAGAGTCAAAGTGAGGGCAACTGAAAGTCTATTCTTACGGTTGCTTGACCGCCCAGACTCAGCACAGCACGGAGAGCACAAGGCTCACAGGGCCTCTGGCTGTGGTCTGCAGCCCCACACACGCGGAGGCTGACTCGGTGAGCGCCCAGAAGGTGCCTGACAGACGTCATTTCCCTAGTGCTCTCCTCCCCAGCAGAGACGTGTGAAGGTGGTTTGGGCCTGCCCCTGCGTGTCTGGGCTCCCGTCCACAGCCCCAACTCAGGGAAGCAGCTCCTCAGACAAGACCTGTGGAGGGCGCAGGGGGCCCCGCCTGGAAGCCTAGTTTCCAGCATGCGGGAAGCGAGCCTCCTCGGGAGAAGAGAAGGCAGCCCTGCTGTGTGCGGCTGCATTCACTGCTTTGGCGGAGCCGAGTGCGCCTACAGTACGGCAGAGCTCCAGCTCTGCTCAGAGGCCCGATCTGGCAGAGTTGCTGGCGTGAGGCTGCTCTGCCCTGGGCGAGCCTTGCCCAGACTTGCCTCGCGGCTAGGCTTCCAGTCCAGAAAGGAGCGGGCTGCGCGAGACTGGGAGATGCTACTGGCGCCTTCCTGGCCTCAGCTCCACTCCTGCCTTGCCTTTGCACCTAGTCCCCAGGCGTTCTTGTGGAGGGCTTAGTTGCCGGTGGGTTGCACACTGCCAAGCGCTCCAGCTTGAGGGCTCTATTAGAGGCAATGGGAGGGCAACTGCAGGGCTCCTCCAGCGGTTGCTTGACCGCCCAGACTCAGCACAGCACGGAGAGCACAAGGCTCACAGGGCCCCTGGCTGGGGTCTGCAGCCCCACACACGCGGAGGCTGACTCGGTGAGCTCCCAGAAGGTGCCTGACAGACGTCATTTCCCTAGTGCTCTCCTCCCCAGCAGAGACGTGTGCAGGTGGTTGGGGCCTGCCCCTGCGTGTCTGGGCTCCCGTCCACAGCCCCAGCTCAGGGAAGCAGCTCCTGAGCCAAGACCTGTGGGAGGCGCAGGGGGCCCCGCCTGGAAGCCTAGTTTCCAGCATGCGGGAAGCGAGCCTCCTCGGGAGAAGAGAAGGCAGCCCTGCTGTGTGCGGCTGCATTCACTGCTTTGGCGGAGCTGAGTGCGCCTCCAGTACGGCAGAGCTCCAGCTCTGCTCAGAGGCCCGATCTGGCAGAGTTGCTGGCGTGAGGCTGCTCTGCCATGTGCGAGCCTTGCCCAAACTTGCCTCGCGGCTAGGCTTCCAGTCCAGAAAGGAGCGGGCTGCGCGAGACTGGGAGATGCTACTGGCGCCTTCCTGGCCTCAGCTCCACTCCTGCCTTGCCTTTGCACCTAGTCCCCAGGCGTTCTTGTGTAGGGCTTAGTTGCCGGTGGGTTGCACACTGCCAAGCGCTCCAGCTTGAGGGCTCTAGTAGAGGCAATGGGAGGGCAACTGAAAGTCTATTCTTACGGTTGCTTGACCGCCCAGACTCAGCACAGCACGGAGAGCACAAGGCTCACAGGGCCTCTGGCTGTGGTCTGCAGCCCCACACACGCGGAGTCTGACTCGGTGAGCGCCCAGAAGGTGCCTGACAGACGTCATTTCCCTAGTGCTCTCCTCCCCAGCAGAGACGTGTGCAGGTGGTTGGGGCCTGCCCCTGCGTGTCTGGGCTCCCGTCCACAGCCCCAGCTCAGGGAAGCAGCTTCTCAACCAAGACCTGTAGGAGGCGCGGGGCGCCCCCGCCTGGAAGCCTTGTGCACAGCATGAGGGAAGCGAGCCTCCTTGGGAGAAGAGGAAGCAGCCCAGATGCGTGGGGCTGCAATCACTGCTTGGGCGGAGCCGAGTGCGCCTCCAGTACGGCAGAGCTCCAGCTCTGCTCAGAGGCCCGATCTGGCAGAGGGCTGGCGTGAGGCTGCTCTGCCCTGGGCGAGCCTTGCCCAGACTTGCCTCGCGGCTAGGCTTCCAGTCCAGAAAGGAGCGGGCTGCGCGAGACTGGGAGATGCTACTGGCGCCTTCCTGGCCTCAGCTCCACTCCTGCCTTGCCTTTGCACCTAGTCCCCAGTCGTTCTTGTGGAGGGCTTAGTTGCCGGTGGGTTGCACACTGCCAAGCGCTCCAGCTTGAGGGCTCTAGTAGAGGCAAAGTGAGGGCAACTGAAAGTCTATTCTTATGGTTGCTTGACCGCCCAGACTCAGCACAGCACGGAGAGCACAAGGCTCACAGGGCCCCTGGCTGGGGTCTGCAGCCCCACACACGCGGAGGCTGACTCGGTGAGCGCCCAGAAGGTGCCTGACAGACGTCATTTCCCTAGTGCTCTCCTCCACAGCAGAGACGTGTGCAGGTGGTTGGGGCCTGCCCCTGCGTGTCTGGGCTCCCGTCCACAGCCCCAGCTCAGGGAAGCAGCTCCTGAGCCAAGACCTGTGGAGGGCGCAGGGGGCCACGCCTGGAAGCCTAGTTTACAGCATGCGGGAAGTGAGCCTCCTCGGGAGAAGAGAAGGCAGCCCTGCTGTGTGCGGCTGCATTCACTGCTTTGGCGGAGCCGAGTGCGCCTCCAGTACGGCAGAGCTCCAGCTCTGCTCAGAGGCCCGATCTGGCAGAGTTTCTGGCGTGAGGCTGCACTGCCCTGGGCGAGCCTTGCCCAGACTTGCCTCGCGGCTAGGCTTCCAGTCCAGAAAGGAGCGGGCTGCGCGAGACTGGGAGATGCTACTGGCGCCTTCCTGGCCTCAGCTCCACTCCTGCCTTGCCTTTGCACCTAGTCCCCAGGCGTTCTTGTGGAGGGCTTAGTTGCCGGTGGGTTGCACACTGCCAAGCGCTCCAGCTTGAGGGCTCTAGTAGAGTCAAAGTGAGGGCAACTGAAAGTCTATTCTTACGGTTGCTTGACCGCCCAGACTCAGCACAGCACGGAGAGCACAAGGCTCACAGGGCCTCTGGCTGTGGTCTGCAGCCCCACACACGCGGAGGCTGACTCGGTGAGCGCCCAGAAGGTGCCTGACAGACGTCATTTCCCTAGTGCTCTCCTCCCCAGCAGAGACGTGTGAAGGTGGTTTGGGCCTGCCCCTGCGTGTCTGGGCTCCCGTCCACAGCCCCAGCTCAGGGAAGCAGCTCCTCAGACAAGACCTGTGGAGGGCGCAGGGGGCCCCGCCTGGAAGCCTAGTTTCCAGCATGCGGGAAGCGAGCCTCCTCGGGAGAAGAGAAGGCAGCCCTGCTGTGTGCGGCTGCATTCACTGCTTTGGCGGAGCCGAGTGCGCCTACAGTACGGCAGAGCTCCAGCTCTGCTCAGAGGCCCGATCTGGCAGAGTTGCTGGCGTGAGGCTGCTCTGCCCTGGGCGAGCCTTGCCCAGACTTGCCTCGCGGCTAGGCTTCCAGTCCAGAAAGGAGCGGGCTGCGCGAGACTGGGAGATGCTACTGGCGCCTTCCTGGCCTCAGCTCCACTCCTGCCTTACCTTTGCACAAAGTCCTCAGGCGTTCTTTTGGAGGGCTTAGTTGCCGGTGGGTTGCACACTGCCAAGCGCTCCAGCTTGAGGGCTCTATTAGAGGCAATGGGAGGGCAACTGCAGGGCTCCTCCAGCGGTTGCTTGACCGCCCAGACTCAGCACAGCACGGAGAGCACAAGGCTCACAGGGCCCCTGGCTGGGGTCTGCAGCCCCACACACGCGGAGGCTGACTCGGTGAGCTCCCAGAAGGTGCCTGACAGACGTCATTTCCCTAGTGCTCTCCTCCCCAGCAGAGACGTGTGCAGGTGGTTGGGGCCTGCCCCTGCGTGTCTGGGCTCCCGTCCACAGCCCCAGCTCAGGGAAGCAGCTTCTCAACCAAGACCTGTAGGAGGCGCGGGGCGCCCCCGCCTGGAAGCCTTGTGCACAGCATGAGGGAAGCGAGCCTCCTTGGGAGAAGAGGAAGCAGCCCAGATGCGTGGGGCTGCAATCACTGCTTGGGCGGAGCCGAGTGCGCCTCCAGTACGGCAGAGCTCCAGCTCTGCTCAGAGGCCCGATCTGGCAGAGGGCTGGCGTGAGGCTGCTCTGCCCTGGGCGAGCCTTGCCCAGACTTGCCTCGCGGCTAGGCTTCCAGTCCAGAAAGGAGCGGGCTGCGCGAGACTGGGAGATGCTACTGGCGCCTTCCTGGCCTCAGCTCCACTCCTGCCTTGCCTTTGCACCTAGTCCCCAGTCGTTCTTGTGGAGGGCTTAGTTGCCAGTGGGTTGCACACTGCCAAGCGCTCCAGCTTGAGGGCTCTAGTAGAGGCAAAGTGAGGGCAACTGAAAGTCTATTCTTATGGTTGCTTGACCGCCCAGACTCAGCACAGCACGGAGAGCACAAGGCTCACAGGGCCCCTGGCTGGGGTCTGCAGCCCCACACACGCGGAGGCTGACTCGGTGAGTGCACAGAAGGTGCCTGACAGACGTCATTTCCCTAGTGCTCTCCTCCACAGCAGAGACGTGTGCAGGTGGTTGGGGCCTGCCCCTGCGTGTCTGGGCTCCCGTCCACAGCCCCAGCTCAGGGAAGCAGCTCCTGAGCCAAGACCTGTGGAGGGCGCAGGGGGCCCCGCCTGGAAGCCTAGTTTCCAGCATGCGGGAAGTGAGCCTCTTCGGGAGAAGAGAAGGCAGCCCTGCTGTGTGCGGCTGCATTCACTGCTTTGGCGGAGCCGAGTGCGCCTCCAGTACGGCAGAGCTCCAGCTCTGCTCAGAGGCCCGATCTGGCAGAGTTGCTGGCGTGAGGCTGCTTTGCCCTGGGCGAGCCTTGCCCAGACATGCCTCGCGGCTAGGCTTCCAGTCCAGAAATGAGCGGGCTGCGCGAGACTGGGAGATGCTACTGGCGCCTTCCTGGCCTCAGCACCACTCCTGCCTTACCTTTGCACCTAGTCCTCAGGCGTTCGTGTGGAGGGCTTAGTTGCCGGTGGGTTGCACACTGCCAAGCGCTCCAGCAGAGAGGGCTCTATTAGAGGCAATGGGAGGGCAACTGCAGGGCTCCTCCAGCGGTTGCTTGACCGCCCAGACTCAGCACAGCACGGAGAGCACAAGGCTCACAGGGCCTCTGGCTGTGGTCTGCAGCCCCACACACGCTGAGGCTGACTCGGTGAGCGCCCAGAAGGTGCCTGACAGACGTCATTTCCCTAGTGCTCTCCTCCCCAGCAGAGACGTGTGCAGGTGGTTGGGGCCTGGCCCTGCGTGTCTGGGCTCCCGTCCACAGCCCCAGCTCAGGGAAGCAGCTCCTCAGCCAAGACCTGTAGGAGGCGCGGGGCGCCCCCGCCTGGAAGCCTAGTGCACAGCATGAGGGAAGCGAGCCTCCTTGGGAGAAGAGGAGGCAGCCCAGATGCGTGGGGCTGCAATCACTGCTTGGGCGGAGCCGAGTGCGCCTCCAGTACGGCAGAGCTCCAGCTCTGCTCAGAGGCCCGATCTGGCAGAGGGCTGGCGTGAGGCTGCTCTGCCCTGGGCGAGCCTTGCCCAGACTTGCCTCGCGGCTAGGCTTTTAGTCCAGAAAGGAGCGGGCTGCGCGAGACTGGGAGATGCTACTGTGCCTTCCTGGCCTCAGCTCCACTCCTGCCTTGCCTTTGCACCTAGTCCCCAGGCGTTCTTTTGGAGGGCTTAGTTGCCGGTGGGTTGCACACTGCCAAGCGCTCCAGCTTGAGGGCTCTAGTAGAGGCAAAGTGAGGGCAACTGGAAGTCTATTCTTATGGTTGCTTGACCGCCCAGACTCAGCACAGCACGGAGAGCACAAGGCTCACAGGGCCCCTGGCTGGGGTCTGCAGCCCCACACACGCGGAGGCTGACTCGGTGAGCTCCCAGAAGGTGCCTGACAGACGTCATTTCCCTAGTGCTCTCCTCCCCAGCAGAGACGTGTGCAGGTGGTTGGGGCCTGCCCCTGCGTGTCTGGGCTCCCGTCCACAGCCCCAGCTCAGGGAAGCAGCTCCTGAGCCAAGACCTGTGGGAGGCGCAGGGGGCTCCGCCTGGAAGCCTAGTTTCCAGCATGCGGGAAGCGAGCCTCCTCGGGAGAACAGAAGGCAGCCCTGCTGTGTGCGGCTGCATTCACTGCTTTGGCGGAGCTGAGTGCGCCTCCAGTACGGCAGAGCTCCAGCTCTGCTCAGAGGCCCGATCTGGCAGAGTTCCTGGCGTGAGGCTGCTCTGCCAATTGCGAGCCTTGCCCAAACTTGCCTCGCAGCTAGGCTTCCAGTCCAGAAAGGAGCGGGCTGCGCGAGACTGGGAGATGCTACTGGCGCCTTCCTGGCCTCAGCTCCACTCCTGCCTTGCCTTTGCACCTAGTCCCCAGGCTTTCTTGTGGAGGGCTTAGTTGCCGGTGGGTTGCACACTGCCAAGCGCTCCAGCTTTAGGGCTCTAGTAGAGGCAAAGTGAGGGCAACTGAAAGTCTATTCTTACGGTTGCTTGACCGCCCAGACTCAGCACAGCACGGAGAGCACAAGGCTCACAGGGCCCCTGGCTGGGGTCTGCAGCCCCACACACGCGGAGGCTGACTCGGTGAGCTCCCAGAAGGTGCCTGACAGACGTCATTTCCCTAGTGCTCTCCTCCCCAGCAGAGACGTGTGCAGGTGGTTGGGGCCTGCCCCTGCGTGTCTGGGCTCCCGTCCACAGCCCCAGCTCAGGGAAGCAGCTTCTCAACCAAGACCTGTAGGAGGCGCGGGGCGCCCCCGCCTGGAAGCCTTGTGCACAGCATGAGGGAAGCGAGCCTCCTTGGGAGAAGAGGAAGCAGCCCAGATGCGTGGGGCTGCAATCACTGCTTGGGCGGAGCCGAGTGCGCCTCCAGTACGGCAGAGCTCCAGCTCTGCTCAGAGGCCCGATCTGGCAGAGGGCTGGCGTGAGGGTGCTCTGCCCTGGGCGAGCCTTGCCCAGACTTGCCTCGCGGCTAGGCTTCCAGTCCAGAAAGGAGCGGGCTGCGCGAGACTGGGAGATGCTACTGGCGCCTTCCTGGCCTCAGCTCCACTCCTGCCTTGCCTTTGCACCAAGTCCCCAGTCGTTCTTGTGGAGGGCTTAGTTGCCGGTGGGTTGCACACTGCCAAGCGCTCCAGCTTGAGGGCTCTAGTAGAGGCAAAGTGAGGGCAACTGAAAGTCTATTCTTATGGTTGCTTGACCGCCCAGACTCAGCACAGCACGGAGAGCACAAGGCTCACAGGGCCCCTGGCTGGGGTCTGCAGCCCCACACACGCGGAGGCTGACTCGGTGAGTGCACAGAAGGTGCCTGACAGACGTCATTTCCCTAGTGCTCTCCTCCACAGCAGAGACGTGTGCAGGTGGTTGGGGCCTGCCCCTGCGTGTCTGGGCTCCCGTCCACAGCCCCAGCTCAGGGAAGCAGCTCCTGAGCCAAGACCTGTGGAGGGCGCAGGGGGCCCCGCCTGGAAGCCTAGTTTCCAGCATGCGGGAAGTGAGCCTCTTCGGGAGAAGAGAAGGCAGCCCTGCTGTGTGCGGCTGCATTCACTGCTTTGGCGGAGCCGAGTGCGCCTCCAGTACGGCAGAGCTCCAGCTCTGCTCAGAGGCCCGATCTGGCAGAGTTGCTGGCGTGAGGCTGCTTTGCCCTGGGCGAGCCTTGCCCAGACATGCCTCGCGGCTAGGCTTCCAGTCCAGAAATGAGCGGGCTGCGCGAGACTGGGAGATGCTACTGGCGCCTTCCTGGCCTCAGCACCACTCCTGCCTTACCTTTGCACCTAGTCCTCAGGCGTTCGTGTGGAGGGCTTAGTTGCCGGTGGGTTGCACACTGCCAAGCGCTCCAGCAGAGAGGGCTCTATTAGAGGCAATGGGAGGGCAACTGCAGGGCTCCTCCAGCGGTTGCTTGACCGCCCAGACTCAGCACAGCACGGAGAGCACAAGGCTCACAGGGCCTCTGGCTGTGGTCTGCAGCCCCACACACGCTGAGGCTGACTCGGTGAGCGCCCAGAAGGTGCCTGACAGACGTCATTTCCCTAGTGCTCTCCTCCCCAGCAGAGACGTGTGCAGGTGGTTGGGGCCTGGCCCTGCGTGTCTGGGCTCCCGTCCACAGCCCCAGCTCAGGGAAGCAGCTCCTCAGCCAAGACCTGTAGGAGGCGCGGGGCGCCCCCGCCTGGAAGCCTAGTGCACAGCATGAGGGAAGCGAGCCTCCTTGGGAGAAGAGGAGGCAGCCCAGATGCGTGGGGCTGCAATCACTGCTTGGGCGGAGCCGAGTGCGCCTCCAGTACGGCAGAGCTCCAGCTCTGCTCAGAGGCCCGATCTGGCAGAGGGCTGGCGTGAGGCTGCTCTGCCCTGGGCGAGCCTTGCCCAGACTTGCCTCGCGGCTAGGCTTTTAGTCCAGAAAGGAGCGGGCTGCGCGAGACTGGGAGATGCTACTGTGCCTTCCTGGCCTCAGCTCCACTCCTGCCTTGCCTTTGCACCTAGTCCCCAGGCGTTCTTTTGGAGGGCTTAGTTGCCGGTGGGTTGCACACTGCCAAGCGCTCCAGCTTGAGGGCTCTAGTAGAGGCAAAGTGAGGGCAACTGGAAGTCTATTCTTATGGTTGCTTGACCGCCCAGACTCAGCACAGCACGGAGAGCACAAGGCTCACAGGGCCCCTGGCTGGGGTCTGCAGCCCCACACACGCGGAGGCTGACTCGGTGAGCTCCCAGAAGGTGCCTGACAGACGTCATTTCCCTAGTGCTCTCCTCCCCAGCAGAGACGTGTGCAGGTGGTTGGGGCCTGCCCCTGCGTGTCTGGGCTCCCGTCCACAGCCCCAGCTCAGGGAAGCAGCTCCTGAGCCAAGACCTGTGGGAGGCGCAGGGGGCCCCGCCTGGAAGCCTAGTTTCCAGCATGCGGGAAGCGAGCCTCCTCGGGAGAACAGAAGGCAGCCCTGCTGTGTGCGGCTGCATTCACTGCTTTGGCGGAGCTGAGTGCGCCTCCAGTACGGCAGAGCTCCAGCTCTGCTCAGAGGCCCGATCTGGCAGAGTTCCTGGCGTGAGGCTGCTCTGCCAATTGCGAGCCTTGCCCAAACTTGCCTCGCAGCTAGGCTTCCAGTCCAGAAAGGAGCGGGCTGCGCGAGACTGGGAGATGCTACTGGCGCCTTCCTGGCCTCAGCTCCACTCCTGCCTTGCCTTTGCACCTAGTCCCCAGGCTTTCTTGTGGAGGGCTTAGTTGCCGGTGGGTTGCACACTGCCAAGCGCTCCAGCTTTAGGGCTCTAGTAGAGGCAAAGTGAGGGCAACTGAAAGTCTATTCTTACGGTTGCTTGACCGCCCAGACTCAGCACAGCACGGAGAGCACAAGGCTCACAGGGCCTCTGGCTGTGGTCTGCAGCCCCACACACGCGGAGCCTGACTCGGTGAGCGCCCAGAAGGTGCCTGACAAACGTCTTTTCCCTAGTGCTCTCCTCCCCAGCAGAGACGTGTGCAGGTGGTTGGGGCCTGCCCCTGCGTGTCTGGGCTCCCGTCCACAGCCCCAGCTCAGGGAAGCAGCTCCTCAACCAAGACCTGTAGGAGGCGCGGGGCGCCCCCGCCTGGAAGCCTTGTGCACAGCATGAGGGAAGCGAGCCTCCTTGGGAGAAGAGGAAGCAGCCCAGATGCGTGGGGCTGCAATCACTGCTTGGGCGGAGCCGAGTGCGCCTCCAGTACGGCAGAGCTCCAGCTCTGCTCAGAGGCCCGATCTGGCAGAGGGCTGGCGTGAGGCTGCTCTGCCCTGGGCGAGCCTTGCCCAGACTTGCCTCGCGGCTAGGCTTCCAGTCCAGAAAGGAGCGGGCTGCGCGAGACTGGGAGATGCTACTGGCGCCTTCCTGGCCTCAGCTCCACTCCTGCCTTGCCTTTGCACCTCGTCCCCAGGCGTTCTTGTGGAGGGCTTAGTTGCCGGTGGGTTGCACACTGCCAAGCGCTCCAGCAGTGAGGGCTCTAGTAGAGGCAAAGTGAGGGCAACTGAAAGTCTATTCTTACGGTTGCTTGACCGCCCAGACTCAGCACAGCACGGAGAGCACAAGGCTCACAGGGCCCCTGGCTGGGGTCTGCAGCCCCACACACGCGGAGGCTGACTCGGTGAGCGCCCAGAAGGTGCCTGACAGACGTCATTTCCCTAGTGCTCTCCTCCACAGCAGAGACGTGTGCAGGTGGTTGGGGCCTGCCCCTGCGTGTCTGGGCTCCCGTCCACAGCCCCAGCTCAGGGAAGCAGCTCCTGAGCCAAGACCTGTGGAGGGCGCAGGGGGCCCCGCCTGGAAGCCTAGTTTACAGCATGCGGGAAGTGAGCCTCCTCGGGAGAAGAGAAGGCAGCCCTGCTGTGTGCGGCTGCATTCACTGCTTTGGCGGAGCCGAGTGCGCCTCCAGTACGGCAGAGCTCCAGCTCTGCTCAGAGGCCCGATCTGGCAGAGTTGCTGGCGTGAGGCTGCACTGCCCTGGGCGAGCCTTGCCCAGACTTGCCTCGCGGCTAGGCTTCCAGTCCAGAAAGGAGCGGGCTGCGCGAGACTGGGAGATGCTACTGGCGCCTTCCTGGCCTCAGCTCCACTCCTGCCTTGCCTTTGCACCTAGTCCCCAGGCGTTCTTGTGGAGGGCTTAGTTGCCGGTGGGTTGCACACTGCCAAGCGCTCCAGCTTGAGGGCTCTAGTAGAGTCAAAGTGAGGGCAACTGAAAGTCTATTCTTACGGTTGCTTGACCGCCCAGACTCAGCACAGCACGGAGAGCACAAGGCTCACAGGGCCCCTGGCTGGGGTCTGCAGCCCCACACACGCGGAGGCTGACTCGGTGAGCTCCCAGAAGGTGCCTGACAGACGTCATTTCCCTAGTGCTCTCCTCCCCAGCAGAGACGTGTGCAGGTGGTTGGGGCCTGCCCCTGCGTGTCTGGGCTCCCGTCCACAGCCCCAGCTCAGGGAAGCAGCTCCTGAGCCAAGACCTGTGGGAGGCGCAGGGGGCCCCGCCTGGAAGCCTAGTTTCCAGCATGCGGGAAGCGAGCCTCCTCGGGAGAAGAGAAGGCAGCCCTGCTGTGTGCGGCTGCATTCACTGCTTTGGCGGAGCTGAGTGCGCCTCCAGTACGGCAGAGCTCCAGCTCTGCTCAGAGGCCCGATCTGGAAGAGTTGCTGGCGTGAGGCTGCTCTGCCATGTGCGAGCCTTGCCCAAACTTGCCTCGCGGCTAGGCTTCCAGTCCAGAAAGGAGCGGGCTGCGCGAGACTGGGAGATGCTACTGGCGCCTTCCTGGCCTCAGCTCCACTCCTGCCTTGCCTTTGCACCTAGTCCCCAGGCCTTCTTGTGGAGGGCTTAGTTGCCGGTGGGTTGCACACTGCCAAGCGCTCCAGCTTGAGGGCTCTAGTAGAGGCAATGGGAGGGCAACTGAAAGTCTATTCTTACGGTTGCTTGACCGCCCAGACTCAGCACAGCACGGAGAGCACAAGGCTCACAGGGCCTCTGGCTGTGGTCTGCAGCCCCACACACGCGGAGGCTGACTCGGTGAGCGCCCAGAAGGTGCCTGACAGACGTCTTTTCCCTAGTGCTCTCCTCCCCAGCAGAGACGTGTGCAGGTGGTTGGGGCCTGCCCCTGCGTGTCTGGGCTCCCGTCCACAGCCCCAGCTCAGGGAAGCAGCTCCTGAGCCAAGACCTGTGGAGGGCGCAGGGGGCCCCGCCTGGAAGCCTAGTTTACAGCATGCGGGAAGTGAGCCTCCTCGGGAGAAGAGAAGGCAGCCCTGCTGTGTGCGGCTGCATTCACTGCTTTGGCGGAGCCGAGTGCGCCTCCAGTACGGCAGAGCTCCAGCTCTGCTCAGAGGCCCGATCTGGCAGAGTTGCTGGCGTGAGGCTGCACTGCCCTGGGCGAGCCTTGCCCAGACTTGCCTCGCGGCTAGGCTTCCAGTCCAGAAAGGAGCGGGCTGCGCGAGACTGGGAGATGCTACTGGCGCCTTCCTGGCCTCAGCTCCACTCCTGCCTTGCCTTTGCACCTAGTCCCCAGGCGTTCTTGTGGAGGGCTTAGTTGCCGGTGGGTTGCACACTGCCAAGCGCTCCAGCTTGAGGGCTCTATTAGAGGCAATGGGAGGGCAACTGCAGGGCTCCTCCAGCGGTTGCTTGACCGCCCAGACTCAGCACAGCACGGAGAGCACAAGGCTCACAGGGCCCCTGGCTGGGGTCTGCAGCCCCACACACGCGGAGGCTGACTCGGTGAGCTCCCAGAAGGTGCCTGACAGACGTCATTTCCCTAGTGCTCTCCTCCCCAGCAGAGACGTGTGCAGGTGGTTGGGGCCTGCCCCTGCGTGTCTGGGCTCCCGTCCACAGCCCCAGCTCAGGGAAGCAGCTCCTGAGCCAAGACCTGTGGGAGGCGCAGGGGGCCCCGCCTGGAAGCCTAGTTTCCAGCATGCGGGAAGCGAGCCTCCTCGGGAGAAGAGAAGGCAGCCCTGCTGTGTGCGGCTGCATTCACTGCTTTGGCGGAGCTGAGTGCGCCTCCAGTACGGCAGAGCTCCAGCTCTGCTCAGAGGCCCGATCTGGCAGAGTTGCTGGCGTGAGGCTGCTCTGCCATGTGCGAGCCTTGCCCAAACTTGCCTCGCGGCTAGGCTTCCAGTCCAGAAAGGAGCGGGCTGCGCGAGACTGGGAGATGCTACTGGCGCCTTCCTGGCCTCAGCTCCACTCCTGCCTTGCCTTTGCACCTAGTCCCCAGGCCTTCTTGTGGAGGGCTTAGTTGCCGGTGGGTTGCACACTGCCAAGCGCTCCAGCTTGAGGGCTCTAGTAGAGGCAATGGGAGGGCAACTGAAAGTCTATTCTTACGGTTGCTTGACCGCCCAGACTCAGCACAGCACGGAGAGCACAAGGCTCACAGGGCCTCTGGCTGTGGTCTGCAGCCCCACACACGCGGAGGCTGACTCGGTGAGCGCCCAGAAGGTGCCTGACAGACGTCTTTTCCCTAGTGCTCTCCTCCCCAGCAGAGACGTGTGCAGGTGGTTGGGGCCTGCCCCTGCGTGTCTGGGCTCCCGTCCACAGCCCCAGCTCAGGGAAGCAGCTCCTGAGCCAAGACCTGTGGAGGGCGCAGGGGGCCCCGCCTGGAAGCCTAGTTTACAGCATGCGGGAAGTGAGCCTCCTCGGGAGAAGAGAAGGCAGCCCTGCTGTGTGCGGCTGCATTCACTGCTTTGGCGGAGCCGAGTGCGCCTCCAGTACGGCAGAGCTCCAGCTCTGCTCAGAGGCCCGATCTGGCAGAGTTGCTGGCGTGAGGCTGCACTGCCCTGGGCGAGCCTTGCCCAGACTTGCCTCGCGGCTAGGCTTCCAGTCCAGAAAGGAGCGGGCTGCGCGAGACTGGGAGATGCTACTGGCGCCTTCCTGGCCTCAGCTCCACTCCTGCCTTGCCTTTGCACCTAGTCCCCAGGCCTTCTTGTGGAGGGCTTAGTTGCCGGTGGGTTGCACACTGCCAAGCGCTCCAGCTTGAGGGCTCTAGTAGAGGCAATGGGAGGGCAACTGAAAGTCTATTCTTACGGTTGCTTGACCGCCCAGACTCAGCACAGCACGGAGAGCACAAGGCTCACAGGGCCTCTGGCTGTGGTCTGCAGCCCCACACACGCGGAGGCTGACTCGGTGAGCGCCCAGAAGGTGCCTGACAGACGTCTTTTCCCTAGTGCTCTCCTCCCCAGCAGAGACGTGTGCAGGTGGTTGGGGCCTGCCCCTGCGTGTCTGGGCTCCCGTCCACAGCCCCAGCTCAGGGAAGCAGCTCCTGAGCCAAGACCTGTGGAGGGCGCAGGGGGCCCCGCCTGGAAGCCTAGTTTACAGCATGCGGGAAGTGAGCCTCCTCGGGAGAAGAGAAGGCAGCCCTGCTGTGTGCGGCTGCATTCACTGCTTTGGCGGAGCCGAGTGCGCCTCCAGTACGGCAGAGCTCCAGCTCTGCTCAGAGGCCCGATCTGGCAGAGTTGCTGGCGTGAGGCTGCACTGCCCTGGGCGAGCCTTGCCCAGACTTGCCTCGCGGCTAGGCTTCCAGTCCAGAAAGGAGCGGGCTGCGCGAGACTGGGAGATGCTACTGGCGCCTTCCTGGCCTCAGCTCCACTCCTGCCTTGCCTTTGCACCTAGTCCCCAGGCGTTCTTGTGGAGGGCTTAGTTGCCGGTGGGTTGCACACTGCCAAGCGCTCCAGCTTGAGGGCTCTATTAGAGGCAATGGGAGGGCAACTGCAGGGCTCCTCCAGCGGTTGCTTGACCGCCCAGACTCAGCACAGCACGGAGAGCACAAGGCTCACAGGGCCCCTGGCTGGGGTCTGCAGCCCCACACACGCGGAGGCTGACTCGGTGAGCTCCCAGAAGGTGCCTGACAGACGTCATTTCCCTAGTGCTCTCCTCCCCAGCAGAGACGTGTGCAGGTGGTTGGGGCCTGCCCCTGCGTGTCTGGGCTCCCGTCCACAGCCCCAGCTCAGGGAAGCAGCTCCTGAGCCAAGACCTGTGGGAGGCGCAGGGGGCCCCGCCTGGAAGCCTAGTTTCCAGCATGCGGGAAGCGAGCCTCCTCGGGAGAAGAGAAGGCAGCCCTGCTGTGTGCGGCTGCATTCACTGCTTTGGCGGAGCTGAGTGCGCCTCCAGTACGGCAGAGCTCCAGCTCTGCTCAGAGGCCCGATCTGGCAGAGTTGCTGGCGTGAGGCTGCTCTGCCATGTGCGAGCCTTGCCCAAACTTGCCTCGCGGCTAGGCTTCCAGTCCAGAAAGGAGCGGGCTGCGCGAGACTGGGAGATGCTACTGGCGCCTTCCTGGCCTCAGCTCCACTCCTGCCTTGCCTTTGCACCTAGTCCCCAGGCGTTCTTGTGGAGGGCTTAGTTGCCAGTGGGTTGCACACTGCCAAGCGCTCCAGCTTGAGGGCTCTAGTAGAGGCAAAGTGAGGGCAACTGAAAGTCTATTCTTACGGTTGCTTGACCGCCCAGACTCAGCACAGCACGGAGAGCACAAGGCTCACAGGGCCTCTGGCTGTGGTCTGCAGCCCCACACACGCGGAGGCTGACTCGGTGAGCGCCCAGAAGGTGCCTGACAGACGTCTTTTCCCTAGTGCTCTCCTCCCCAGCAGAGACGTGTGCAGGTGGTTGGGGCCTGCCCCTGCGTGTCTGGGCTCCCGTCCACAGCCCCAGCTCAGGGAAGCAGCTCCTCAGCCAAGACCTGTAGGAGGCGCGGGGCGCCCCCGCCTGGAAGCCTTGTGCACAGCATGAGGGAAGTGAGCCTCCTTGGGAGAAGAGGAAGCAGCCCAGTTGCGTGGGGCTGCAATCACTGCTTGGGCGGAGCCGAGTGCGCCTCCAGTACGGCAGAGCTCCAGCTCTGCTCAGAGGCCCGATCTGGCAGAGGGCTGTCGTGAGGCTGCTCTGCCCTGGGCGAGCCTTGCCCAGACTTGCCTCGCGGCTAGGCTTCCAGTCCAGAAAGGAGCGGGCTGCGCGAGACTGGGAGATGCTACTGGCGCCTTCCTGGCCTCAGCTCCACTCCTGCCTTGCCTTTGCACCTAGTCCCCAGGCCTTCTTGTGGAGGGCTTAGTTGCCGGTGGGTTGCACACTGCCAAGCGCTCCAGCTTGAGGGCTCTAGTAGAGGCAATGGGAGGGCAACTGAAAGTCTATTCTTACGGTTGCTTGACCGCCCAGACTCAGCACAGCACGGAGAGCACAAGGCTCACAGGGCCTCTGGCTGTGGTCTGCAGCCCCACACACGCGGAGGCTGACTCGGTGAGCGCCCAGAAGGTGCCTGACAGACGTCTTTTCCCTAGTGCTCTCCTCCCCAGCAGAGACGTGTGCAGGTGGTTGGGGCCTGCCCCTGCGTGTCTGGGCTCCCGTCCACAGCCCCAGCTCAGGGAAGCAGCTCCTGAGCCAAGACCTGTGGAGGGCGCAGGGGGCCCCGCCTGGAAGCCTAGTTTACAGCATGCGGGAAGTGAGCCTCCTCGGGAGAAGAGAAGGCAGCCCTGCTGTGTGCGGCTGCATTCACTGCTTTGGCGGAGCCGAGTGCGCCTCCAGTACGGCAGAGCTCCAGCTCTGCTCAGAGGCCCGATCTGGCAGAGTTGCTGGCGTGAGGCTGCACTGCCCTGGGCGAGCCTTGCCCAGACTTGCCTCGCGGCTAGGCTTCCAGTCCAGAAAGGAGCGGGCTGCGCGAGACTGGGAGATGCTACTGGCGCCTTCCTGGCCTCAGCTCCACTCCTGCCTTGCCTTTGCACCTAGTCCCCAGGCGTTCTTGTGGAGGGCTTAGTTGCCGGTGGGTTGCACACTGCCAAGCGCTCCAGCTTGAGGGCTCTATTAGAGGCAATGGGAGGGCAACTGCAGGGCTCCTCCAGCGGTTGCTTGACCGCCCAGACTCAGCACAGCACGGAGAGCACAAGGCTCACAGGGCCCCTGGCTGGGGTCTGCAGCCCCACACACGCGGAGGCTGACTCGGTGAGCTCCCAGAAGGTGCCTGACAGACGTCATTTCCCTAGTGCTCTCCTCCCCAGCAGAGACGTGTGCAGGTGGTTGGGGCCTGCCCCTGCGTGTCTGGGCTCCCGTCCACAGCCCCAGCTCAGGGAAGCAGCTCCTGAGCCAAGACCTGTGGGAGGCGCAGGGGGCCCCGCCTGGAAGCCTAGTTTCCAGCATGCGGGAAGCGAGCCTCCTCGGGAGAAGAGAAGGCAGCCCTGCTGTGTGCGGCTGCATTCACTGCTTTGGCGGAGCTGAGTGCGCCTCCAGTACGGCAGAGCTCCAGCTCTGCTCAGAGGCCCGATCTGGCAGAGTTGCTGGCGTGAGGCTGCTCTGCCATGTGCGAGCCTTGCCCAAACTTGCCTCGCGGCTAGGCTTCCAGTCCAGAAAGGAGCGGGCTGCGCGAGACTGGGAGATGCTACTGGCGCCTTCCTGGCCTCAGCTCCACTCCTGCCTTGCCTTTGCACCTAGTCCTCAGGCGTTCTTGTGGAGGGCTTAGTTGCCAGTGGGTTGCACACTGCCAAGCGCTCCAGCTTGAGGGCTCTAGTAGAGGCAAAGTGAGGGCAACTGAAAGTCTATTCTTACGGTTGCTTGACCGCCCAGACTCAGCACAGCACGGAGAGCACAAGGCTCACAGGGCCTCTGGCTGTGGTCTGCAGCCCCACACACGCGGAGGCTGACTCGGTGAGCGCCCAGAAGGTGCCTGACAGACGTCTTTTCCCTAGTGCTCTCCTCCCCAGCAGAGACGTGTGCAGGTGGTTGGGGCCTGCCCCTGCGTGTCTGGGCTCCCGTCCACAGCCCCAGCTCAGGGAAGCAGCTCCTCAGCCAAGACCTGTAGGAGGCGCGGGGCGCCCCCGCCTGGAAGCCTTGTGCACAGCATGAGGGAAGTGAGCCTCCTTGGGAGAAGAGGAAGCAGCCCAGTTGCGTGGGGCTGCAATCACTGCTTGGGCGGAGCCGAGTGCGCCTCCAGTACGGCAGAGCTCCAGCTCTGCTCAGAGGCCCGATCTGGCAGAGGGCTGTCGTGAGGCTGCTCTGCCCTGGGCGAGCCTTGCCCAGACTTGCCTCGCGGCTAGGCTTCCAGTCCAGAAAGGAGCGGGCTGCGCGAGACTGGGAGATGCTACTGGAGCCTTCCTGGCCTCAGCTCCACTCCTGCCTTGCCTTTGCACCTAGTCCCCAGGCGTTCTTGTGGAGGGCTTAGTTGCCGGTGGGTTGCACACTGCCAAGCGCTCCAGCTTGAGGGCTCTAGTAGAGGCAAAGTGAGGGCAACTGGAAGTCTATTCTTATGGTTGCTTGACCGCCCAGACTCAGCAGAGCACGGAGAGCACAAGGCTCACAGGGCCCCTGGCTGGGGTCTGCAGCCCCACACACGCGGAGGCTGACTCGGTGAGCGCCCAGAAGGTGCCTGACAGACGTCATTTCCCTAGTGCTCTCCTCCCCAGCAGAGACGTGTGCAGGTGGTTGGGGCCTGCCCCTGCGTGTCTGGGCTCCCGTCCACAGCCCCAGCTCAGGGAAGCAGCTCCTGAGCCAAGACCTGTGGGAGGCGCAGGGGGCCCCGCCTGGAAGCCTAGTTTCCTGCATGCGGGAAGCGAGCCTCCTCGGGAGAAGAGAAGGCAGCCCTGCTGTGTGCGGCTGCATTCACTGCTTTGGCGGAGCTGAGTGCGCCTCCAGTACGGCAGAGCTCCAGCTCTGCTCAGAGGCCCGTACTGGCAGAGTGGCTGGCGTGAGGCTGCACTGCCCTGGGCGAGCCTTGCCCAGACTTGCCTCGCGGCTAGGCTTCCAGTCCAGAAAGGAGCGGGCTGCGCGAGACTGGGAGATGCTACTGGCGCCTTCCTGGCCTCAGCTCCACTCCTGCCTTGCCTTTGCACCTAGTCCCCAGGCCTTCTTGTGTAGGGCTTAGTTGCCGGTGGGTTGCACACTGCCAAGCGCTCCAGCTTGAGGGCTCTAGTAGAGGCAATGGGAGGGCAACTGAAAGTCTATTTTTACGGTTGCTTGACCGCCCAGACTCAGCACAGCACGGAGAGCACAAGGCTCACAGGGCCTCTGGCTGTGGTCTGCAGCCCCACACACGCGGAGGCTGACTCGGTGAGCGCCCAGAAGGTGCCTGACAGACGTCATTTCCCTAGTGCTCTCCTCCCCAGCAGAGACGTGTGCAGGTGGTTGGGGCCTGCCCCTGCGTGTCTGGGCTCCCGTCCACAGCCCCAGCTCAGGGAAGCAGCTTCTCAACCAAGACCTGTAGGAGGCGCGGGGCGCCCCCGCCTGGAAGCCTTGTGCACAGCATGAGGGAAGCGAGCCTCCTTGGGAGAAGAGGAAGCAGCCCAGATGCGTGGGGCTGCAATCACTGCTTGGGCGGAGCCGAGTGCGCCTCCAGTACGGCAGAGCTCCAGCTCTGCTCAGAGGCCCGATCTGGCAGAGGGCTGGCGTGAGGCTGCTCTGCCCTGGGCGAGCCTTGCCCAGACTTGCCTCGCGGCTAGGCTTCCAGTCCAGAAAGGAGCGGGCTGCGCGAGACTGGGAGATGCTACTGGCGCCTTCCTGGCCTCAGCTCCACTCCTGCCTTGCCTTTGCACCTAGTCCCCAGGCGTTCTTGTGGAGGGCTTAGTTGCCGGTGGGTTGCACACTGCCAAGCGCTCCAGCTTGAGGGCTCTAGTAGAGGCAAAGTGAGGGCAACTGAAAGTCTATTCTTATGGTTGCTTGACCGCCCAGACTCAGCACAGCACGGAGAGCACAAGGCTCACAGGGCCCCTGGCTGGGGTCTGCAGCCCCACACACGCGGAGGCTGACTCGGTGAGCGCACAGAAGGTGCCTGACAGACGTCATTTCCCTAGTGCTCTCCTCCACAGCAGAGACGTGTGCAGGTGGTTGGGGCCTGCCCCTGCGTGTCTGGGCTCCCGTCCACAGCCCCAGCTCAGGGAAGCAGCTCCTGAGCCAAGACCTGTGGAGGGCGCAGGGGGCCCCGCCTGGAAGCCTAGTTTACAGCATGCGGGAAGTGAGCCTCCTCGGGAGAAGAGAAGGCAGCCCTGCTGTGTGCGGCTGCATTCACTGCTTTGGCGGAGCCGAGTGCGCCTCCAGTACGGCAGAGCTCCAGCTCTGCTCAGAGGCCCGATCTGGCAGAGTTGCTGGCGTGAGGCTGCACTGCCCTGGGCGAGCCTTGCCCAGACTTGCCTCGCGGCTAGGCTTCCAGTCCAGAAAGGAGCGGGCTGCGCGAGACTGGGAGATGCTACTGGCGCCTTCCTGGCCTCAGCACCACTCCTGCCTTACCTTTGCACCTAGTCCTCAGGCGTTCTTGTGGAGGGCTTAGTTTCCGGTGGGTTGCACACTGCCAAGCGCTCCAGCAGAGAGGGCTCTATTAGAGGCAATGGGAGGGCAACTGCAGGGCTCCTCCAGGGGTTGCTTGACCGCCCAGACTCAGCACAGCACGGAGAGCACAAGGCTCACAGGGCCTCTGGCTGTGGTCTGCAGCCCCACACACGCGGAGGCTGACTCGGTGAGCGCCCAGAAGGTGCCTGACAGACGTCATTTCCCTAGTGCTCTCCTCCCCAGCAGAGACGTGTGCAGGTGGTTGGGGCCTGCCCCTGCGTGTCTGGGCTCCCGTCCACAGCCCCAGCTCAGGGAAGCAGCTCCTCAGCCCAGACCTGTAGGAGGCGCGGGGCGCCCCCGCCTGGAAGCCTAGTGCACAGCATGAGGGAAGCGAGCCTCCTTGGGAGAAGAGGAGGCAGCCCAGATGCGTGGGGCTGCAATCACTGCTTGGGCGGAGCCGAGTGCGCCTCCAGTACGGCAGAGCTCCAGCTCTGCTCAGAGGCCCGATCTGGCAGAGGGCTGGCGTGAGGCTGCTCTGCCCTGGGCGAGCCTTGCCCAGACTTGCCTCGCGGCTAGGCTTCCAGTCCAGAAAGGAGCGGGCTGCGCGAGACTGGGAGATGCTACTGGCGCCTTCCTGGCCTCAGCTCCACTCCTGCCTTGCCTTTGCACCTAGTCCCCAGGCGTTCTTGTGGAGGGCTTAGTTGCCGGTGGGTTGCACACTGCCAAGCGCTCCAGCTTGAGGGCTCTAGTAGAGGCAAAGTGAGGGCAACTGGAAGTCTATTCTTATGGTTGCTTGACCGCCCAGACTCAGCACAGCACGGAGAGCACAAGGCTCACAGGGCCCCTGGCTGGGGTCTGCAGCCCCACACACGCGGAGGCTGACTCGGTGAGCGCCCAGAAGGTGCCTGACAGACGTCATTTCCCTAGTGCTCTCCTCCCCAGCAGAGACGTGTGCAGGTGGTTGGGGCCTGCCCCTGCGTGTCTGGGCTCCCGTCCACAGCCCCAGCTCAGGGAAGCAGCTCCTGAGCCAAGACCTGTGGAGGGCGCAGGGGGCCCCGCCTGGAAGCCTAATTTACAGCATGCGGGAAGTGAGCCTCCTCGGGAGAAGAGAAGGCAGCCCTGCTGTGTGCGGCTGCATTCACTGCTTTGGCGGAGCCGAGTGCGCCTCCAGTACGGCAGAGCTCCAGCTCTGCTCAGAGGCCCGATCTGGAAGAGTTGCTGGCGTGAGGCTGCACTGCCCTGGGCGAGCCTTGCCCAGACTTGCCTCGCGGCTAGGCTTCCAGTCCAGAAAGGAGCGGGCTGCGCGAGACTGGGAGATGCTACTGGCGCCTTCCTGGCCTCAGCACCACTCCTGCCTTACCTTTGCACCTAGTCCTCAGGCGTTCTTGTGGAGGGCTTAGTTTCCGGTGGGTTGCACACTGCCAAGCGCTCCAGCAGAGAGGGCTCTATTAGTGGCAATGGGAGGGCAACTGCAGGGCTCCTCCAGCGGTTGCTTGACCGCCCAGACTCAGCACAGCACGGAGATCACAAGGCTCACAGGGCCTCTGGCTGTGGTCTGCAGCCCCACACACGCTGAGGCTGACTCGGTGAGCGCCCAGAAGGTGCCTGACAGACGTCATTTCCCTAGTGCTCTCCTCCCCAGCAGAGACGTGTGCAGGTGGTTGGGGCCTGGCCCTGCGTGTCTAGGCTCCCGTCCACAGCCCCAGCTCAGGGAAGCAGCTCCTGAGCCAAGACCTGTGGGAGGCGCAGGGGGCCCCGCCTGGAAGCCTAGTTTCCAGCATGCGGGAAGCGAGCCTCCTCGGGAGAAGAGAAGGCAGCCCTGCTGTGTGCGGCTGCATTCACTGCTTTGGCGGAGCCGAGTGCGCCTCCAGTACGGCAGAGCTCCAGCTCTGCTCAGAGGCCCGATCTGGCAGAGTTGCTGGCGTGAGGCTGCTCTGCCATGTGCGAGCCTTGCCCAAACTTGCCTCGCGGCTAGGCTTCCAGTCCAGAAAGGAGCGGGCTACGCGAGACTGGGAGATGCTACTGGCGCCTTCCTGGCCTCAGCTCCACTCCTGCCTTGCCTTTGCACCTAGTCCCCAGGCGTTCTTGTGGAGGGCTTAGTTGCCGGTGGGTTGCACACTGCCAAGCGCTCCAGCTTGAGGGCTCTAGTAGAGGCAAAGTGAGGGCAACTGAAAGTCTATTCTTACGGTTGCTTGACCGCCCAGACTCAGCACAGCACGGAGAGCACAAGGCTCACAGGGCCTCTGGCTGTGGTCTGCAGCCCCACACACGCTGAGGCTGACTCGGTGAGCGCCCAGAAGGTGCCTGACAGACGTCTTTTCCCTAGTGCTCTCCTCCCCAGCAGAGACGTGTGCAGGTGGTTGGGGCCTGCCCCTGCGTGTCTGGGCTCCCGTCCACAGCCCCAGCTCAGGGAAGCAGCTCCTCAGCCAAGACCTGTAGGAGGCGCGGGGCGCCCCCGCCTGGAAGCCTTGTGCACAGCATGAGGGAAGTGAGCCTCCTTGGGAGAAGAGGAAGCAGCCCAGATGCGTGGGGCTGCAATCACTGCTTGGGCGGAGCCGAGTGCGCCTCCAGTACGGCAGAGCTCCAGCTCTGCTCAGAGGCCCGATCTGGCAGAGGGCTGGCGTGAGGCTGCTCTGCCCTGGGCGAGCCTTGCCCAGACTTGCCTCGCGGCTAGGCTTCCAGTCCAGAAAGGAGCGGGCTGCGCGAGACTGGGAGATGCTACTGGCGCCTTCCTGGCCTCAGCTCCACTCCTGCCTTGCCTTTGCACCTAGTCCCCAGGCGTTCTTGTGGAGGGCTTAGTTGCCGGTGGGTTGCACACTGCCAAGCGCTCCAGCTTGAGGGCTCTAGTAGAGGCAAAGTGAGGGCAACTGGAAGTCTATTCTTATGGTTGCTTGACCGCCCAGACTCAGCACAGCACGGAGAGCACAAGGCTCACAGGGCCCCTGGCGGGGGTCTGCAGCCCCACACACGCGGAGGCTGACTCGGTGAGCGCCCAGAAGGTGCCTGACAGACGTCATTTCCCTAGTGCTCTCCTCCCCAGCAGAGACGTGTGCAGGTGGTTGGGGCCTGCCCCTGCGTGTCTGGGCTCCCGTCCACAGACCCAGCTCAGGGAAGCAGATCCTGAGCCAAGACCTGTGGGAGGCGCAGGGGGCCCCGCCTGGAAGCCTAGTTTCCTGCATGCGGGAAGCGAGCCTCCTCGGGAGAAGAGAAGGCAGCCCTGCTGTGTGCGGCTGCATTCACTGCTTTGGCGGAGCTGAGTGCGCCTCCAGTACGGCAGAGCTCCAGCTCTGCTCAGAGGCCCGTACTGGCAGAGTTGCTGGCGGGAGGCTGCACTGCCCTGGGCGAGCCTTGCCCAGACTTGCCTCGCGGCTAGGCTTCCAGTCCAGAAAGGAGCGGGCTGCGCGAGACTGGGAGATGCTACTGGCGCCTTCCTGGCCTCAGCACCACTCCTGCCTTACCTTTGCACCTAGTCCTCAGGCGTTATTGTGGAGGGCTTAGTTTCCGGTGGGTTGCACACTGCCAAGCGCTCCAGCAGAGAGGGCTCTATTAGAGGCAATGGGAGGGCAACTGCAGGGCTCCTCCAGCGGTTGCTTGACCGCCCAGACTCAGCACAGCACGGAGAGCACAAGGCTCACAGGGCCTCTGGCTGTGGTCTGCAGCCCCACACACGCTGAGGCTGACTCGGTGAGCGCCCAGAAGGTGCCTGACAGACGTCATTTCCCTAGTGCTCTCCTCCCCAGCAGAGACGTGTGCAGGTGGTTGGGGCCTGCCCCTGCGTGTCTGGGCTCCCGTCCACAGCCCCAGCTCAGGGAAGCAGCTCCTGAGCCAAGACCTGTGGGAGGCGCAGGGGGCCCCGCCTCTAAGCCTAGTTTCCAGCATGCGGGAAGCGAGCCTCCTCGGGAGAAGAGAAGGCAGCCCTGCTGTGTGCGGCTGCATTCACTGCTTTGGCGGAGCTGAGTGCGCCTCCAGTACGGCAGAGCTCCAGCTCTGCTCAGAGGCCCGATCTGGCAGAGTTGCTGGCGTGAGGCTGCTCTGCCATGTGCGAGCCTTGCCCAAACTTGCCTCGCGGCTAGGCTTCCAGTCCAGAAAGGAGCGGGCTGCGCGAGACTGGGAGATGCTACTGGCGCCTTCCTGGCCTCAGCTCCACTCCTGCCTTGCCTTTGCACCTACTCCCCAGGCCTTCTTGTGTAGGGCTTATTTGCCGGTGGGTTGCACACTGCCAAGCGCTCCAGCTTGAGGGCTCTAGTAGAGGCAATGGGAGGGCAACTGAAAGTCTATTCTTACGGTTGCTTGACCGCCCAGACTCAGCACAGCACGGAGAGCACAAGGCTCACAGGGCCTCTGGCTGTGGTCTGCAGCCCCACACACGCGGAGGCTGACTCGGTGAGCGCCCAGAAGGTGCCTGACAGACGTCTTTTCCCTAGTGCTCTCCTCCCCAGCAGAGACGTGTGCAGGTGGTTGGGGCCTGCCCCTGCGTGTCTGGGCTCCCGTCCACAGCCCCAGCTCAGGGAAGCAGCTTCTCAACCAAGACCTGTAGGAGGCGCGGGGCGCCCCCGCCTGGAAGCCTTGTGCACAGCATGAGGGAAGCGAGCCTCCTTGGGAGAAGAGGAAGCAGCCCAGATGCGTGGGGCTGCAATCACTGCTTGGGCGGAGCCGAGTGCGCCTCCAGTACGGCAGAGCTCCAGCTCTGCTCAGAGGCCCGATCTGGCAGAGGGCTGGCGTGAGGCTGCTCTGCCCTGGGCGAGCCTTGCCCAGACTTGCCTCGCGGCTAGGCTTCCAGTCCAGAAAGGAGCGGGCTGCGCGAGACTGGGAGATGCTACTGGCGCCTTCCTGGCCTCAGCTCCACTCCTGCCTTGCCTTTGCACCTAGTCCCCAGGCGTTCTTGTGGAGGGCTTAGTTGCCGGTGGGTTGCACACTGCCAAGCGCTCCAGCTTGAGGGCTCTAGTAGAGGCAAAGTGAGGGCAACTGAAAGTCTATTCTTACGGTTGCTTGACCGCCCAGACTCAGCACAGCACGGAGAGCACAAGGCTCACAGGGCCTCTGGCTGTGGCCTGCAGCCCCACACACGCGGAGGCTGACTCGGTGAGCGCCCAGAAGGTGCCTGACAGACGTCATTTCCCTAGTGCTCTCCTCCCCAGCAGAGACGTGTGCAGGTGGTTGGGGCCTGCCCCTGCGTGTCTGGGCTTCCGTCCACAGCCCCAGCTCAGGGAAGCAGCTCCTCAGACAAGACCTGTGGAGGGCGCAGGGGGCCCCGCCTGGAAGCCTAGTTTCCAGCATGCGGGAAGCGAGCCTCCTCGGGAGAAGAGAAGGCAGCCCTGCTGTGTGCGGCTGCATTCACTGCTTTGGCGGAGCCGAGTGCGCCTCCAGTACGGCAGAGCTCCAGCTCTGCTCAGAGGCCCGATCTGGCAGAGTTGCTGGCGTGAGGCTGCTCTGCCCTGGGCGAGCCTTGCCCAGACTTGCCTCGCGGCTAGGCTTCCAGTCCAGAAAGGAGCGGGCTGCGCGAGACTGGGAGATGCTACTGGCGCCTTCCTGGCCTCAGCTCCACTCCTGCCTTACCTTTGCACCTAGTCCTCAGGCGTTCTTGTGGAGGGCTTAGTTGCCGGTGGGTTGCACACTGCCATGCGCTCCAGCTTGAGGGCTCTATTAGAGGCAATGGGAGGGCAACTGCAGGGCTCCTCCAGCGGTTGCTTGACCGCCCAGACTCAGCACAGCACGGAGAGCACAAGGCTCACAGGGCCTCTGGCTGTGGTCTGCAGCCCCACACACGCTGAGGCTGACTCGGTGAGCGCCCAGAAGGTGCCTGACAGACGTCATTTCCCTAGTGCTCTCCTCCCCAGCAGAGACGTGTGCAGGTGGTTGGGGCCTGGCCCTGCGTGTCTGGGCTCCCGTCCACAGCCCCAGCTCAGGGAAGCAGCTCCTCAGCCCAGACCTGTAGGAGGCGCGGGGCGCCCCCGCCTGGAAGCCTAGTGCACAGCATGAGGGAAGCGAGCCTCCTTGGGAGAAGAGGAGGCAGCCCAGATGCGTGGGGCTGCAATCACTGCTTGGGCGGAGCCGAGTGCGCCTCCAGTACGGCAGAGCTCCAGCTCTGCTCAGAGGCCCGATCTGGCAGAGGGCTGGCGTGAGGCTGCTCTGCCCTGGGCGAGCCTTGCCCAGACTTGCCTCGCGGCTAGGCTTCTAGTCCAGAAAGGAGCGGGCTGCGCGAGACTGGGAGATGCTACTGTGCCTTCCTGGCCTCAGCTCCACTCCTGCCTTTCCTTTGCACCTAGTCCCCAGGCGTTCTTGTGGAGGGCTTAGTTGCCGGTGGGTTGCACACTGCCAAGCGCTCCAGCTTGAGGGTTCTAGTAGAGGCAAAGTGAGGGCAACTGAAAGTCTATTCTTACGGTTGCTTGACCGCCCAGACTCAGCACAGCACGGAGAGCACAAGGCTCACAGGGCCCCTGGCTGGGGTCTGCAGCCCCACACACGCGGAGGCTGACTCGGTGAGCGCCCAGAAGGTGCCTGACAGACGTCATTTCCCTAGTGCTCTCCTCCCCAGCAGAGACGTGTGCAGGTGGTTGGGGCCTGCCCCTGCGTGTCTGGGCTCCCGTCCACAGCCCCAGCTCAGGGAAGCAGCTCCTGAGCCAAGACCTGTGGGAGGCGCAGGGGGCCCCGCCTGGAAGCCTAGTTTCCAGCATGCGGGAAGCGAGCCTCCTCGGGAGAAGAGAAGGCAGCCCTGCTGTGTGCGGCTGCATTCACTGCTTTGGCGGAGCTGAGTGCGCCTCCAGTACGGCAGAGCTCCAGCTCTGCTCAGAGGCCCGATCTGGCAGAGTTGCTGGCGTGAGGCTGCTCTGCCATGTGCGAGCCTTGCCCAAACTTGCCCCGCTGCTAGGCTTCCAGTCCAGAAAGGAGCGGGCTGCGCGAGACTGGGAGATGCTACTGGCGCCTTCCTGGCCTCAGCTCCACTCCTGCCTTGCCTTTGCACCTAGTCCCCAGGCGTTCTTGTGTAGGGCTTAGTTGCCGGTGGGTTGCACACTGCCAAGCGCTCCAGCTTGAGGGCTCTAGTAGAGGCAATGGGAGGGCAACTGAAAGTCTATTCTTACGGTTGCTTGACCGCCCAGACTCAGCACAGCACGGAGAGCACAAGGCTCACAGGGCCTCTGGCTGTGGTCTGCAGCCCCACACACGCGGAGGCTGACTCGGTGAGCGCCCAGAAGGTGCCTGACAGACGTCTTTTCCCTAGTGCTCTCCTCCCCAGCAGAGACGTGTGCAGGTGGTTGGGGCCTGCCCCTGCGTGTCTGGGCTCCCGTCCACAGCCCCAGCTCAGGGAAGCAGCTTCTCAACCAAGACCTGTAGGAGGCGCGGGGCGCCCCCGCCTGGAAGCCTTGTGCACAGCATGAGGGAAGCGAGCCTCCTTGGGAGAAGAGGAAGCAGCCCAGATGCGTGGGGCTGCAATCACTGCTTGGGCGGAGCCGAGTGCGCCTCCAGTACGGCAGAGCTCCAGCTCTGCTCAGAGGCCCGATCTGGCAGAGGGCTGGCGTGAGGCTGCTCTGCCCTGGGCGAGCCTTGCCCAGACTTGCCTCGCGGCTAGGCTTCCAGTCCAGAAAGGAGCGGGCTGCGCGAGACTGGGAGATGCTACTGGCGCCTTCCTGGCCTCAGCTCCACTCCTGCCTTGCCTTTGCACCTAGTCCCCAGGCGTTCTTGTGGAGGGCTTAGTTGCCGGTGGGTTGCACACTGCCAAGCGCTCCAGCTTGAGGGCTCTAGTAGAGGCAAAGTGAGGGCAACTGAAAGTCTATTCTTACGGTTGCTTGACCGCCCAGACTCAGCACAGCACGGAGAGCACAAGGCTCACAGGGCCTCTGGCTGTGGCCTGCAGCCCCACACACGCGGAGGCTGACTCGGTGAGCGCCCAGAAGGTGCCTGACAGACGTCATTTCCCTAGTGCTCTCCTCCCCAGCAGAGACGTGTGCAGGTGGTTGGGGCCTGCCCCTGCGTGTCTGGGCTTCCGTCCACAGCCCCAGCTCAGGGAAGCAGCTCCTCAGACAAGACCTGTGGAGGGCGCAGGGGGCCCCGCCTGGAAGCCTAGTTTCCAGCATGCGGGAAGCGAGCCTCCTCGGGAGAAGAGAAGGCAGCCCTGCTGTGTGCGGCTGCATTCACTGCTTTGGCGGAGCCGAGTGCGCCTCCAGTACGGCAGAGCTCCAGCTCTGCTCAGAGGCCCGATCTGGCAGAGTTGCTGGCGTGAGGCTGCTCTGCCCTGGGCGAGCCTTGCCCAGACTTGCCTCGCGGCTAGGCTTCCAGTCCAGAAAGGAGCGGGCTGCGCGAGACTGGGAGATGCTACTGGCGCCTTCCTGGCCTCAGCTCCACTCCTGCCTTACCTTTGCACCTAGTCCTCAGGCGTTCTTGTGGAGGGCTTAGTTGCCGGTGGGTTGCACACTGCCAAGCGCTCCAGCTTGAGGGCTCTATTAGAGGCAATGGGAGGGCAACTGCAGGGCTCCTCCAGCGGTTGCTTGACGCCCAGACTCAGCACAGCACGGAGAGCACAAGGCTCACAGGGCCTCTGGCTGTCGTCTGCAGCCCCACACACGCTGAGGCTGACTCGGTGAGCGCCCAGAAGGTGCCTGACAGACGTCATTTCCCTAGTGCTCTCCTCCCCAGCAGAGACGTGTGCAGGTGGTTGGGGCCTGGCCCTGCGTGTCTGGGCTCCCGTCCACAGCCCCAGCTCAGGGAAGCAGCTCCTCAGCCCAGACCTGTAGGAGGCGCGGGGCGCCCCCGCCTGGAAGCCTAGTGCACAGCATGAGGGAAGCGAGCCTCCTTGGGAGAAGAGGAGGCAGCCCAGATGCGTGGGGCTGCAATCACTGCTTGGGCGGAGCCGAGTGCGCCTCCAGTACGGCAGAGCTCCAGCTCTGCTCAGAGGCCCGATCTGGCAGAGGGCTGGCGTGAGGCTGCTCTGCCCTGGGCGAGCCTTGCCCAGACTTGCCTCGCGGCTAGGCTTCTAGTCCAGAAAGGAGCGGGCTGCGCGAGACTGGGAGGTGCTACTGTGCCTTCCTGGCCTCAGCTCCACTCCTGCCTTTCCTTTGCACCTAGTCCCCAGGCGTTCTTGTGGAGGGCTTAGTTGCCGGTGGGTTGCACACTGCCAAGCGCTCCAGCTTGAGGGCTCTAGTAGAGGCAAAGTGAGGGCAACTGAAAGTCTATTCTTACGGTTGCTTGACCGCCCAGACTCAGCACAGCACGGAGAGCACAAGGCTCACAGGGCCCCTGGCTGGGGTCTGCAGCCCCACACACGCGGAGGCTGACTCGGTGAGCTCCCAGAAGGTGCCTGACAGACGTCATTTCCCAAGTGCTCTCCTCCCCAGCAGAGACGTGTGCAGGTGGTTGGGGCCTGCCCCTGCGTGTCTGGGCTCCCGTCCACAGCCCCAGCTCAGGGAAGCAGCTCCTGAGCCAAGACCTGTGGGAGGCGCAGGGGGCCCCGCCTGGAAGCCTAGTTTCCAGCATGCGGGAAGCGAGCCTCCTCGGGAGAAGAGAAGGCAGCCCTGCTGTGTGCGGCTGCATTCACTGCTTTGGCGGAGCTGAGTGCGCCTCCAGTACGGCAGAGCTCCAGCTCTGCTCAGAGGCCCGATCTGGCAGAGTTGCTGGCGTGAGCCTGCTCTGCCATGTGCGAGCCTTGCCCAAACTTGCCCCACGGCTAGGCTTCCAGTCCAGAAAGGAGCGGGCTGCGCGAGACTGGGAGATACTACTGGCGCCTTCCTGGCCTCAGCTCCACTCCTGCCTTGCCTTTGCACCTAGTCCCCAGGCGTTCTTGTGTAGGGCTTAGTTGCCGGTGGGTTGCACACTGCCAAGCGCTCCAGCTTGAGGGCTCTAGTAGAGGCAATGGGAGGGCAACTGAAAGTCTATTCTTACGGTTGCTTGACCGCCCAGACTCAGCACAGCACGGAGAGCACAAGGCTCACAGGGCCTCTGGCTGTGGTCTGCAGCCCCACACACGCGGAGGCTGACTCGGTGAGCGCCCAGAAGGTGCCTGACAGACGTCTTTTCCCTAGTGCTCTCCTCCCCAGCAGAGACGTGTGCAGGTGGTTGGGGCCTGCCCCTGCGTGTCTGGGCTCCCGTCCACAGCCCCAGCTCAGGGAAGCAGCTTCTCAACCAAGACCTGTAGGAGGCGCGGGGCGCCCCCGCCTGGAAGCCTTGTGCACAGCATGAGGGAAGCGAGCCTCCTTGGGAGAAGAGGAAGCAGCCCAGATGCGTGGGGCTGCAATCACTGCTTGGGCGGAGCCGAGTGCGCCTCCAGTACGGCAGAGCTCCAGCTCTGCTCAGAGGCCCGATCTGGCAGAGGGCTGGCGTGAGGCTGCTCTGCCCTGGGCGAGCCTTGCCCAGACTTGCCTCGCGGCTAGGCTTCCAGTCCAGAAAGGAGCGGGCTGCGCGAGACCGGGAGATGCTACTGGCGCCTTCCTGGCCTCAGCTCCACTCCTGCCTTGCCTTTGCACCTAGTCCCCAGGCGTTCTTGTGGAGGGCTTAGTTGCCGGTGGGTTGCACACTGCCAAGCGCTCCAGCTTGAGGGCTCTAGTAGAGGCAAAGTGAGGGCAACTGAAAGTCTATTCTTACGGTTGCTTGACCGCCCAGACTCAGCACAGCACGGAGAGCACAAGGCTCACAGGGCCTCTGGCTGTGGCCTGCAGCCCCACACACGCGGAGGCTGACTCGGTGAGCGCCCAGAAGGTGCCTGACAGACGTCATTTCCCTAGTGCTCTCCTCCCCAGCAGAGACGTGTGCAGGTGGTTGGGGCCTGCCCCTGCGTGTCTGGGCTTCCGTCCACAACCCCAGCTCAGGGAAGCAGCTCCTCAGACAAGACCTGTGGAGGGCGCAGGGGGCCCCGCCTGGAAGCCTAGTTTCCAGCATGCGGGAAGCGAGCCTCCTCGGGAGAAGAGAAGGCAGCCCTGCTGTGTGCGGCTGCATTCACTGCTTTGGCGGAGCCGAGTGCGCCTCCAGTACGGCAGAGCTCCAGCTCTGCTCAGAGGCCCGATCTGGCAGAGTTGCTGGCGTGAGGCTGCTCTGCCCTGGGCGAGCCTTGCCCAGATTTGCCTCGCGGCTAGGCTTCCAGTCCAGAAAGGAGCGGGCTGCGCGAGACTGGGAGATGCTACTGGCGCCTTCCTGGCCTCAGCTCCACTCCTGCCTTACCTTTGCACCTAGTCCTCAGGCGTTCTTGTGGAGGGCTTAGTTGCCGGTGGGTTGCACACTGCCAAGCGCTCCAGCAGAGAGGGCTCTATTAGAGGCAATGGGAGGGCAACTGCAGGGCTCCTCCAGCGGTTGCTTGACCGCCCAGACTCAGCACAGCACGGAGAGCACAAGGCTCACAGGGCCTCTGGCTGTGGTCTGCAGCCCCACACACGCTGAGGCTGACTCGGTGAGCGCCCAGAAGGTGCCTGACAGACGTCATTTCCCTAGTGCTCTCCTCCCCAGCAGAGACGTGTGCAGGTGGTTGGGGCCTGGCCCTGCGTGTCTGGGCTCCCGTCCACAGCCCCAGCTCAGGGAAGCAGCTCCTCAGCCCAGACCTGTAGGAGGCGCGGGGCGCCCCCGCCTGGAAGCCTAGTGCACAGCATGAGGGAAGCGAGCCTCCTTGGGAGAAGAGGAGGCAGCCCAGATGCGTGGGGCTGCAATCACTGCTTGGGCGGAGCCGAGTGCGCCTCCAGTACGGCAGAGCTCCAGCTCTGCTCAGAGGCCCGATCTGGCAGAGGGCTGGCGTGAGGCTGCTCTGCCCTGGGCGAGCCTTGCCCAGACTTGCCTCGCGGCTAGGCTTCTAGTGCAGAAAGGAGCGGGCTGCGCGAGACTGGGAGATGCTACTGTGCCTTCCTGGCCTCAGCTCCACTCCTGCCTTGCCTTTGCACCTAGTCCCCAGGCGTTCTTGTGGAGGGCTTAGTTGCCGGTGGGTTGCACACTGCCAAGCGCTCCAGCTTGAGGGCTCTAGTAGAGGCAAAGTGAGGGCAACTGAAAGTCTATTCTTACGGTTGCTTGACCGCCCAGACTCAGCACAGCACGGAGAGCACAAGGCTCACAGGGCCCCTGGCTGGGGTCTGCAGCCCCACACACGCGGAGGCTGACTCGGTGAGCTCCCAGAAGGTGCCTGACAGACGTCATTTCCCTAGTGCTCTCCTTCCCAGCAGAGACGTGTGCAGGTGGTTGGGGCCTGCCCCTGCGTGTCTGGGCTCCCGTCCACAGCCCCAGCTCAGGGAAGCAGCTCCTCAGCCAAGACCTGTGGGAGGCACAGGGGGCCCCGCCTGGAAGCCTAGTTTCCAGCATGCGGGAAGCGAGCCTCCTCGGGAGAAGAGAAGGCAGCCCTGCTGTGTGCGGCTGCATTCACTGCTTTGGCGGAGCTGAGTGCGCCTCCAGTACGGCAGAGCTCCAGCTCTGCTCAGAGGCCCGATCTGGCAGAGTTGCTGGCGTGAGGCTGCTCTGCCATGTGCGAGCCTTGCCCAAACTTGCCTCGCGGCTAGGCTTCCAGTCCAGAAAGGAGCGGGCTGCGCGAGACTGGGAGATGCTACTGGCGCCTTCCTGGCCTCAGCTCCACTCCTGCCTTGCCTTTGCACCTACTCCCCAGGCCTTCTTGTGTAGGGCTTATTTGCCGGTGGGTTGCACACTGCCAAGCGCTCCAGCTTGAGGGCTCTAGTAGAGGCAATGGGAGGGCAACTGAAAGTCTATTCTTACGGTTGCTTGACCGCCCAGACTCAGCACAGCACGGAGAGCACAAGGCTCACAGGGCCTCTGGCTGTGGTCTGCAGCCCCACACACGCGGAGGCTGACTCGGTGAGCGCCCAGAAGGTGCCTGACAGACGTCTTTTCCCTAGTGCTCTCCTCCCCAGCAGAGACGTGTGCAGGTGGTTGGGGCCTGCCCCTGCGTGTCTGGGCTCCCGTCCACAGCCCCAGCTCAGGGAAGCAGCTTCTCAACCAAGACCTGTAGGAGGCGCGGGGCGCCCCCGCCTGGAAGCCTTGTGCACAGCATGAGGGAAGCGAGCCTCCTTGGGAGAAAAGGAAGCAGCCCAGATGCGTGGGGCTGCAATCACTGCTTGGGCGGAGCCGAGTGCGCCTCCAGTACGGCAGAGCTCCAGCTCTGCTCAGAGGCCCGATCTGGCAGAGGGCTGGCGTGAGGCTGCTCTGCCCTGGGCGAGCCTTGCCCAGACTTGCCTCGCGGCTAGGCTTCCAGTCCAGAAAGGAGCGGGCTGCGCGAGACTGGGAGATGCTACTGGCGCCTTCCTGGCCTCAGCTCCACTCCTGCCTTGCCTTTGCACCTAGTCCCCAGGCGTTCTTGTGGACGGCTTAGTTGCCGGTGGGTTGCACACTGCCAAGCGCTCCAGCTTGAGGGCTCTAGTAGAGGCAAAGTGAGGGCAACTGAAAGTCTATTCTTACGGTTGCTTGACCGCCCAGACTCAGCACAGCACGGAGAGCACAAGGCTCACAGGGCCTCTGGCTGTGGCCTGCAGCCCCACACACGCGGAGGCTGACTCGGTGAGCGCCCAGAAGGTGCCTGACAGACGTCATTTCCCTAGTGCTCTCCTCCCCAGCAGAGACGTGTGCAGGTGGTTGGGGCCTGCCCCTGCGTGTCTGGGCTTCCGTCCACAGCCCCAGCTCAGGGAAGCAGCTCCTCAGACAAGACCTGTGGAGGGCGCAGGGGGCCCCGCCTGGAAGCCTAGTTTCCAGCATGCGGGAAGCGAGCCTCCTCGGGAGAAGAGAAGGCAGCCCTGCTGTGTGCGGCTGCATTCACTGCTTTGGCGGAGCCGAGTGCGCCTCCAGTACGGCAGAGCTCCAGCTCTGCTCAGAGGCCCGATCTGGCAGAGTTGCTGGCGTGAGGCTGCTCTGCCCTGGGCGAGCCTTGCCCAGACTTGCCTCGCGGCTAGGCTTCCAGTCCAGAAAGGAGCGGGCTGCGCGAGACTGGGAGATGCTACTGGCGCCTTCCTGGCCTCAGCTCCACTCCTGCCTTACCTTTGCACCTAGTCCTCAGGCGTTCTTGTGGAGGGCTTAGTTGCCGGTGGGTTGCACACTGCCATGCGCTCCAGCTTGAGGGCTCTATTAGAGGCAATGGGAGGGCAACTGCAGGGCTCCTCCAGCGGTTGCTTGACCGCCCAGACTCAGCACAGCACGGAGAGCACAAGGCTCACAGGGCCTCTGGCTGTGGTCTGCAGCCCCACACACGCTGAGGCTGACTCGGTGAGCGCCCAGAAGGTGCCTGACAGACGTCATTTCCCTAGTGCTCTCCTCCCCAGCAGAGACGTGTGCAGGTGGTTGGGGCCTGGCCCTGCGTGTCTGGGCTCCCGTCCACAGCCCCAGCTCAGGGAAGCAGCTCCTCAGCCCAGACCTGTAGGAGGCGCGGGGCGCCCCCGCCTGGAAGCCTAGTGCACAGCATGAGGGAAGCGAGCCTCCTTGGGAGAAGAGGAGGCAGCCCAGATGCGTGGGGCTGCAATCACTGCTTGGGCGGAGCCGAGTGCGCCTCCAGTACGGCAGAGCTCCAGCTCTGCTCAGAGGCCCGATCTGGCAGAGGGCTGGCGTGAGGCTGCTCTACCCTGGGCGAGCCTTGCCCAGACTTGCCTCGCGGCTAGGCTTCTAGTCCAGAAAGGAGCGGGCTGCGCGAGACTGGGAGATGCTACTGTGCCTTCCTGGCCTCAGCTCCACTCCTGCCTTTCCTTTGCACCTAGTCCCCAGGCGTTCTTGTGGAGGGCTTAGTTGCCGGTGGGTTGCACACTGCCAAGCGCTCCAGCTTGAGGGCTCTAGTAGAGGCAAAGTGAGGGCAACTGAAAGTCTATTCTTACGGTTGCTTGACCGCCCAGACTCAGCACAGCACGGAGAGCACAAGGCTCACAGGGCCCCTGGCTGGGGTCTGCAGCCCCACACACGCGGAGGCTGACTCGGTGAGCTCCCAGAAGGTGCCTGACAGACGTCATTTCCCTAGTGCTCTCCTCCCCAGCAGAGACGTGTGCAGGTGGTTGGGGCCTGCCCCTGCGTGTCTGGGCTCCCGTCCACAGCCCCAGCTCAGGGAAGCAGCTCCTGAGCCAAGACCTGTGGGAGGCGCAGGGGGCCCCGCCTGGAAGCCTAGTTTCCAGCATGCGGGAAGCGAGCCTCCTCGGGAGAAGAGAAGGCAGCCCTGCTGTGTGCGGCTGCATTCACTGCTTTGGCGGAGCTGAGTGCGCCTCCAGTACGGCAGAGCTCCAGCTCTGCTCAGAGGCCCGATCTGGCAGAGTTGCTGGCGTGAGGCTGCTCTGCCATGTGCGAGCCTTGCCCAAACTTGCCCCGCGGCTAGGCTTCCAGTCCAGAAAGGAGCGGGCTGCGCGAGACTGGGAGATGCTACTGGCGCCTTCCTGGCCTCAGCTCCACTCCTGCCTTGCCTTTGCACCTAGTCCCCAGGCGTTCTTGTGTAGGGCTTAGTTGCCGGTGGGTTGCACACTGCCAAGCGCTCCAGCTTGAGGGCTCTAGTAGAGGCAATGGGAGGGCAACTGAAAGTCTATTCTTACGGTTGCTTGACCGCCCAGACTCAGCACAGCACGGAGAGCACAAGGCTCACAGGGCCTCTGGCTGTGGTCTGCAGCCCCACACACGCGGAGGCTGACTCGGTGAGCGCCCAGAAGGTGCCTGACAGACGTCTTTTCCCTAGTGCTCTCCTCCCCAGCAGAGACGTGTACAGGTGGTTGGGGCCTGCCCCTGCGTGTCTGGGCTCCCGTCCACAGCCCCAGCTCAGGGAAGCAGCTTCTCAACCAAGACCTGTAGGAGGCGCGGGGCGCCCCCGCCTGGAAGCCTTGTGCACAGCATGAGGGAAGCGAGCCTCCTTGGGAGAAGAGGAAGCAGCCCAGATGCGTGGGGCTGCAATCACTGCTTGGGCGGAGCCGAGTGCGCCTCCAGTACGGCAGAGCTCCAGCTCTGCTCAGAGGCCCGATCTGGCAGAGGGCTGGCGTGAGGCTGCTCTGCCCTGGGCGAGCCTTGCCCAGACTTGCCTCGCGGCTAGGCTTCCAGTCCAGAAAGGAGCGGGCTGCGCGAGACTGGGAGATGCTACTGGCGCCTTCCTGGCCTCAGCTCCACTCCTGCCTTGCCTTTGCACCTAGTCCCCAGGCGTTCTTGTGGAGGGCTTAGTTGCCGGTGGGTTGCACACTGCCAAGCGCTCCAGCTTGAGGGCTCTAGTAGAGGCAAAGTGAGGGCAACTGAAAGTCTATTCTTACGGTTGCTTGACCGCCCAGACTCAGCACAGCACGGAGAGCACAAGGCTCACAGGGCCTCTGGCTGTGGCCTGCAGCCCCACACACGCGGAGGCTGACTCGGTGAGCGCCCAGAAGGTGCCTGACAGACGTCTTTTCCCTAGTGCTCTCCTCCCCAGCAGAGACGTGTGCAGGTGGTTGGGGCCTGCCCCTGCGTGTCTGGGCTTCCGTCCACAGCCCCAGCTCAGGGAAGCAGCTCCTCAGACAAGACCTGTGGAGGGCGCAGGGGGCCCCGCCTGGAAGCCTAGTTTCCAGCATGCGGGAAGCGAGCCTCCTCGGGAGAAGAGAAGGCAGCCCTGCTGTGTGCGGCTGCATTCACTGCTTTGGCGGAGCCGAGTGCGCCTCCAGTACGGCAGAGCTCCAGCTCTGCTCAGAGGCCCGATCTGGCAGAGTTGCTGGCGTGAGGCTGCTCTGCCCTGGGCGAGCCTTGCCCAGATTTGCCTCGCGGCTAGGCTTCCAGTCCAGAAAGGAGCGGGCTGCGCGAGACTGGGAGATGCTACTGGCGCCTTCCTGGCCTCAGCTCCACTCCTGCCTTACCTTTGCACCTAGTCCTCAGGCGTTCTTGTGGAGGGCTTAGTTGCCGGTGGGTTGCACACTGCCAAGCGCTCCAGCTTGAGGGCTCTATTAGAGGCAATGGGAGGGCAACTGCAGGGCTCCTCCAGCGGTTGCTTGACCGCCCAGACTCAGCACAGCACGGAGAGCACAAGGCTCACAGGGCCTCTGGCTGTGGTCTGCAGCCCCACACACGCTGAGGCTGACTCGGTGAGCGCCCAGAAGGTGCCTGACAGACGTCATTTCCCTAGTGCTCTCCTCCCCAGCAGAGACGTGTGCAGGTGGTTGGGGCCTGGCCCTGCGTGTCTGGGCTCCCGTCCACAGCCCCAGCTCAGGGAAGCAGCTCCTCAGCCCAGACCTGTAGGAGGCGCGGGGCGCCCCCGCCTGGAAGCCTAGTGCACAGCATGAGGGAAGCGAGCCTCCTTGGGAGAAGAGGAGGCAGCCCAGATGCGTGGGGCTGCAATCACTGCTTGGGCGGAGCCGAGTGCGCCTCCAGTACGGCAGAGCTCCAGCTCTGCTCAGAGGCCCGATCTGGCAGAGGGCTGGCGTGAGGCTGCTCTGCCCTGGGCGAGCCTTGCCCAGACTTGCCTCGCGGCTAGGCTTCTAGTCCAGAAAGGAGCGGGCTGCGCGAGACTGGGAGATGCTACTGTGCCTTCCTGGCCTCAGCTCCACTCCTGCCTTGCCTTTGCACCTAGTCCCCAGGCGTTCTTGTGGAGGGCTTAGTTGCCGGTGGGTTGCACACTGCCAAGCGCTCCAGCTTGAGGGCTCTAGTAGAGGCAAAGTGAGGGCAACTGAAAGTCTATTCTTACGGTTGCTTGACCGCCCAGACTCAGCACAGCACGGAGAGCACAAGGCTCACAGGGCCCCTGGCTGGGGTCTGCAGCCCCACACACGCGGAGGCTGACTCGGTGAGCTCCCAGAAGGTGCCTGACAGACGTCATTTCCCTAGTGCTCTCCTCCCCAGCAGAGACGTGTGCAGGTGGTTGGGGCCTGCCCCTGCGTGTCTGGGCTCCCGTCCACAGCCCCAGCTCAGGGAAGCAGCTCCTCAGCCAAGACCTGTGGGAGGCGCAGGGGGCCCCGCCTGGAAGCCTAGTTTCCAGCATGCGGGAAGCGAGCCTCCTCGGGAGAAGAGAAGGCAGCCCTGCTGTGTGCGGCTGCATTCACTGCTTTGGCGGAGCTGAGTGCGCCTCCAGTACGGCAGAGCTCCAGCTCTGCTCAGAGGCCCGATCTGGCAGAGTTGCTGGCGTGAGGCTGCTCTGCCATGTGCGAGCCTTGCCCAAACTTGCCTCGCGGCTAGGCTTCCAGTCCAGAAAGGAGCGGGCTGCGCGAGACTGGGAGATGCTACTGGCGCCTTCCTGGCCTCAGCTCCACTCCTGCCTTGCCTTTGCACCTACTCCCCAGGCCTTCTTGTGTAGGGCTTATTTGCCGGTGGGTTGCACACTGCCAAGCGCTCCAGCTTGAGGGCTCTAGTAGAGGCAATGGGAGGGCAACTGAAAGTCTATTCTTACGGTTGCTTGACCGCCCAGACTCAGCACAGCACGGAGAGCACAAGGCTCACAGGGCCTCTGGCTGTGGTCTGCAGCCCCACACACGCGGAGGCTGACTCGGTGAGCGCCCAGAAGGTGCCTGACAGACGTCTTTTCCCTAGTGCTCTCCTCCCCAGCAGAGACGTGTGCAGGTGGTTGGGGCCTGCCCCTGCGTGTCTGGGCTCCCGTCCACAGCCCCAGCTCAGGGAAGCAGCTTCTCAACCAAGACCTGTAGGAGGCGCGGGGCGCCCCCGCCTGGAAGCCTTGTGCACAGCATGAGGGAAGCGAGCCTCCTTGGGAGAAGAGGAAGCAGCCCAGATGCGTGGGGCTGCAATCACTGCTTGGGCGGAGCCGAGTGCGCCTCCAGTACGGCAGAGCTCCAGCTCTGCTCAGAGGCCCGATCTGGCAGAGGGCTGGCGTGAGGCTGCTCTGCCCTGGGCGAGCCTTGCCCAGACTTGCCTCGCGGCTAGGCTTCCAGTCCAGAAAGGAGCGGGCTGCGCGAGACTGGGAGATGCTACTGTGCCTTCCTGGCCTCAGCTCCACTCCTGCCTTTCCTTTGCACCTAGTCCCCAGGCGTTCTTGTGGAGGGCTTAGTTGCCGGTGGGTTGCACACTGCCAAGCGCTCCAGCTTGAGGGCTCTAGTAGAGGCAAAGTGAGGGCAACTGAAAGTCTATTCTTACGGTTGCTTGACCGCCCAGACTCAGCACAGCACGGAGAGCACAAGGCTCACAGGGCCCCTGGCTGGGGTCTGCAGCCCCACACACGCGGAGGCTGACTCGGTGAGCTCCCAGAAGGTGCCTGACAGACGTCATTTCCCAAGTGCTCTCCTCCCCAGCAGAGACGTGTGCAGGTGGTTGGGGCCTGCCCCTGCGTGTCTGGGCTCCCGTCCACAGCCCCAGCTCAGGGAAGCAGCTCCTGAGCCAAGACCTGTGGGAGGCGCAGGGGGCCCCGCCTGGAAGCCTAGTTTCCAGCATGCGGGAAGCGAGCCTCCTCGGGAGAAGAGAAGGCAGCCCTGCTGTGTGCGGCTGCATTCAGTGCTTTGGCGGAGCTGAGTGCGCCTCCAGTACGGCAGAGCTCCAGCTCTGCTCAGAGGCCCGATCTGGCAGAGTTGCTGGCGTGAGCCTGCTCTGCCATGTGCGAGCCTTGCCCAAACTTGCCCCACGGCTAGGCTTCCAGTCCAGAAAGGAGCGGGCTGCGCGAGACTGGGAGATGCTACTGGCGCCTTCCTGGCCTCAGCTCCACTCCTGCCTTGCCTTTGCACCTAGTCCCCAGGCGTTCTTGTGTAGGGCTTAGTTGCCGGTGGGTTGCACACTGCCAAGCGCTCCAGCTTGAGGGCTCTAGTAGAGGCAATGGGAGGGCAACTGAAAGTCTATTCTTACGGTTGCTTGACCGCCCAGACTCAGCACAGCACGGAGAGCACAAGGCTCACAGGGCCTCTGGCTGTGGTCTGCAGCCCCACACACGCGGAGGCTGACTCGGTGAGCGCCCAGAAGGTGCCTGACAGACGTCTTTTCCCTAGTGCTCTCCTCCCCAGCAGAGACGTGTGCAGGTGGTTGGGGCCTGCCCCTGCGTGTCTGGGCTTCCGTCCACAGCCCCAGCTCAGGGAAGCAGCTCCTCAGACAAGACCTGTGGAGGGCGCAGGGGGCCCCGCCTGGAAGCCTAGTTTCCAGCATGCGGGAAGCGAGCCTCCTCGGGAGAAGAGAAGGCAGCCCTGCTGTGTGCGGCTGCATTCACTGCTTTAGCGGAGCCGAGTGCGCCTCCAGTACGGCAGAGCTCCAGCTCTGCTCAGAGGCCCGATCTGGCAGAGTTGCTGGCGTGAGGCTGCTCTGCCCTGGGCGAGCCTTGCCCAGATTTGCCTCGCGGCTAGGCTTCCAGTCCAGAAAGGAGCGGGCTGCGTGAGACTGGGAGATGCTACTGGCGCCTTCCTGGCCTCAGCTCCACTCCTGCCTTACCTTTGCACCTAGTCCTCAGGCGTTCTTGTGGAGGGCTTAGTTGCCGGTGGGTTGCACACTGCCAAGCGCTCCAGCTTGAGGGCTCTATTAGAGGCAATGGGAGGGCAACTGCAGGGCTCCTCCAGCGGTTGCTTGACCGCCCAGACTCAGCACAGCACGGAGAGCACAAGGCTCACAGGGCCTCTGGCTGTGGTCTGCAGCCCCACACACGCTGAGGCTGACTCGGTGAGCGCCCAGAAGGTGCCTGACAGACGTCATTTCCCTAGTGCTCTCCTCCCCAGCAGAGACGTGTGCAGGTGGTTGGGGCCTGGCCCTGCGTGTCTGGGCTCCCGTCCACAGCCCCAGCTCAGGGAAGCAGCTCCTCAGCCCAGACCTGTAGGAGGCGCGGGGCGCCCCCGCCTGGAAGCCTAGTGCACAGCATGAGGGAAGCGAGCCTCCTTGGGAGAAGAGGAGGCAGCCCAGATGCGTGGGGCTGCAATCACTGCTTGGGCGGAGCCGAGTGCGCCTCCAGTACGGCAGAGCTCCAGCTCTGCTCAGAGGCCCGATCTGGCAGAGGGCTGGCGTGAGGCTGCTCTGCCCTGGGCGAGCCTTGCCCAGACTTGCCTCGCGGCTAGGCTTCTAGTCCAGAAAGGAGCGGGCTGCGCGAGACTGGGAGATGCTACTGTGCCTTCCTGGCCTCAGCTCCACTCCTGCCTTTCCGTTGCACCTAGTCCCCAGGCGTTCTTGTGGAGGGCTTAGTTGCCGGTGGGTTGCACACTGCCAAGCGCTCCAGCTTGAGGGCTCTAGTAGAGGCAAAGTGAGGGCAACTGAAAGTCTATTCTTACGGTTGCTTGACCGCCCAGACTCAGCACAGCACGGAGAGCACAAGGCTCACAGGGCCCCTGGCTGGGGTCTGCAGCCCCACACACGCGGAGGCTGACTCGGTGAGCTCCCAGAAGGTGCCTGACAGACGTCATTTCCCTAGTGCTCTCCTCCCCAGCAGAGACGTGTGCAGGTGGTTGGGGCCTGCCCCTGCGTGTCTGGGCTCCCGTCCACAGCCCCAGCTCAGGGAAGCAGCTCCTGAGCCAAGACCTGTGGGAGGCGCAGGGGGCCCCGCCTGGAAGCCTAGTTTCCAGCATGCGGGAAGCGAGCCTCCTCGGGAGAAGAGAAGGCAGCCCTGCTGTGTGCGGCTGCATTCACTGCTTTGGCGGAGCTGAGTGCGCCTCCAGTACGGCAGAGCTCCAGCTCTGCTCAGAGGCCCGATCTGGCAGAGTTGCTGGCGTGAGGCTGCTCTGCCATGTGCGAGCCTTGCCCAAACTTGCCCCGCGGCTAGGCTTCCAGTCCAGAAAGGAGCGGGCTGCGCGAGACTGGGAGATGCTACTGGCGCCTTCCTGGCCTCAGCTCCACTCCTGCCTTGCCTTTGCACCTAGTCCCCAGGCGTTCTTGTGTAGGGCTTAGTTGCCGGTGGGTTGCACACTGCCAAGCGCTCCAGCTTGAGGGCTCTAGTAGAGGCAATGGGAGGGCAACTGAAAGTCTATTCTTACGGTTGCTTGACCGCCCAGACTCAGCACAGCACGGAGAGCACAAGGCTCACAGGGCCTCTGGCTGTGGTCTGCAGCCCCACACACGCGGAGGCTGACTCGGTGAGCGCCCAGAAGGTGCCTGACAGACGTCTTTTCCCTAGTGCTCTCCTCCCCAGCAGAGACGTGTGCAGGTGGTTGGGGCCTGCCCCTGCGTGTCTGGGCTCCCGTCCACAGCCCCAGCTCAGGGAAGCAGCTTCTCAACCAAGACCTGTAGGAGGCGCGGGGCGCCCCCGCCTGGAAGCCTTGTGCACAGCATGAGGGAAGCGAGCCTCCTTGGGAGAAGAGGAAGCAGCCCAGATGCGTGGGGCTGCAATCACTGCTTGGGCGGAGCCGAGTGCGCCTCCAGTACGGCAGAGCTCCAGCTCTGCTAAGAGGCCCGATCTGGCAGAGGGCTGGCGTGAGGCTGCTCTGCCCTGGGCGAGCCTTGCCCAGACTTGCCTCGCGGCTAGGCTTCCAGTCCAGAAAGGAGCGGGCTGCGCGAGACTGGGAGATGCTACTGGCGCCTTCCTGGCCTCAGCTCCACTCCTGCCTTGCCTTTGCACCTAGTCCCCAGGCGTTCTTGTGGAGGGCTTAGTTGCCGGTGGGTTGCACACTGCCAAGCGCTCCAGCTTGAGGGCTCTAGTAGAGGCAAAGTGAGGGCAACTGAAAGTCTATTCTTACGGTTGCTTGACCGCCCAGACTCAGCACAGCACGGAGAGCACAAGGCTCACAGGGCCTCTGGCTGTGGCCTGCAGCCCCACACACGCGGAGGCTGACTCGGTGAGCGCCCAGAAGGTGCCTGACAGACGTCATTTCCCTAGTGCTCTCCTCCCCAGCAGAGACGTGTGCAGGTGGTTGGGGCCTGCCCCTGCGTGTCTGGGCTTCCGTCCACAGCCCCAGCTCAGGGAAGCAGCTCCTCAGACAAGACCTGTGGAGGGCGCAGGGGGCCCCGCCTGGAAGCCTAGTTTCCAGCATGCGGGAAGCGAGCCTCCTCGGGAGAAGAGAAGGCAGCCCTGCTGTGTGCGGCTGCATTCACTGCTTTGGCGGAGCCGAGTGCGCCTCCAGTACGGCAGAGCTCCAGCTCTGCTCAGAGGCCCGATCTGGCAGAGTTGCTGGCGTGAGGCTGCTCTGCCCTGGGCGAGCCTTGCCCAGACTTGCCTCGCGGCTAGGCTTCCAGTCCAGAAAGGAGCGGGCTGCGCGAGACTGGGAGATGCTACTGGCGCCTTCCTGGCCTCAGCTCCACTCCTGCCTTACCTTTGCACCTAGTCCTCAGGCGTTCTTGTGGAGGGCTTAGTTGCCGGTGGGTTGCACACTGCCAAGCGCTCCAGCTTGAGGGCTCTATTAGAGGCAATGGGAGGGCAACTGCAGGGCTCCTCCAGCGGTTGCTTGACGCCCAGACTCAGCACAGCACGGAGAGCACAAGGCTCACAGGGCCTCTGGCTGTCGTCTGCAGCCCCACACACGCTGAGGCTGACTCGGTGAGCGCCCAGAAGGTGCCTGACAGACGTCATTTCCCTAGTGCTCTCCTCCCCAGCAGAGACGTGTGCAGGTGGTTGGGGCCTGGCCCTGCGTGTCTGGGCTCCCGTCCACAGCCCCAGCTCAGGGAAGCAGCTCCTCAGCCCAGACCTGTAGGAGGCGCGGGGCGCCCCCGCCTGGAAGCCTAGTGCACAGCATGAGGGAAGCGAGCCTCCTTGGGAGAAGAGGAGGCAGCCCAGATGCGTGGGGCTGCAATCACTGCTTGGGCGGAGCCGAGTGCGCCTCCAGTACGGCAGAGCTCCAGCTCTGCTCAGAGGCCCGATCTGGCAGAGGGCTGGCGTGAGGCTGCTCTGCCCTGGGCGAGCCTTGCCCAGACTTGCCTCGCGGCTAGGCTTCTAGTCCAGAAAGGAGCGGGCTGCGCGAGACTGGGAGATGCTACTGTGCCTTCCTGGCCTCAGCTCCACTCCTGCCTTTCCTTTGCACCTAGTCCCCAGGCGTTCTTGTGGAGGGCTTAGTTGCCGGTGGGTTGCACACTGCCAAGCGCTCCAGCTTGAGGGCTCTAGTAGAGGCAAAGTGAGGGCAACTGAAAGTCTATTCTTACGGTTGCTTGACCGCCCAGACTCAGCACAGCACGGAGAGCACAAGGCTCACAGGGCCCCTGGCTGGGGTCTGCAGCCCCACACACGCGGAGGCTGACTCGGTGAGCTCCCAGAAGGTGCCTGACAGACGTCATTTCCCTAGTGCTCTCCTCCCCAGCAGAGACGTGTGCAGGTGGTTGGGGCCTGCCCCTGCGTGTCTGGGCTCCCGTCCACAGCCCCAGCTCAGGGAAGCAGCTCCTGAGCCAAGACCTGTGGGAGGCGCAGGGGGCCCCGCCTGGAAGCCTAGTTTCCAGCATGCGGGAAGCGAGCCTCCTCGGGAGAAGAGAAGGCAGCCCTGCTGTGTGCGGCTGCATTCACTGCTTTGGCGGAGCTGAGTGCGCCTCCAGTACGGCAGAGCTCCAGCTCTGCTCAGAGGCCCGATCTGGCAGAGTTGCTGGCGTGAGGCTGCTCTGCCATGTGCGAGCCTTGCCCAAACTTGCCCCGCGGCTAGGCTTCCAGTCCAGAAAGGAGCGGGCTGCGCGAGACTGGGAGATGCTACTGGCGCCTTCCTGGCCTCAGCTCCACTCCTGCCTTGCCTTTGCACCTAGTCCCCAGGCGTTCTTGTGTAGGGCTTAGTTGCCGGTGGGTTGCACACTGCCAAGCGCTCCAGCTTGAGGGCTCTAGTAGAGGCAATGGGAGGGCAACTGAAAGTCTATTCTTACGGTTGCTTGACCGCCCAGACTCAGCACAGCACGGAGAGCACAAGGCTCACAGGGCCTCTGGCTGTGGTCTGCAGCCCCACACACGCGGAGGCTGACTCGGTGAGCGCCCAGAAGGTGCCTGACAGACGTCTTTTCCCTAGTGCTCTCCTCCCCAGCAGAGACGTGTGCAGGTGGTTGGGGCCTGCCCCTGCGTGTCTGGGCTCCCGTCCACAGCCCCAGCTCAGGGAAGCAGCTTCTCAACCAAGACCTGTAGGAGGCGCGGGGCGCCCCCGCCTGGAAGCCTTGTGCACAGCATGAGGGAAGCGAGCCTCCTTGGGAGAAGAGGAAGCAGCCCAGATGCGTGGGGCTGCAATCACTGCTTGGGCGGAGCCGAGTGCGCCTCCAGTACGGCAGAGCTCCAGCTCTGCTCAGAGGCCCGATCTGGCAGAGGGCTGGCGTGAGGCTGCTCTGCCCTGGGCGAGCCTTGCCCAGACTTGCCTCGCGGCTAGGCTTCCAGTCCAGAAAGGAGCGGGCTGCGCGAGACTGGGAGATGCTACTGGCGCCTTCCTGGCCTCAGCTCCACTCCTGCCTTGCCTTTGCACCTAGTCCCCAGGCGTTCTTGTGGAGGGCTTAGTTGCCGGTGGGTTGCACACTGCCAAGCGCTCCAGCTTGAGGGCTCTAGTAGAGGCAAAGTGAGGGCAACTGAAAGTCTATTCTTACGGTTGCTTGACCGCCCAGACTCAGCACAGCACGGAGAGCACAAGGCTCACAGGGCCTCTGGCTGTGGCCTGCAGCCCCACACACGCGGAGGCTGACTCGGTGAGCGCCCAGAAGGTGCCTGACAGACGTCATTTCCCTAGTGCTCTCCTCCCCAGCAGAGACGTGTGCAGGTGGTTGGGGCCTGCCCCTGCGTGTCTGGGCTTCCGTCCACAGCCCCAGCTCAGGGAAGCAGCTCCTCAGACAAGACCTGTGGAGGGCGCAGGGGGCCCCGCCTGGAAGCCTAGTTTCCAGCATGCGGGAAGCGAGCCTCCTCGGGAGAAGAGAAGGCAGCCCTGCTGTGTGCGGCTGCATTCACTGCTTTGGCGGAGCCGAGTGCGCCTCCAGTACGGCAGAGCTCCAGCTCTGCTCAGAGGCCCGATCTGGCAGAGTTGCTGGCGTGAGGCTGCTCTGCCCTGGGCGAGCCTTGCCCAGACTTGCCTCGCGGCTAGGCTTCCAGTCCAGAAAGGAGCGGGCTGCGCGAGACTGGGAGATGCTACTGGCGCCTTCCTGGCCTCAGCTCCACTCCTGCCTTACCTTTGCACCTAGTCCTCAGGCGTTCTTGTGGAGGGCTTAGTTGCCGGTGGGTTGCACACTGCCATGCGCTCCAGCTTGAGGGCTCTATTAGAGGCAATGGGAGGGCAACTGCAGGGCTCCTCCAGCGGTTGCTTGACCGCCCAGACTCAGCACAGCACGGAGAGCACAAGGCTCACAGGGCCTCTGGCTGTGGTCTGCAGCCCCACACACGCTGAGGCTGACTCGGTGAGCGCCCAGAAGGTGCCTGACAGACGTCATTTCCCTAGTGCTCTCCTCCCCAGCAGAGACGTGTGCAGGTGGTTGGGGCCTGGCCCTGCGTGTCTGGGCTCCCGTCCACAGCCCCAGCTCAGGGAAGCAGCTCCTCAGCCCAGACCTGTAGGAGGCGCGGGGCGCCCCCGCCTGGAAGCCTAGTGCACAGCATGAGGGAAGCGAGCCTCCTTGGGAGAAGAGGAGGCAGCCCAGATGCGTGGGGCTGCAATCACTGCTTGGGCGGAGCCGAGTGCGCCTCCAGTACGGCAGAGCTCCAGCTCTGCTCAGAGGCCCGATCTGGCAGAGGGCTGGCGTGAGGCTGCTCTGCCCTGGGCGAGCCTTGCCCAGACTTGCCTCGCGGCTAGGCTTCTAGTCCAGAAAGGAGCGGGCTGCGCGAGACTGGGAGATGCTACTGTGCCTTCCTGGCCTCAGCTCCACTCCTGCCTTGCCTTTGCACCTAGTCCCCAGGCGTTCTTGTGGAGGGCTTAGTTGCCGGTGGGTTGCACACTGCCAAGCGCTCCAGCTTGAGGGCTCTAGTAGAGGCAAAGTGAGGGCAACTGAAAGTCTATTCTTACGGTTGCTTGACCGCCCAGACTCAGCACAGCACGGAGAGCACAAGGCTCACAGGGCCCCTGGCTGGGGTCTGCAGCCCCACACACGCGGAGGCTGACTCGGTGAGCTCCCAGAAGGTGCCTGACAGACGTCATTTCCCTAGTGCTCTCCTCCCCAGCAGAGACGTGTGCAGGTGGTTGGGGCCTGCCCCTGCGTGTCTGGGCTCCCGTCCACAGCCCCAGCTCAGGGAAGCAGCTCCTGAGCCAAGACCTGTGGGAGGCGCAGGGGGCCCCGCCTGGTAGCCTAGTTTCCAGCATGCGGGAAGCGAGCCTCCTCGGGAGAAGAGAAGGCAGCCCTGCTGTGTGCGGCTGCATTCACTGCTTTGGCGGAGCTGAGTGCGCCTCCAGTACGGCAGAGCTCCAGCTCTGCTCAGAGGCCCGATCTGGCAGAGTTGCTGGCGTGAGCCTGCTCTGCCATGTGCGAGCCTTGCCCAAACTTGCCCCACGGCTAGGCTTCCAGTCCAGAAAGGAGCGGGCTGCGCGAGACTGGGAGATGCTACTGGCGCCTTCCTGGCCTCAGCTCCACTCCTGCCTTGCCTTTGCACCTAGTCCCCAGGCGTTCTTGTGTAGGGCTTAGTTGCCGGTGGGTTGCACACTGCCAAGCGCTCCAGCTTGAGGGCTCTAGTAGAGGCAATGGGAGGGCAACTGAAAGTCTATTCTTACGGTTGCTTGACCGCCCAGACTCAGCACAGCACGGAGAGCACAAGGCTCACAGGGCCTCTGGCTGTGGTCTGCAGCCCCACACACGCGGAGGCTGACTCGGTGAGCGCCCAGAAGGTGCCTGACAGACGTCTTTTCCCTAGTGCTCTCCTCCCCAGCAGAGACGTGTGCAGGTGGTTGGGGCCTGCCCCTGCGTGTCTGGGCTTCCGTCCACAGCCCCAGCTCAGGGAAGCAGCTCCTCAGACAAGACCTGTGGAGGGCGCAGGGGGCCCCGCCTGGAAGCCTAGTTTCCAGCATGCGGGAAGCGAGCCTCCTCGGGAGAAGAGAAGGCAGCCCTGCTGTGTGCGGCTGCATTCACTGCTTTGGCGGAGCCGAGTGCGCCTCCAGTACGGCAGAGCTCCAGCTCTGCTCAGAGGCCCGATCTGGCAGAGTTGCTGGCGTGAGGCTGCTCTGCCCTGGGCGAGCCTTGCCCAGATTTGCCTCGCGGCTAGGCTTCCAGTCCAGAAAGGAGCGGGCTGCGCGAGACTGGGAGATGCTACTGGCGCCTTCCTGGCCTCAGCTCCACTCCTGCCTTACCTTTGCACCTAGTCCTCAGGCGTTCTTGTGGAGGGCTTAGTTGCCGGTGGGTTGCACACTGCCAAGCGCTCCAGCTTGAGGGCTCTATTAGAGGCAATGGGAGGGCAACTGCAGGGCTCCTCCAGCGGTTGCTTGACCGCCCAGACTCAGCACAGCACGGAGAGCACAAGGCTCACAGGGCCTCTGGCTGTGGTCTGCAGCCCCACACACGCTGAGGCTGACTCGGTGAGCGCCCAGAAGGTGCCTGACAGACGTCATTTCCCTAGTGCTCTCCTCCCCAGCAGAGACGTGTGCAGGTGGTTGGGGCCTGGCCCTGCGTGTCTGGGCTCCCGTCCACAGCCCCAGCTCAGGGAAGCAGCTCCTCAGCCCAGACCTGTAGGAGGCGCGGGGCGCCCCCGCCTGGAAGCCTAGTGCACAGCATGAGGGAAGCGAGCCTCCTTGGGAGAAGAGGAGGCAGCCCAGATGCGTGGGGCTGCAATCACTGCTTGGGCGGAGCCGAGTGCGCCTCCAGTACGGCAGAGCTCCAGCTCTGCTCAGAGGCCCGATCTGGCAGAGGGCTGGCGTGAGGCTGCTCTGCCCTGGGCGAGCCTTGCCCAGACTTGCCTCGCGGCTAGGCTTCTAGTCCAGAAAGGAGCGGGCTGCGCGAGACTGGGAGATGCTACTGTGCCTTCCTGGCCTCAGCTCCACTCCTGCCTTGCCTTTGCACCTAGTCCCCAGGCGTTCTTGTGGAGGGCTTAGTTGCCGGTGGGTTGCACACTGCCAAGCGCTCCAGCTTGAGGGCTCTAGTAGAGGCAAAGTGAGGGCAACTGAAAGTCTATTCTTACGGTTGCTTGACCGCCCAGACTCAGCACAGCACGGAGAGCACAAGGCTCACAGGGCCCCTGGCTGGGGTCTGCAGCCCCACACACGCGGAGGCTGACTCGGTGAGCTCCCAGAAGGTGCCTGACAGACGTCATTTCCCTAGTGCTCTCCTCCCCAGCAGAGACGTGTGCAGGTGGTTGGGGCCTGCCCCTGCGTGTCTGGGCTCCCGTCCACAGCCCCAGCTCAGGGAAGCAGCTCCTCAGCCAAGACCTGTGGGAGGCGCAGGGGGCCCCGCCTGGAAGCCTAGTTTCCAGCATGCGGGAAGCGAGCCTCCTCGGGAGAAGAGAAGGCAGCCCTGCTGTGTGCGGCTGCATTCACTGCTTTGGCGGAGCTGAGTGCGCCTCCAGTACGGCAGAGCTCCAGCTCTGCTCAGAGGCCCGATCTGGCAGAGTTGCTGGCGTGAGGCTGCTCTGCCATGTGCGAGCCTTGCCCAAACTTGCCTCGCGGCTAGGCTTCCAGTCCAGAAAGGAGCGGGCTGCGCGAGACTGGGAGATGCTACTGGCGCCTTCCTGGCCTCAGCTCCACTCCTGCCTTGCCTTTGCACCTACTCCCCAGGCCTTCTTGTGTAGGGCTTATTTGCCGGTGGGTTGCACACTGCCAAGCGCTCCAGCTTGAGGGCTCTAGTAGAGGCAATGGGAGGGCAACTGAAAGTCTATTCTTACGGTTGCTTGACCGCCCAGACTCAGCACAGCACGGAGAGCACAAGGCTCACAGGGCCTCTGGCTGTGGTCTGCAGCCCCACACACGCGGAGGCTGACTCGGTGAGCGCCCAGAAGGTGCCTGACAGACGTCTTTTCCCTAGTGCTCTCCTCCCCAGCAGAGACGTGTGCAGGTGGTTGGGGCCTGCCCCTGCGTGTCTGGGCTCCCGTCCACAGCCCCAGCTCAGGGAAGCAGCTTCTCAACCAAGACCTGTAGGAGGCGCGGGGCGCCCCCGCCTGGAAGCCTTGTGCACAGCATGAGGGAAGCGAGCCTCCTTGGGAGAAGAGGAAGCAGCCCAGATGCGTGGGGCTGCAATCACTGCTTGGGCGGAGCCGAGTGCGCCTCCAGTACGGCAGAGCTCCAGCTCTGCTCAGAGGCCCGATCTGGCAGAGGGCTGGCGTGAGGCTGCTCTGCCCTGGGCGAGCCTTGCCCAGACTTGCCTCGCGGCTAGGCTTCCAGTCCAGAAAGGAGCGGGCTGCGCGAGACTGGGAGATGCTACTGTGCCTTCCTGGCCTCAGCTCCACTCCTGCCTTTCCTTTGCACCTAGTCCCCAGGCGTTCTTGTGGAGGGCTTAGTTGCCGGTGGGTTGCACACTGCCAAGCGCTCCAGCTTGAGGGCTCTAGTAGAGGCAAAGTGAGGGCAACTGAAAGTCTATTCTTACGGTTGCTTGACCGCCCAGACTCAGCACAGCACGGAGAGCACAAGGCTCACAGGGCCCCTGGCTGGGGTCTGCAGCCCCACACACGCGGAGGCTGACTCGGTGAGCTCCCAGAAGGTGCCTGACAGACGTCATTTCCCAAGTGCTCTCCTCCCCAGCAGAGACGTGTGCAGGTGGTTGGGGCCTGCCCCTGCGTGTCTGGGCTCCCGTCCACAGCCCCAGCTCAGGGAAGCAGCTCCTGAGCCAAGACCTGTGGGAGGCGCAGGGGGCCCCGCCTGGAAGCCTAGTTTCCAGCATGCGGGAAGCGAGCCTCCTCGGGAGAAGAGAAGGCAGCCCTGCTGTGTGCGGCTGCATTCACTGCTTTGGCGGAGCTGAGTGCGCCTCCAGTACGGCAGAGCTCCAGCTCTGCTCAGAGGCCCGATCTGGCAGAGTTGCTGGCGTGAGCCTGCTCTGCCATGTGCGAGCCTTGCCCAAACTTGCCCCACGGCTAGGCTTCCAGTCCAGAAAGGAGCGGGCTGCGCGAGACTGGGAGATGCTACTGGCGCCTTCCTGGCCTCAGCTCCACTCCTGCCTTGCCTTTGCACCTAGTCCCCAGGCGTTCTTGTGTAGGGCTTAGTTGCCGGTGGGTTGCACACTGCCAAGCGCTCCAGCTTGAGGGCTCTAGTAGAGGCAATGGGAGGGCAACTGAAAGTCTATTCTTACGGTTGCTTGACCGCCCAGACTCAGCACAGCACGGAGAGCACAAGGCTCACAGGGCCTCTGGCTGTGGTCTGCAGCCCCACACACGCGGAGGCTGACTCGGTGAGCGCCCAGAAGGTGCCTGACAGACGTCTTTTCCCTAGTGCTCTCCTCCCCAGCAGAGACGTGTGCAGGTGGTTGGGGCCTGCCCCTGCGTGTCTGGGCTTCCGTCCACAGCCCCAGCTCAGGGAAGCAGCTCCTCAGACAAGACCTGTGGAGGGCGCAGGGGGCCCCGCCTGGAAGCCTAGTTTCCAGCATGCGGGAAGCGAGCCTCCTCGGGAGAAGAGAAGGCAGCCCTGCTGTGTGCGGCTGCATTCACTGCTTTGGCGGAGCCGAGTGCGCCTCCAGTACGGCAGAGCTCCAGCTCTGCTCAGAGGCCCGATCTGGCAGAGTTGCTGGCGTGAGGCTGCTCTGCCCTGGGCGAGCCTTGCCCAGATTTGCCTCGCGGCTAGGCTTCCAGTCCAGAAAGGAGCGGGCTGCGTGAGACTGGGAGATGCTACTGGCGCCTTCCTGGCCTCAGCTCCACTCCTGCCTTACCTTTGCACCTAGTCCTCAGGCGTTCTTGTGGAGGGCTTAGTTGCCGGTGGGTTGCACACTGCCAAGCGCTCCAGCTTGAGGGCTCTATTAGAGGCAATGGGAGGGCAACTGCAGGGCTCCTCCAGCGGTTGCTTGACCGCCCAGACTCAGCACAGCACGGAGAGCACAAGGCTCACAGGGCCTCTGGCTGTGGTCTGCAGCCCCACACACGCTGAGGCTGACTCGGTGAGCGCCCAGAAGGTGCCTGACAGACGTCATTTCCCTAGTGCTCTCCTCCCCAGCAGAGACGTGTGCAGGTGGTTGGGGCCTGGCCCTGCGTGTCTGGGCTCCCGTCCACAGCCCCAGCTCAGGGAAGCAGCTCCTCAGCCCAGACCTGTAGGAGGCGCGGGGCGCCCCCGCCTGGAAGCCTAGTGCACAGCATGAGGGAAGCGAGCCTCCTTGGGAGAAGAGGAGGCAGCCCAGATGCGTGGGGCTGCAATCACTGCTTGGGCGGAGCCGAGTGCGCCTCCAGTACGGCAGAGCTCCAGCTCTGCTCAGAGGCCCGATCTGGCAGAGGGCTGGCGTGAGGCTGCTCTGCCCTGGGCGAGCCTTGCCCAGACTTGCCTCGCGGCTAGGCTTCTAGTCCAGAAAGGAGCGGGCTGCGCGAGACTGGGAGATGCTACTGTGCCTTCCTGGCCTCAGCTCCACTCCTGCCTTTCCTTTGCACCTAGTCCCCAGGCGTTCTTGTGGAGGGCTTAGTTGCCGGTGGGTTGCACACTGCCAAGCGCTCCAGCTTGAGGGCTCTAGTAGAGGCAAAGTGAGGGCAACTGAAAGTCTATTCTTACGGTTGCTTGACCGCCCAGACTCAGCACAGCACGGAGAGCACAAGGCTCACAGGGCCCCTGGCTGGGGTCTGCAGCCCCACACACGCGGAGGCTGACTCGGTGAGCTCCCAGAAGGTGCCTGACAGACGTCATTTCCCTAGTGCTCTCCTCCCCAGCAGAGACGTGTGCAGGTGGTTGGGGCCTGCCCCTGCGTGTCTGGGCTCCCGTCCACAGCCCCAGCTCAGGGAAGCAGCTCCTGAGCCAAGACCTGTGGGAGGCGCAGGGGGCCCCGCCTGGAAGCCTAGTTTCCAGCATGCGGGAAGCGAGCCTCCTCGGGAGAAGAGAAGGCAGCCCTGCTGTGTGCGGCTGCATTCACTGCTTTGGCGGAGCTGAGTGCGCCTCCAGTACGGCAGAGCTCCAGCTCTGCTCAGAGGCCCGATCTGGCAGAGTTGCTGGCGTGAGGCTGCTCTGCCATGTGCGAGCCTTGCCCAAACTTGCCCCGCGGCTAGGCTTCCAGTCCAGAAAGGAGCGGGCTGCGCGAGACTGGGAGATGCTACTGGCGCCTTCCTGGCCTCAGCTCCACTCCTGCCTTGCCTTTGCACCTAGTCCCCAGGCGTTCTTGTGTAGGGCTTAGTTGCCGGTGGGTTGCACACTGCCAAGCGCTCCAGCTTGAGGGCTCTAGTAGAGGCAATGGGAGGGCAACTGAAAGTCTATTCTTACGGTTGCTTGACCGCCCAGACTCAGCACAGCACGGAGAGCACAAGGCTCACAGGGCCTCTGGCTGTGGTCTGCAGCCCCACACACGCGGAGGCTGACTCGGTGAGCGCCCAGAAGGTGCCTGACAGACGTCTTTTCCCTAGTGCTCTCCTCCCCAGCAGAGACGTGTGCAGGTGGTTGGGGCCTGCCCCTGCGTGTCTGGGCTCCCGTCCACAGCCCCAGCTCAGGGAAGCAGCTTCTCAACCAAGACCTGTAGGAGGCGCGGGGCGCCCCCGCCTGGAAGCCTTGTGCACAGCATGAGGGAAGCGAGCCTCCTTGGGAGAAGAGGAAGCAGCCCAGATGCGTGGGGCTGCAATCACTGCTTGGGCGGAGCCGAGTGCGCCTCCAGTACGGCAGAGCTCCAGCTCTGCTAAGAGGCCCGATCTGGCAGAGGGCTGGCGTGAGGCTGCTCTGCCCTGGGCGAGCCTTGCCCAGACTTGCCTCGCGGCTAGGCTTCCAGTCCAGAAAGGAGCGGGCTGCGCGAGACTGGGAGATGCTACTGGCGCCTTCCTGGCCTCAGCTCCACTCCTGCCTTGCCTTTGCACCTAGTCCCCAGGCGTTCTTGTGGAGGGCTTAGTTGCCGGTGGGTTGCACACTGCCAAGCGCTCCAGCTTGAGGGCTCTAGTAGAGGCAAAGTGAGGGCAACTGAAAGTCTATTCTTACGGTTGCTTGACCGCCCAGACTCAGCACAGCACGGAGAGCACAAGGCTCACAGGGCCTCTGGCTGTGGCCTGCAGCCCCACACACGCGGAGGCTGACTCGGTGAGCGCCCAGAAGGTGCCTGACAGACGTCATTTCCCTAGTGCTCTCCTCCCCAGCAGAGACGTGTGCAGGTGGTTGGGGCCTGCCCCTGCGTGTCTGGGCTTCCGTCCACAGCCCCAGCTCAGGGAAGCAGCTCCTCAGACAAGACCTGTGGAGGGCGCAGGGGGCCCCGCCTGGAAGCCTAGTTTCCAGCATGCGGGAAGCGAGCCTCCTCGGGAGAAGAGAAGGCAGCCCTGCTGTGTGCGGCTGCATTCACTGCTTTGGCGGAGCCGAGTGCGCCTCCAGTACGGCAGAGCTCCAGCTCAGCTCAGAGGCCCGATCTGGCAGAGTTGCTGGCGTGAGGCTGCTCTGCCCTGGGCGAGCCTTGCCCAGACTTGCCTCGCGGCTAGGCTTCCAGTCCAGAAAGGAGCGGGCTGCGCGAGACTGGGAGATGCTACTGGCGCCTTCCTGGCCTCAGCTCCACTCCTGCCTTACCTTTGCACCTAGTCCTCAGGCGTTCTTGTGGAGGGCTTAGTTGCCGGTGGGTTGCACACTGCCAAGCGCTCCAGCTTGAGGGCTCTATTAGAGGCAATGGGAGGGCAACTGCAGGGCTCCTCCAGCGGTTGCTTGACGCCCAGACTCAGCACAGCACGGAGAGCACAAGGCTCACAGGGCCTCTGGCTGTCGTCTGCAGCCCCACACACGCTGAGGCTGACTCGGTGAGCGCCCAGAAGGTGCCTGACAGACGTCATTTCCCTAGTGCTCTCCTCCCCAGCAGAGACGTGTGCAGGTGGTTGGGGCCTGGCCCTGCGTGTCTGGGCTCCCGTCCACAGCCCCAGCTCAGGGAAGCAGCTCCTCAGCCCAGACCTGTAGGAGGCGCGGGGCGCCCCCGCCTGGAAGCCTAGTGCACAGCATGAGGGAAGCGAGCCTCCTTGGGAGAAGAGGAGGCAGCCCAGATGCGTGGGGCTGCAATCACTGCTTGGGCGGAGCCGAGTGCGCCTCCAGTACGGCAGAGCTCCAGCTCTGCTCAGAGGCCCGATCTGGCAGAGGGCTGGCGTGAGGCTGCTCTGCCCTGGGCGAGCCTTGCCCAGACTTGCCTCGCGGCTAGGCTTCTAGTCCAGAAAGGAGCGGGCTGCGCGAGACTGGGAGATGCTACTGTGCCTTCCTGGCCTCAGCTCCACTCCTGCCTTTCCTTTGCACCTAGTCCCCAGGCGTTCTTGTGGAGGGCTTAGTTGCCGGTGGGTTGCACACTGCCAAGCGCTCCAGCTTGAGGGCTCTAGTAGAGGCAAAGTGAGGGCAACTGAAAGTCTATTCTTACGGTTGCTTGACCGCCCAGACTCAGCACAGCACGGAGAGCACAAGGCTCACAGGGCCCCTGGCTGGGGTCTGCAGCCCCACACACGCGGAGGCTGACTCGGTGAGCTCCCAGAAGGTGCCTGACAGACGTCATTTCCCAAGTGCTCTCCTCCCCAGCAGAGACGTGTGCAGGTGGTTGGGGCCTGCCCCTGCGTGTCTGGGCTCCCGTCCACAGCCCCAGCTCAGGGAAGCAGCTCCTGAGCCAAGACCTGTGGGAGGCGCAGGGGGCCCCGCCTGGAAGCCTAGTTTCCAGCATGCGGGAAGCGAGCCTCCTCGGGAGAAGAGAAGGCAGCCCTGCTGTGTGCGGCTGCATTCACTGCTTTGGCGGAGCTGAGTGCGCCTCCAGTACGGCAGAGCTCCAGCTCTGCTCAGAGGCCCGATCTGGCAGAGTTGCTGGCGTGAGCCTGCTCTGCCATGTGCGAGCCTTGCCCAAACTTGCCCCACGGCTAGGCTTCCAGTCCAGAAAGGAGCGGGCTGCGCGAGACTGGGAGATGCTACTGGCGCCTTCCTGGCCTCAGCTCCACTCCTGCCTTGCCTTTGCACCTAGTCCCCAGGCGTTCTTGTGTAGGGCTTAGTTGCCGGTGGGTTGCACACTGCCAAGCGCTCCAGCTTGAGGGCTCTAGTAGAGGCAATGGGAGGGCAACTGAAAGTCTATTCTTACGGTTGCTTGACCGCCCAGACTCAGCACAGCACGGAGAGCACAAGGCTCACAGGGCCTCTGGCTGTGGTCTGCAGCCCCACACACGCGGAGGCTGACTCGGTGAGCGCCCAGAAGGTGCCTGACAGACGTCTTTTCCCTAGTGCTCTCCTCCCCAGCAGAGACGTGTGCAGGTGGTTGGGGCCTGCCCCTACGTGTCTGGGCTTCCGTCCACAGCCCCAGCTCAGGGAAGCAGCTCCTCAGACAAGACCTGTGGAGGGCGCAGGGGGCCCCGCCTGGAAGCCTAGTTTCCAGCATGCGGGAAGCGAGCCTCCTCGGGAGAAGAGAAGGCAGCCCTGCTGTGTGCGGCTGCATTCACTGCTTTGGCGGAGCCGAGTGCGCCTCCAGTACGGCAGAGCTCCAGCTCTGCTCAGAGGCCCGATCTGGCAGAGTTGCTGGCGTGAGGCTGCTCTGCCCTGGGCGAGCCTTGCCCAGATTTGCCTCGCGGCTAGGCTTCCAGTCCAGAAAGGAGCGGGCTGCGCGAGACTGGGAGATGCTACTGGCGCCTTCCTGGCCTCAGCTCCACTCCTGCCTTACCTTTGCACCTAGTCCTCAGGCGTTCTTGTGGAGGGCTTAGTTGCCGGTGGGTTGCACACTGCCAAGCGCTCCAGCTTGAGGGCTCTATTAGAGGCAATGGGAGGGCAACTGCAGGGCTCCTCCAGCGGTTGCTTGACCGCCCAGACTCAGCACAGCACGGAGAGCACAAGGCTCACAGGGCCTCTGGCTGTGGTCTGCAGCCCCACACACGCTGAGGCTGACTCGGTGAGCGCCCAGAAGGTGCCTGACAGACGTCATTTCCCTAGTGCTCTCCTCCCCAGCAGAGACGTGTGCAGGTGGTTGGGGCCTGGCCCTGCGTGTCTGGGCTCCCGTCCACAGCCCCAGCTCAGGGAAGCAGCTCCTCAGCCCAGACCTGTAGGAGGCGCGGGGCGCCCCCGCCTGGAAGCCTAGTGCACAGCATGAGGGAAGCGAGCCTCCTTGGGAGAAGAGGAGGCAGCCCAGATGCGTGGGGCTGCAATCACTGCTTGGGCGGAGCCGAGTGCGCCTCCAGTACGGCAGAGCTCCAGCTCTGCTCAGAGGCCCGATCTGGCAGAGGGCTGGCGTGAGGCTGCTCTGCCCTGGGCGAGCCTTGCCCAGACTTGCCTCGCGGCTAGGCTTCTAGTCCAGAAAGGAGCGGGCTGCGCGAGACTGGGAGATGCTACTGTGCCTTCCTGGCCTCAGCTCCACTCCTGCCTTGCCTTTGCACCTAGTCCCCAGGCGTTCTTGTGGAGGGCTTAGTTGCCGGTGGGTTGCACACTGCCAAGCGCTCCAGCTTGAGGGCTCTAGTAGAGGCAAAGTGAGGGCAACTGAAAGTCTATTCTTACGGTTGCTTGACCGCCCAGACTCAGCACAGCACGGAGAGCACAAGGCTCACAGGGCCCCTGGCTGGGGTCTGCAGCCCCACACACGCGGAGGCTGACTCGGTGAGCTCCCAGAAGGTGCCTGACAGACGTCATTTCCCTAGTGCTCTCCTCCCCAGCAGAGACGTGTGCAGGTGGTTGGGGCCTGCCCCTGCGTGTCTGGGCTCCCGTCCACAGCCCCAGCTCAGGGAAGCAGCTCCTCAGCCAAGACCTGTGGGAGGCGCAGGGGGCCCCGCCTGGAAGCCTAGTTTCCAGCATGCGGGAAGCGAGCCTCCTCGGGAGAAGAGAAGGCAGCCCTGCTGTGTGCGGCTGCATTCACTGCTTTGGCGGAGCTGAGTGCGCCTCCAGTACGGCAGAGCTCCAGCTCTGCTCAGAGGCCCGATCTGGCAGAGTTGCTGGCGTGAGCCTGCTCTGCCATGTGCGAGCCTTGCCCAAACTTGCCCCGCGGCTAGGCTTCCAGTCCAGAAAGGAGCGGGCTGCGCGAGACTGGGAGATGCTACTGGCGCCTTCCTGGCCTCAGCTCCACTCCTGCCTTGCCTTTGCACCTAGTCCCCAGGCGTTCTTGTGTAGGGCTTAGTTGCCGGTGGGTTGCACACTGCCAAGCGCTCCAGCTTGAGGGCTCTAGTAGAGGCAATGGGAGGGCAACTGAAAGTCTATTCTTACGGTTGCTTGACCGCCCAGACTCAGCACAGCACGGAGAGCACAAGGCTCACAGGGCCTCTGGCTGTGGTCTGCAGCCCCACACACGCGGAGGCTGACTCGGTGAGCGCCCAGAAGGTGCCTGACAGACGTCTTTTCCCTAGTGCTCTCCTCCCCAGCAGAGACGTGTGCAGGTGGTTGGGGCCTGGCCCTGCGTGTCTGGGCTCCCGTCCACAGCCCCAGCTCAGGGAAGCAGCTTCTCAACCAAGACCTGTAGGAGGCGCGGGGCGCCCCCGCCTGGAAGCCTTGTGCACAGCATGAGGGAAGCGAGCCTCCTTGGGAGAAGAGGAAGCAGCCCAGATGCGTGGGGCTGCAATCACTGCTTGGGCGGAGCCGAGTGCGCCTCCAGTACGGCAGAGCTCCAGCTCTGCTCAGAGGCCCGATCTGGCAGAGGGCTGGCGTGAGGCTGCTCTGCCCTGGGCGAGCCTTGCCCAGACTTGCCTCGCGGCTAGGCTTCCAGTCCAGAAAGGAGCGGGCTGCGCGAGACTGGGAGATGCTACTGGCGCCTTCCTGGCCTCAGCTCCACTCCTGCCTTACCTTTGCACCTAGTCCTCAGGCGTTCTTGTGGAGGGCTTAGTTGCCGGTGGGTTGCACACTGCCAAGCGCTCCAGCTTGAGGGCTCTATTAGAGGCAATGGGAGGGCAACTGCAGGGCTCCTCCAGCGGTTGCTTGACCGCCCAGACTCAGCACAGCACGGAGAGCACAAGGCTCACAGGGCCTCTGGCTGTGGTCTGCAGCCCCACACACGCTGAGGCTGACTCGGTGAGCGCCCAGAAGGTGCCTGACAGACGTCATTTCCCTAGTGCTCTCCTCCCCAGCAGAGACGTGTGCAGGTGGTTGGGGCCTGGCCCTGCGTGTCTGGGCTCCCGTCCACAGCCCCAGCTCAGGGAAGCAGCTCCTCAGCCCAGACCTGTAGGAGGCGCGGGGCGCCCCCGCCTGGAAGCCTAGTGCACAGCATGAGGGAAGCGAGCCTCCTTGGGAGAAGAGGAGGCAGCCCAGATGCGTGGGGCTGCAATCACTGCTTGGGCGGAGCCGAGTGCGCCTCCAGTACGGCAGAGCTCCAGCTCTGCTCAGAGGCCCGATCTGGCAGAGGGCTGGCGTGAGGCTGCTCTGCCCTGGGCGAGCCTTGCCCAGACTTGCCTCGCGGCTAGGCTTCTAGTCCAGAAAGGAGCGGGCTGCGCGAGACTGGGAGATGCTACTGTGCCTTCCTGGCCTCAGCTCCACTCCTGCCTTGCCTTTGCACCTAGTCCCCAGGCGTTCTTGTGGAGGGCTTAGTTGCCGGTGGGTTGCACACTGCCAAGCGCTCCAGCTTGAGGGCTCTAGTAGAGGCAAAGTGAGGGCAACTGAAAGTCTATTCTTACGGTTGCTTGACCGCCCAGACTCAGCACAGCACGGAGAGCACAAGGCTCACAGGGCCCCTGGCTGGGGTCTGCAGCCCCACACACGCGGAGGCTGACTCGGTGAGCTCCCAGAAGGTGCCTGACAGACGTCATTTCCCTAGTGCTCTCCTCCCCAGCAGAGACGTGTGCAGGTGGTTGGGGCCTGCCCCTGCGTGTCTGGGCTCCCGTCCACAGCCCCAGCTCAGGGAAGCAGCTCCTCAGCCAAGACCTGTGGGAGGCGCAGGGGGCCCCGCCTGGAAGCCTAGTTTCCAGCATGCGGGAAGCGAGCCTCCTCGGGAGAAGAGAAGGCAGCCCTGCTGTGTGCGGCTGCATTCACTGCTTTGGCGGAGCTGAGTGCGCCTCCAGTACGGCAGAGCTCCAGCTCTGCTCAGAGGCCCGATCTGGCAGAGTTGCTGGCGTGAGGCTGCTCTGCCATGTGCGAGCCTTGCCCAAACTTGCCCCGCGGCTAGGCTTCCAGTCCAGAAAGGAGCGGGCTGCGCGAGACTGGGAGATGCTACTGGCGCCTTCCTGGCCTCAGCTCCACTCCTGCCTTGCCTTTGCACCTAGTCCCCAGGCGTTCTTGTGTAGGGCTTAGTTGCCGGTGGGTTGCACACTGCCAAGCGCTCCAGCTTGAGGGCTCTAGTAGAGGCAATGGGAGGGCAACTGAAAGTCTATTCTTACGGTTGCTTGACCGCCCAGACTCAGCACAGCACGGAGAGCACAAGGCTCACAGGGCCTCTGGCTGTGGTCTGCAGCCCCACACACGCGGAGGCTGACTCGGTGAGCGCCCAGAAGGTGCCTGACAGACGTCTTTTCCCTAGTGCTCTCCTCCCCAGCAGAGACGTGTGCAGGTGGTTGGGGCCTGCCCCTGCGTGTCTGGGCTCCCGTCCACAGCCCCAGCTCAGGGAAGCAGCTTCTCAACCAAGACCTGTAGGAGGCGCGGGGCGCCCCCGCCTGGAAGCCTTGTGCACAGCATGAGGGAAGCGAGCCTCCTTGGGAGAAGAGGAAGCAGCCCAGATGCGTGGGGCTGCAATCACTGCTTGGGCGGAGCCGAGTGCGCCTCCAGTACGGCAGAGCTCCAGCTCTGCTAAGAGGCCCGATCTGGCAGAGGGCTGGCGTGAGGCTGCTCTGCCCTGGGCGAGCCTTGCCCAGACTTGCCTCGCGGCTAGGCTTCCAGTCCAGAAAGGAGCGGGCTGCGCGAGACTGGGAGATGCTACTGGCGCCTTCCTGGCCTCAGCTCCACTCCTGCCTTGCCTTTGCACCTAGTCCCCAGGCGTTCTTGTGGAGGGCTTAGTTGCCGGTGGGTTGCACACTGCCAAGCGCTCCAGCTTGAGGGCTCTAGTAGAGGCAAAGTGAGGGCAACTGAAAGTCTATTCTTACGGTTGCTTGACCGCCCAGACTCAGCACAGCACGGAGAGCACAAGGCTCACAGGGCCTCTGGCTGTGGCCTGCAGCCCCACACACGCGGAGGCTGACTCGGTGAGCGCCCAGAAGGTGCCTGACAGACGTCATTTCCCTAGTGCTCTCCTCCCCAGCAGAGACGTGTGCAGGTGGTTGGGGCCTGCCCCTGCGTGTCTGGGCTTCCGTCCACAGCCCCAGCTCAGGGAAGCAGCTCCTCAGACAAGACCTGTGGAGGGCGCAGGGGGCCCCGCCTGGAAGCCTAGTTTCCAGCATGCGGGAAGCGAGCCTCCTCGGGAGAAGAGAAGGCAGCCCTGCTGTGTGCGGCTGCATTCACTGCTTTGGCGGAGCCGAGTGCGCCTCCAGTACGGCAGAGCTCCAGCTCAGCTCAGAGGCCCGATCTGGCAGAGTTGCTGGCGTGAGGCTGCTCTGCCCTGGGCGAGCCTTGCCCAGACTTGCCTCGCGGCTAGGCTTCCAGTCCAGAAAGGAGCGGGCTGCGCGAGACTGGGAGATGCTACTGGCGCCTTCCTGGCCTCAGCTCCACTCCTGCCTTACCTTTGCACCTAGTCCTCAGGCGTTCTTGTGGAGGGCTTAGTTGCCGGTGGGTTGCACACTGCCAAGCGCTCCAGCTTGAGGGCTCTATTAGAGGCAATGGGAGGGCAACTGCAGGGCTCCTCCAGCGGTTGCTTGACGCCCAGACTCAGCACAGCACGGAGAGCACAAGGCTCACAGGGCCTCTGGCTGTCGTCTGCAGCCCCACACACGCTGAGGCTGACTCGGTGAGCGCCCAGAAGGTGCCTGACAGACGTCATTTCCCTAGTGCTCTCCTCCCCAGCAGAGACGTGTGCAGGTGGTTGGGGCCTGGCCCTGCGTGTCTGGGCTCCCGTCCACAGCCCCAGCTCAGGGAAGCAGCTCCTCAGCCCAGACCTGTAGGAGGCGCGGGGCGCCCCCGCCTGGAAGCCTAGTGCACAGCATGAGGGAAGCGAGCCTCCTTGGGAGAAGAGGAGGCAGCCCAGATGCGTGGGGCTGCAATCACTGCTTGGGCGGAGCCGAGTGCGCCTCCAGTACGGCAGAGCTCCAGCTCTGCTCAGAGGCCCGATCTGGCAGAGGGCTGGCGTGAGGCTGCTCTGCCCTGGGCGAGCCTTGCCCAGACTTGCCTCGCGGCTAGGCTTCTAGTCCAGAAAGGAGCGGGCTGCGCGAGACTGGGAGATGCTACTGTGCCTTCCTGGCCTCAGCTCCACTCCTGCCTTTCCTTTGCACCTAGTCCCCAGGCGTTCTTGTGGAGGGCTTAGTTGCCGGTGGGTTGCACACTGCCAAGCGCTCCAGCTTGAGGGCTCTAGTAGAGGCAAAGTGAGGGCAACTGAAAGTCTATTCTTACGGTTGCTTGACCGCCCAGACTCAGCACAGCACGGAGAGCACAAGGCTCACAGGGCCCCTGGCTGGGGTCTGCAGCCCCACACACGCGGAGGCTGACTCGGTGAGCTCCCAGAAGGTGCCTGACAGACGTCATTTCCCAAGTGCTCTCCTCCCCAGCAGAGACGTGTGCAGGTGGTTGGGGCCTGCCCCTGCGTGTCTGGGCTCCCGTCCACAGCCCCAGCTCAGGGAAGCAGCTCCTGAGCCAAGACCTGTGGGAGGCGCAGGGGGCCCCGCCTGGAAGCCTAGTTTCCAGCATGCGGGAAGCGAGCCTCCTCGGGAGAAGAGAAGGCAGCCCTGCTGTGTGCGGCTGCATTCACTGCTTTGGCGGAGCTGAGTGCGCCTCCAGTACGGCAGAGCTCCAGCTCTGCTCAGAGGCCCGATCTGGCAGAGTTGCTGGCGTGAGCCTGCTCTGCCATGTGCGAGCCTTGCCCAAACTTGCCCCACGGCTAGGCTTCCAGTCCAGAAAGGAGCGGGCTGCGCGAGACTGGGAGATGCTACTGGCGCCTTCCTGGCCTCAGCTCCACTCCTGCCTTGCCTTTGCACCTAGTCCCCAGGCGTTCTTGTGTAGGGCTTAGTTGCCGGTGGGTTGCACACTGCCAAGCGCTCCAGCTTGAGGGCTCTAGTAGAGGCAATGGGAGGGCAACTGAAAGTCTATTCTTACGGTTGCTTGACCGCCCAGACTCAGCACAGCACGGAGAGCACAAGGCTCACAGGGCCTCTGGCTGTGGTCTGCAGCCCCACACACGCGGAGGCTGACTCGGTGAGCGCCCAGAAGGTGCCTGACAGACGTCTTTTCCCTAGTGCTCTCCTCCCCAGCAGAGACGTGTGCAGGTGGTTGGGGCCTGCCCCTACGTGTCTGGGCTTCCGTCCACAGCCCCAGCTCAGGGAAGCAGCTCCTCAGACAAGACCTGTGGAGGGCGCAGGGGGCCCCGCCTGGAAGCCTAGTTTCCAGCATGCGGGAAGCGAGCCTCCTCGGGAGAAGAGAAGGCAGCCCTGCTGTGTGCGGCTGCATTCACTGCTTTGGCGGAGCCGAGTGCGCCTCCAGTACGGCAGAGCTCCAGCTCTGCTCAGAGGCCCGATCTGGCAGAGTTGCTGGCGTGAGGCTGCTCTGCCCTGGGCGAGCCTTGCCCAGATTTGCCTCGCGGCTAGGCTTCCAGTCCAGAAAGGAGCGGGCTGCGCGAGACTGGGAGATGCTACTGGCGCCTTCCTGGCCTCAGCTCCACTCCTGCCTTACCTTTGCACCTAGTCCTCAGGCGTTCTTGTGGAGGGCTTAGTTGCCGGTGGGTTGCACACTGCCAAGCGCTCCAGCTTGAGGGCTCTATTAGAGGCAATGGGAGGGCAACTGCAGGGCTCCTCCAGCGGTTGCTTGACCGCCCAGACTCAGCACAGCACGGAGAGCACAAGGCTCACAGGGCCTCTGGCTGTGGTCTGCAGCCCCACACACGCTGAGGCTGACTCGGTGAGCGCCCAGAAGGTGCCTGACAGACGTCATTTCCCTAGTGCTCTCCTCCCCAGCAGAGACGTGTGCAGGTGGTTGGGGCCTGGCCCTGCGTGTCTGGGCTCCCGTCCACAGCCCCAGCTCAGGGAAGCAGCTCCTCAGCCCAGACCTGTAGGAGGCGCGGGGCGCCCCCGCCTGGAAGCCTAGTGCACAGCATGAGGGAAGCGAGCCTCCTTGGGAGAAGAGGAGGCAGCCCAGATGCGTGGGGCTGCAATCACTGCTTGGGCGGAGCCGAGTGCGCCTCCAGTACGGCAGAGCTCCAGCTCTGCTCAGAGGCCCGATCTGGCAGAGGGCTGGCGTGAGGCTGCTCTGCCCTGGGCGAGCCTTGCCCAGACTTGCCTCGCGGCTAGGCTTCTAGTCCAGAAAGGAGCGGGCTGCGCGAGACTGGGAGATGCTACTGTGCCTTCCTGGCCTCAGCTCCACTCCTGCCTTGCCTTTGCACCTAGTCCCCAGGCGTTCTTGTGGAGGGCTTAGTTGCCGGTGGGTTGCACACTGCCAAGCGCTCCAGCTTGAGGGCTCTAGTAGAGGCAAAGTGAGGGCAACTGAAAGTCTATTCTTACGGTTGCTTGACCGCCCAGACTCAGCACAGCACGGAGAGCACAAGGCTCACAGGGCCCCTGGCTGGGGTCTGCAGCCCCACACACGCGGAGGCTGACTCGGTGAGCTCCCAGAAGGTGCCTGACAGACGTCATTTCCCTAGTGCTCTCCTCCCCAGCAGAGACGTGTGCAGGTGGTTGGGGCCTGCCCCTGCGTGTCTGGGCTCCCGTCCACAGCCCCAGCTCAGGGAAGCAGCTCCTCAGCCAAGACCTGTGGGAGGCGCAGGGGGCCCCGCCTGGAAGCCTAGTTTCCAGCATGCGGGAAGCGAGCCTCCTCGGGAGAAGAGAAGGCAGCCCTGCTGTGTGCGGCTGCATTCACTGCTTTGGCGGAGCTGAGTGCGCCTCCAGTACGGCAGAGCTCCAGCTCTGCTCAGAGGCCCGATCTGGCAGAGTTGCTGGCGTGAGCCTGCTCTGCCATGTGCGAGCCTTGCCCAAACTTGCCCCGCGGCTAGGCTTCCAGTCCAGAAAGGAGCGGGCTGCGCGAGACTGGGAGATGCTACTGGCGCCTTCCTGGCCTCAGCTCCACTCCTGCCTTGCCTTTGCACCTAGTCCCCAGGCGTTCTTGTGTAGGGCTTAGTTGCCGGTGGGTTGCACACTGCCAAGCGCTCCAGCTTGAGGGCTCTAGTAGAGGCAATGGGAGGGCAACTGAAAGTCTATTCTTACGGTTGCTTGACCGCCCAGACTCAGCACAGCACGGAGAGCACAAGGCTCACAGGGCCTCTGGCTGTGGTCTGCAGCCCCACACACGCGGAGGCTGACTCGGTGAGCGCCCAGAAGGTGCCTGACAGACGTCTTTTCCCTAGTGCTCTCCTCCCCAGCAGAGACGTGCGCAGGTGGTTGGGGCCTGCCCCTGCGTGTCTGGGCTCCCGTCCACAGCCCCAGCTCAGGGAAGCAGCTTCTCAACCAAGACCTGTAGGAGGCGCGGGGCGCCCCCGCCTGGAAGCCTTGTGCACAGCATGAGGGAAGCGAGCCTCCTTGGGAGAAGAGGAAGCAGCCCAGATGCGTGGGGCTGCAATCACTGCTTGGGCGGAGCCGAGTGCGCCTCCAGTACGGCAGAGCTCCAGCTCTGCTCAGAGGCCCGATCTGGCAGAGGGCTGGCGTGAGGCTGCTCTGCCCTGGGCGAGCCTTGCCCAGACTTGCCTCGCGGCTAGGCTTCCAGTCCAGAAAGGAGCGGGCTGCGCGAGACTGGGAGATGCTACTGGCGCCTTCCTGGCCTCAGCTCCACTCCTGCCTTACCTTTGCACCTAGTCCTCAGGCGTTCTTGTGGAGGGCTTAGTTGCCGGTGGGTTGCACACTGCCAAGCGCTCCAGCTTGAGGGCTCTATTAGAGGCAATGGGAGGGCAACTGCAGGGCTCCTCCAGCGGTTGCTTGACCGCCCAGACTCAGCACAGCACGGAGAGCACAAGGCTCACAGGGCCTCTGGCTGTGGTCTGCAGCCCCACACACGCTGAGGCTGACTCGGTGAGCGCCCAGAAGGTGCCTGACAGACGTCATTTCCCTAGTGCTCTCCTCCCCAGCAGAGACGTGTGCAGGTGGTTGGGGCCTGGCCCTGCGTGTCTGGGCTCCCGTCCACAGCCCCAGCTCAGGGAAGCAGCTCCTCAGCCCAGACCTGTAGGAGGCGCGGGGCGCCCCCGCCTGGAAGCCTAGTGCACAGCATGAGGGAAGCGAGCCTCCTTGGGAGAAGAGGAGGCAGCCCAGATGCGTGGGGCTGCAATCACTGCTTGGGCGGAGCCGAGTGCGCCTCCAGTACGGCAGAGCTCCAGCTCTGCTCAGAGGCCCGATCTGGCAGAGGGCTGGCGTGAGGCTGCTCTGCCCTGGGCGAGCCTTGCCCAGACTTGCCTCGCGGCTAGGCTTCTAGTCCAGAAAGGAGCGGGCTGCGCGAGACTGGGAGATGCTACTGTGCCTTCCTGGCCTCAGCTCCACTCCTGCCTTGCCTTTGCACCTAGTCCCCAGGCGTTCTTGTGGAGGGCTTAGTTGCCGGTGGGTTGCACACTGCCAAGCGCTCCAGCTTGAGGGCTCTAGTAGAGGCAAAGTGAGGGCAACTGAAAGTCTATTCTTACGGTTGCTTGACCGCCCAGACTCAGCACAGCACGGAGAGCACAAGGCTCACAGGGCCCCTGGCTGGGGTCTGCAGCCCCACACACGCGGAGGCTGACTCGGTGAGCTCCCAGAAGGTGCCTGACAGACGTCATTTCCCTAGTGCTCTCCTCCCCAGCAGAGACGTGTGCAGGTGGTTGGGGCCTGCCCCTGCGTGTCTGGGCTCCCGTCCACAGCCCCAGCTCAGGGAAGCAGCTCCTCAGCCAAGACCTGTGGGAGGCGCAGGGGGCCCCGCCTGGAAGCCTAGTTTCCAGCATGCGGGAAGCGAGCCTCCTCGGGAGAAGAGAAGGCAGCCCTGCTGTGTGCGGCTGCATTCACTGCTTTGGCGGAGCTGAGTGCGCCTCCAGTACGGCAGAGCTCCAGCTCTGCTCAGAGGCCCGATCTGGCAGAGTTGCTGGCGTGAGCCTGCTCTGCCATGTGCGAGCCTTGCCCAAACTTGCCCCGCGGCTAGGCTTCCAGTCCAGAAAGGAGCGGGCTGCGCGAGACTGGGAGATGCTACTGGCGCCTTCCTGGCCTCAGCTCCACTCCTGCCTTGCCTTTGCACCTAGTCCCCAGGCGTTCTTGTGTAGGGCTTAGTTGCCGGTGGGTTGCACACTGCCAAGCGCTCCAGCTTGAGGGCTCTAGTAGAGGCAATGGGAGGGCAACTGAAAGTCTATTCTTACGGTTGCTTGACCGCCCAGACTCAGCACAGCACGGAGAGCACAAGGCTCACAGGGCCTCTGGCTGTGGTCTGCAGCCCCACACACGCGGAGGCTGACTCGGTGAGCGCCCAGAAGGTGCCTGACAGACGTCTTTTCCCTAGTGCTCTCCTCCCCAGCAGAGACGTGTGCAGGTGGTTGGGGCCTGCCCCTGCGTGTCTGGGCTCCCGTCCACAGCCCCAGCTCAGGGAAGCAGCTTCTCAACCAAGACCTGTAGGAGGCGCGGGGCGCCCCCGCCTGGAAGCCTTGTGCACAGCATGAGGGAAGCGAGCCTCCTTGGGAGAAGAGGAAGCAGCCCAGATGCGTGGGGCTGCAATCACTGCTTGGGCGGAGCCGAGTGCGCCTCCAGTACGGCAGAGCTCCAGCTCTGCTCAGAGGCCCGATCTGGCAGAGGGCTGGCGTGAGGCTGCTCTGCCCTGGGCGAGCCTTGCCCAGACTTGCCTCGCGGCTAGGCTTCCAGTCCAGAAAGGAGCGGGCTGCGCGAGACTGGGAGATGCTACTGGCGCCTTCCTGGCCTCAGCTCCACTCCTGCCTTACCTTTGCACCTAGTCCTCAGGCGTTCTTGTGGAGGGCTTAGTTGCCGGTGGGTTGCACACTGCCAAGCGCTCCAGCTTGAGGGCTCTATTAGAGGCAATGGGAGGGCAACTGCAGGGCTCCTCCAGCGGTTGCTTGACCGCCCAGACTCAGCACAGCACGGAGAGCACAAGGCTCACAGGGCCTCTGGCTGTGGTCTGCAGCCCCACACACGCTGAGGCTGACTCGGTGAGCGCCCAGAAGGTGCCTGACAGACGTCATTTCCCTAGTGCTCTCCTCCCCAGCAGAGACGTGTGCAGGTGGTTGGGGCCTGGCCCTGCGTGTCTGGGCTCCCGTCCACAGCCCCAGCTCAGGGAAGCAGCTCCTCAGCCCAGACCTGTAGGAGGCGCGGGGCGCCCCCGCCTGGAAGCCTAGTGCACAGCATGAGGGAAGCGAGCCTCCTTGGGAGAAGAGGAGGCAGCCCAGATGCGTGGGGCTGCAATCACTGCTTGGGCGGAGCCGAGTGCGCCTCCAGTACGGCAGAGCTCCAGCTCTGCTCAGAGGCCCGATCTGGCAGAGGGCTGGCGTGAGGCTGCTCTGCCCTGGGCGAGCCTTGCCCAGACTTGCCTCGCGGCTAGGCTTCTAGTCCAGAAAGGAGCGGGCTGCGCGAGACTGGGAGATGCTACTGTGCCTTCCTGGCCTCAGCTCCACTCCTGCCTTGCCTTTGCACCTAGTCCCCAGGCGTTCTTGTGGAGGGCTTAGTTGCCGGTGGGTTGCACACTGCCAAGCGCTCCAGCTTGAGGGCTCTAGTAGAGGCAAAGTGAGGGCAACTGAAAGTCTATTCTTACGGTTGCTTGACCGCCCAGACTCAGCACAGCACGGAGAGCACAAGGCTCACAGGGCCCCTGGCTGGGGTCTGCAGCCCCACACACGCGGAGGCTGACTCGGTGAGCTCCCAGAAGGTGCCTGACAGACGTCATTTCCCAAGTGCTCTCCTCCCCAGCAGAGAAGTGTGCAGGTGGTTGGGGCCTGCCCCTGCGTGTCTGGGCTCCCGTCCACAGCCCCAGCTCAGGGAAGCAGCTCCTGAGCCAAGACCTGTGGGAGGCGCAGGGCCCCCGCCTGGAAGCCTAGTTTCCAGCATGCGGGAAGCGAGCCTCCTCGGGAGAAGAGAAGGCAGCCCTGCTGTGTGCGGCTGCATTCACTGCTTTGGCGGAGCTGAGTGCGCCTCCAGTACGGCAGAGCTCCAGCTCTGCTCAGAGGCCCGATCTGGCAGAGTTGCTGGCGTGAGCCTGCTCTGCCATGTGCGAGCCTTGCCCAAACTTGCCCCACGGCTAGGCTTCCAGTCCAGAAAGGAGCGGGCTGCGCGAGACTGGGAGATGCTACTGGCGCCTTCCTGGCCTCAGCTCCACTCCTGCCTTGCCTTTGCACCTAGTCCCCAGGCGTTCTTGTGGAGGGCTTAGTTGCCGGTGGGTTGCACACTGCCAAGCGCTCCAGCTTGAGGGCTCTAGTAGAGGCAATGGGAGGGCAACTGAAAGTCTATTCTTACGGTTGCTTGACCGCCCAGACTCAGCACAGCACGGAGAGCACAAGGCTCACAGGGCCTCTGGCTGTGGTCTGCAGCCCCACACACGCGGAGGCTGACTCGGTGAGCGCCCAGAAGGTGCCTGACAGACGTCTTTTCCCTAGTGCTCTCCTCCCCAGCAGAGACGTGTGCAGGTGGTTGGGGCCTGCCCCTGCGTGTCTGGGCTTCCGTCCACAGCCCCAGCTCAGGGAAGCAGCTCCTCAGACAAGACCTGTGGAGGGCGCAGGGGGCCCCGCCTGGAAGCCTAGTTTCCAGCATGCGGGAAGCGAGCCTCCTCGGGAGAAGAGAAGGCAGCCCTGCTGTGTGCGGCTGCATTCACTGCTTTGGCGGAGCCGAGTGCGCCTCCAGTACGGCAGAGCTCCAGCTCTGCTCAGAGGCCCGATCTGGCAGAGTTGCTGGCGTGAGGCTGCTCTGCCCTGGGCGAGCCTTGCCCAGATTTGCCTCGCGGCTAGGCTTCCAGTCCAGAAAGGAGCGGGCTGCGCGAGACTGGGAGATGCTACTGGCGCCTTCCTGGCCTCAGCTCCACTCCTGCCTTACCTTTGCACCTAGTCCTCAGGCGTTCTTGTGGAGGGCTTAGTTGCCGGTGGGTTGCACACTGCCAAGCGCTCCAGCTTGAGGGCTCTATTAGAGGCAATGGGAGGGCAACTGCAGGGCTCCTCCAGCGGTTGCTTGACCGCCCAGACTCAGCACAGCACGGAGAGCACAAGGCTCACAGGGCCTCTGGCTGTGGTCTGCAGCCCCACACACGCTGAGGCTGACTCGGTGAGCGCCCAGAAGGTGCCTGACAGACGTCATTTCCCTAGTGCTCTCCTCCCCAGCAGAGACGTGTGCAGGTGGTTGGGGCCTGGCCCTGCGTGTCTGGGCTCCCGTCCACAGCCCCAGCTCAGGGAAGCAGCTCCTCAGCCCAGACCTGTAGGAGGCGCGGGGCGCCCCCGCCTGGAAGCCTAGTGCACAGCATGAGGGAAGCGAGCCTCCTTGGGAGAAGAGGAGGCAGCCCAGATGCGTGGGGCTGCAATCACTGCTTGGGCGGAGCCGAGTGCGCCTCCAGTACGGCAGAGCTCCAGCTCTGCTCAGAGGCCCGATCTGGCAGAGGGCTGGCGTGAGGCTGCTCTGCCCTGGGCGAGCCTTGCCCAGACTTGCCTCGCGGCTAGGCTTCTAGTCCAGAAAGGAGCGGGCTGCGCGAGACTGGGAGATGCTACTGTGCCTTCCTGGCCTCAGCTCCACTCCTGCCTTGCCTTTGCACCTAGTCCCCAGGCGTTCTTGTGGAGGGCTTAGTTGCCGGTGGGTTGCACACTGCCAAGCGCTCCAGCTTGAGGGCTCTAGTAGAGGCAAAGTGAGGGCAACTGAAAGTCTATTCTTACGGTTGCTTGACCGCCCAGACTCAGCACAGCACGGAGAGCACAAGGCTCACAGGGCCCCTGGCTGGGGTCTGCAGCCCCACACACGCGGAGGCTGACTCGGTGAGCTCCCAGAAGGTGCCTGACAGACGTCATTTCCCTAGTGCTCTCCTCCCCAGCAGAGACGTGTGCAGGTGGTTGGGGCCTGCCCCTGCGTGTCTGGGCTCCCGTCCACAGCCCCAGCTCAGGGAAGCAGCTCCTCAGCCAAGACCTGTGGGAGGCGCAGGGGGCCCCGCCTGGAAGCCTAGTTTCCAGCATGCGGGAAGCGAGCCTCCTCGGGAGAAGAGAAGGCAGCCCTGCTGTGTGCGGCTGCATTCACTGCTTTGGCGGAGCTGAGTGCGCCTCCAGTACGGCAGAGCTCCAGCTCTGCTCAGAGGCCCGATCTGGCAGAGTTGCTGGCGTGAGCCTGCTCTGCCATGTGCGAGCCTTGCCCAAACTTGCCCCACGGCTAGGCTTCCAGTCCAGAAAGGAGCGGGCTGCGCGAGACTGGGAGATGCTACTGGCGCCTTCCTGGCCTCAGCTCCACTCCTGCCTTGCCTTTGCACCTAGTCCCCAGGCGTTCTTGTGTAGGGCTTAGTTGCCGGTGGGTTGCACACTGCCAAGCGCTCCAGCTTGAGGGCTCTAGTAGAGGCAATGGGAGGGCAACTGAAAGTCTATTCTTACGGTTGCTTGACCGCCCAGACTCAGCACAGCACGGAGAGCACAAGGCTCACAGGGCCTCTGGCTGTGGTCTGCAGCCCCACACACGCGGAGGCTGACTCGGTGAGCGCCCAGAAGGTGCCTGACAGACGTCTTTTCCCTAGTGCTCTCCTCCCCAGCAGAGACGTGTGCAGGTGGTTGGGGCCTGCCCCTGCGTGTCTGGGCTTCCGTCCACAGCCCCAGCTCAGGGAAGCAGCTCCTCAGACAAGACCTGTGGAGGGCGCAGGGGGCCCCGCCTGGAAGCCTAGTTTCCAGCATGCGGGAAGCGAGCCTCCTCGGGAGAAGAGAAGGCAGCCCTGCTGTGTGCGGCTGCATTCACTGCTTTGGCGGAGCCGAGTGCGCCTCCAGTACGGCAGAGCTCCAGCTCTGCTCAGAGGCCCGATCTGGCAGAGTTGCTGGCGTGAGGCTGCTCTGCCCTGGGCGAGCCTTGCCCAGATTTGCCTCGCGGCTAGGCTTCCAGTCCAGAAAGGAGCGGGCTGCGCGAGACTGGGAGATGCTACTGGCGCCTTCCTGGCCTCAGCTCCACTCCTGCCTTACCTTTGCACCTAGTCCTCAGGCGTTCTTGTGGAGGGCTTAGTTGCCGGTGGGTTGCACACTGCCAAGCGCTCCAGCTTGAGGGCTCTATTAGAGGCAATGGGAGGGCAACTGCAGGGCTCCTCCAGCGGTTGCTTGACCGCCCAGACTCAGCACAGCACGGAGAGCACAAGGCTCACAGGGCCTCTGGCTGTGGTCTGCAGCCCCACACACGCTGAGGCTGACTCGGTGAGCGCCCAGAAGGTGCCTGACAGACGTCATTTCCCTAGTGCTCTCCTCCCCAGCAGAGACGTGTGCAGGTGGTTGGGGCCTGGCCCTGCGTGTCTGGGCTCCCGTCCACAGCCCCAGCTCAGGGAAGCAGCTCCTCAGCCCAGACCTGTAGGAGGCGCGGGGCGCCCCCGCCTGGAAGCCTAGTGCACAGCATGAGGGAAGCGAGCCTCCTTGGGAGAAGAGGAGGCAGCCCAGATGCGTGGGGCTGCAATCACTGCTTGGGCGGAGCCGAGTGCGCCTCCAGTACGGCAGAGCTCCAGCTCTGCTCAGAGGCCCGATCTGGCAGAGGGCTGGCGTGAGGCTGCTCTGCCCTGGGCGAGCCTTGCCCAGACTTGCCTCGCGGCTAGGCTTCTAGTCCAGAAAGGAGCGGGCTGCGCGAGACTGGGAGATGCTACTGTGCCTTCCTGGCCTCAGCTCCACTCCTGCCTTGCCTTTGCACCTAGTCCCCAGGCGTTCTTGTGGAGGGCTTAGTTGCCGGTGGGTTGCACACTGCCAAGCGCTCCAGCTTGAGGGCTCTAGTAGAGGCAAAGTGAGGGCAACTGAAAGTCTATTCTTACGGTTGCTTGACCGCCCAGACTCAGCACAGCACGGAGAGCACAAGGCTCACAGGGCCCCTGGCTGGGGTCTGCAGCCCCACACACGCGGAGGCTGACTCGGTGAGCTCCCAGAAGGTGCCTGACAGACGTCATTTCCCTAGTGCTCTCCTCCCCAGCAGAGACGTGTGCAGGTGGTTGGGGCCTGCCCCTGCGTGTCTGGGCTCCCGTCCACAGCCCCAGCTCAGGGAAGCAGCTCCTCAGCCAAGACCTGTGGGAGGCGCAGGGGGCCCCGCCTGGAAGCCTAGTTTCCAGCATGCGGGAAGCGAGCCTCCTCGGGAGAAGAGAAGGCAGCCCTGCTGTGTGCGGCTGCATTCACTGCTTTGGCGGAGCTGAGTGCGCCTCCAGTACGGCAGAGCTCCAGCTCTGCTCAGAGGCCAGATCTGGCAGAGTTGCTGGCGTGAGCCTGCTCTGCCATGTGCGAGCCTTGCCCAAACTTGCCCCGCGGCTAGGCTTCCAGTCCAGAAAGGAGCGGGCTGCGCGAGACTGGGAGATGCTACTGGCGCCTTCCTGGCCTCAGCTCCACTCCTGCCTTGCCTTTGCACCTAGTCCCCAGGCGTTCTTGTGTAGGGCTTAGTTGCCGGTGGGTTGCACACTGCCAAGCGCTCCAGCTTGAGGGCTCTAGTAGAGGCAATGGGAGGGCAACTGAAAGTCTATTCTTACGGTTGCTTGACCGCCCAGACTCAGCACAGCACGGAGAGCACAAGGCTCACAGGGCCTCTGGCTGTGGTCTGCAGCCCCACACACGCGGAGGCTGACTCGGTGAGCGCCCAGAAGGTGCCTGACAGACGTCTTTTCCCTAGTGCTCTCCTCCCCAGCAGAGACGTGTGCAGGTGGTTGGGGCCTGCCCCTGCGTGTCTGGGCTCCCGTCCACAGCCCCAGCTCAGGGAAGCAGCTTCTCAACCAAGACCTGTAGGAGGCGCGGGGCGCCCCCGCCTGGAAGCCTTGTGCACAGCATGAGGGAAGCGAGCCTCCTTGGGAGAAGAGGAAGCAGCCCAGATGCGTGGGGCTGCAATCACTGCTTGGGCGGAGCCGAGTGCGCCTCCAGTACGGCAGAGCTCCAGCTCTGCTCAGAGGCCCGATCTGGCAGAGGGCTGGCGTGAGGCTGCTCTGCCCTGGGCGAGCCTTGCCCAGACTTGCCTCGCGGCTAGGCTTCCAGTCCAGAAAGGAGCGGGCTGCGCGAGACTGGGAGATGCTACTGGCGCCTTCCTGGCCTCAGCTCCACTCCTGCCTTACCTTTGCACCTAGTCCTCAGGCGTTCTTGTGGAGGGCTTAGTTGCCGGTGGGTTGCACACTGCCAAGCGCTCCAGCTTGAGGGCTCTATTAGAGGCAATGGGAGGGCAACTGCAGGGCTCCTCCAGCGGTTGCTTGACCGCCCAGACTCAGCACAGCACGGAGAGCACAAGGCTCACAGGGCCTCTGGCTGTGGTCTGCAGCCCCACACACGCTGAGGCTGACTCGGTGAGCGCCCAGAAGGTGCCTGACAGACGTCATTTCCCTAGTGCTCTCCTCCCCAGCAGAGACGTGTGCAGGTGGTTGGGGCCTGGCCCTGCGTGTCTGGGCTCCCGTCCACAGCCCCAGCTCAGGGAAGCAGCTCCTCAGCCCAGACCTGTAGGAGGCGCGGGGCGCCCCCGCCTGGAAGCCTAGTGCACAGCATGAGGGAAGCGAGCCTCCTTGGGAGAAGAGGAGGCAGCCCAGATGCGTGGGGCTGCAATCACTGCTTGGGCGGAGCCGAGTGCGCCTCCAGTACGGCAGAGCTCCAGCTCTGCTCAGAGGCCCGATCTGGCAGAGGGCTGGCGTGAGGCTGCTCTGCCCTGGGCGAGCCTTGCCCAGACTTGCCTCGCGGCTAGGCTTCTAGTCCAGAAAGGAGCGGGCTGCGCGAGACTGGGAGATGCTACTGTGCCTTCCTGGCCTCAGCTCCACTCCTGCCTTTCCTTTGCACCTAGTCCCCAGGCGTTCTTGTGGAGGGCTTAGTTGCCGGTGGGTTGCACACTGCCAAGCGCTCCAGCTTGAGGGCTCTAGTAGAGGCAATGGGAGGGCAACTGAAAGTCTATTCTTACGGTTGCTTGACCGCCCAGACTCAGCACAGCACGGAGAGCACAAGGCTCACAGGGCCTCTGGCTGTGGTCTGCAGCCCCACACACGCGGAGGCTGACTCGGTGAGCGCCCAGAAGGTGCCTGACAGACGTCTTTTCCCTAGTGCTCTCCTCCCCAGCAGAGACGTGTGCAGGTGGTTGGGGCCTGCCCCTGCGTGTCTGGGCTCCCGTCCACAGCCCCAGCTCAGGGAAGCAGCTTCTCAACCAAGACCTGTAGGAGGCGCGGGGCGCCCCCGCCTGGAAGCCTTGTGCACAGCATGAGGGAAGCGAGCCTCCTTGGGAGAAGAGGAAGCAGCCCAGATGCGTGGGGCTGCAATCACTGCTTGGGCGGAGCCGAGTGCGCCTCCAGTACGGCAGAGCTCCAGCTCTGCTCAGAGGCCCGATCTGGCAGAGGGCTGGCGTGAGGCTGCTCTGCCCTGGGCGAGCCTTGCCCAGACTTGCCTCGCGGCTAGGCTTCCAGTCCAGAAAGGAGCGGGCTGCGCGAGACTGGGAGATGCTACTGTGCCTTCCTGGCCTCAGCTCCACTCCTGCCTTTCCTTTGCACCTAGTCCCCAGGCGTTCTTGTGGAGGGCTTAGTTGCCGGTGGGTTGCACACTGCCAAGCGCTCCAGCTTGAGGGCTCTAGTAGAGGCAAAGTGAGGGCAACTGAAAGTCTATTCTTACGGTTGCTTGACCGCCCAGACTCAGCACAGCACGGAGAGCACAAGGCTCACAGGGCCCCTGGCTGGGGTCTGCAGCCCCACACACGCGGAGGCTGACTCGGTGAGCTCCCAGAAGGTGCCTGACAGACGTCATTTCCCAAGTGCTCTCCTCCCCAGCAGAGACGTGTGCAGGTGGTTGGGGCCTGCCCCTGCGTGTCTGGGCTTCCGTCCACAGCCCCAGCTCAGGGAAGCAGCTCCTCAGACAAGACCTGTGGAGGGCGCAGGGGGCCCCGCCTGGAAGCCTAGTTTCCAGCATGCGGGAAGCGAGCCTCCTCGGGAGAAGAGAAGGCAGCCCTGCTGTGTGCGGCTGCATTCACTGCTTTGGCGGAGCCGAGTGCGCCTCCAGTACGGCAGAGCTCCAGCTCTGCTCAGAGGCCCGATCTGGCAGAGTTGCTGGCGTGAGGCTGCTCTGCCCTGGGCGAGCCTTGCCCAGATTTGCCTCGCGGCTAGGCTTCCAGTCCAGAAAGGAGCGGGCTGCGCGAGACTGGGAGATGCTACTGGCGCCTTCCTGGCCTCAGCTCCACTCCTGCCTTACCTTTGCACCTAGTCCTCAGGCGTTCTTGTGGAGGGCTTAGTTGCCGGTGGGTTGCACACTGCCAAGCGCTCCAGCTTGAGGGCTCTATTAGAGGCAATGGGAGGGCAACTGCAGGGCTCCTCCAGCGGTTGCTTGACCGCCCAGACTCAGCACAGCACGGAGAGCACAAGGCTCACAGGGCCTCTGGCTGTGGTCTGCAGCCCCACACACGCTGAGGCTGACTCGGTGAGCGCCCAGAAGGTGCCTGACAGACGTCATTTCCCTAGTGCTCTCCTCCCCAGCAGAGACGTGTGCAGGTGGTTGGGGCCTGGCCCTGCGTGTCTGGGCTCCCGTCCACAGCCCCAGCTCAGGGAAGCAGCTCCTCAGCCCAGACCTGTAGGAGGCGCGGGGCGCCCCCGCCTGGAAGCCTAGTGCACAGCATGAGGGAAGCGAGCCTCCTTGGGAGAAGAGGAGGCAGCCCAGATGCGTGGGGCTGCAATCACTGCTTGGGCGGAGCCGAGTGCGCCTCCAGTACGGCAGAGCTCCAGCTCTGCTCAGAGGCCCGATCTGGCAGAGGGCTGGCGTGAGGCTGCTCTGCCCTGGGCGAGCCTTGCCCAGACTTGCCTCGCGGCTAGGCTTCTAGTCCAGAAAGGAGCGGGCTGCGCGAGACTGGGAGATGCTACTGTGCCTTCCTGGCCTCAGCTCCACTCCTGCCTTGCCTTTGCACCTAGTCCCCAGGCGTTCTTGTGGAGGGCTTAGTTGCCGGTGGGTTGCACACTGCCAAGCGCTCCAGCTTGAGGGCTCTAGTAGAGGCAAAGTGAGGGCAACTGAAAGTCTATTCTTACGGTTGCTTGACCGCCCAGACTCAGCACAGCACGGAGAGCACAAGGCTCACAGGGCCCCTGGCTGGGGTCTGCAGCCCCACACACGCGGAGGCTGACTCGGTGAGCTCCCAGAAGGTGCCTGACAGACGTCATTTCCCTAGTGCTCTCCTCCCCAGCAGAGACGTGTGCAGGTGGTTGGGGCCTGCCCCTGCGTGTCTGGGCTCCCGTCCACAGCCCCAGCTCAGGTAAGCAGCTCCTCAGCCAAGACCTGTGGGAGGCGCAGGGGGCCCCGCCTGGAAGCCTAGTTTCCAGCATGCGGGAAGCGAGCCTCCTCGGGAGAAGAGAAGGCAGCCCTGCTGTGTGCGGCTGCATTCACTGCTTTGGCGGAGCTGAGTGCGCCTCCAGTACGGCAGAGCTCCAGCTCTGCTCAGAGGCCAGATCTGGCAGAGTTGCTGGCGTGAGCCTGCTCTGCCCTGGGCGAGCCTTGCCCAAACTTGCCCCGCGGCTAGGCTTCCAGTCCAGAAAGGAGCGGGCTGCGCGAGACTGGGAGATGCTACTGGCGCCTTCCTGGCCTCAGCTCCACTCCTGCCTTGCCTTTGCACCTAGTCCCCAGGCGTTCTTGTGTAGGGCTTAGTTGCCGGTGGGTTGCACACTGCCAAGCGCTCCAGCTTGAGGGCTCTAGTAGAGGCAATGGGAGGGCAACTGAAAGTCTATTCTTACGGTTGCTTGACCGCCCAGACTCAGCACAGCACGGAGAGCACAAGGCTCACAGGGCCTCTGGCTGTGGTCTGCAGCCCCACACACGCGGAGGCTGACTCGGTGAGCGCCCAGAAGGTGCCTGACAGACGTCTTTTCCCTAGTGCTCTCCTCCCCAGCAGAGACGTGTGCAGGTGGTTGGGGCCTGCCCCTGCGTGTCTGGGCTCCCGTCCACAGCCCCAGCTCAGGGAAGCAGCTTCTCAACCAAGACCTGTAGGAGGCGCGGGGCGCCCCCGCCTGGAAGCCTTGTGCACAGCATGAGGGAAGCGAGCCTCCTTGGGAGAAGAGGAAGCAGCCCAGATGCGTGGGGCTGCAATCACTGCTTGGGCGGAGCCGAGTGCGCCTCCAGTACGGCAGAGCTCCAGCTCTGCTCAGAGGCCCGATCTGGCAGAGGGCTGGCGTGAGGCTGCTCTGCCCTGGGCGAGCCTTGCCCAGACTTGCCTCGCGGCTAGGCTTCCAGTCCAGAAAGGAGCGGGCTGCGCGAGACTGGGAGATGCTACTGGCGCCTTCCTGGCCTCAGCTCCACTCCTGCCTTACCTTTGCACCTAGTCCTCAGGCGTTCTTGTGGAGGGCTTAGTTGCCGGTGGGTTGCACACTGCCAAGCGCTCCAGCTTGAGGGCTCTATTAGAGGCAATGGGAGGGCAACTGCAGGGCTCCTCCAGCGGTTGCTTGACCGCCCAGACTCAGCACAGCACGGAGAGCACAAGGCTCACAGGGCCTCTGGCTGTGGTCTGCAGCCCCACACACGCTGAGGCTGACTCGGTGAGCGCCCAGAAGGTGCCTGACAGACGTCATTTCCCTAGTGCTCTCCTCCCCAGCAGAGACGTGTGCAGGTGGTTGGGGCCTGGCCCTGCGTGTCTGGGCTCCCGTCCACAGCCCCAGCTCAGGGAAGCAGCTCCTCAGCCCAGACCTGTAGGAGGCGCGGGGCGCCCCCGCCTGGAAGCCTAGTGCACAGCATGAGGGAAGCGAGCCTCCTTGGGAGAAGAGGAGGCAGCCCAGATGCGTGGGGCTGCAATCACTGCTTGGGCGGAGCCGAGTGCGCCTCCAGTACGGCAGAGCTCCAGCTCTGCTCAGAGGCCCGATCTGGCAGAGGGCTGGCGTGAGGCTGCTCTGCCCTGGGCGAGCCTTGCCCAGACTTGCCTCGCGGCTAGGCTTCTAGTCCAGAAAGGAGCGGGCTGCGCGAGACTGGGAGATGCTACTGTGCCTTCCTGGCCTCAGCTCCACTCCTGCCTTTCCTTTGCACCTAGTCCCCAGGCGTTCTTGTGGAGGGCTTAGTTGCCGGTGGGTTGCACACTGCCAAGCGCTCCAGCTTGAGGGCTCTAGTAGAGGCAAAGTGAGGGCAACTGAAAGTCTATTCTTACGGTTGCTTGACCGCCCAGACTCAGCACAGCACGGAGAGCACAAGGCTCACAGGGCCCCTGGCTGGGGTCTGCAGCCCCACACACGCGGAGGCTGACTCGGTGAGCTCCCAGAAGGTGCCTGACAGACGTCATTTCCCAAGTGCTCTCCTCCCCAGCAGAGACGTGTGCAGGTGGTTGGGGCCTGCCCCTGCGTGTCTGGGCTCCCGTCCACAGCCCCAGCTCAGGGAAGCAGCTCCTGAGCCAAGACCTGTGGGAGGCGCAGGGGGCCCCGCCTGGAAGCCTAGTTTCCAGCATGCGGGAAGCGAGCCTCCTCGGGAGAAGAGAAGGCAGCCCTGCTGTGTGCGGCTGCATTCACTGCTTTGGCGGAGCTGAGTGCGCCTCCAGTACGGCAGAGCTCCAGCTCTGCTCAGAGGCCCGATCTGGCAGAGTTGCTGGCGTGAGCCTGCTCTGCCATGTGCGAGCCTTGCCCAAACTTGCCCCACGGCTAGGCTTCCAGTCCAGAAAGGAGCGGGCTGCGCGAGACTGGGAGATGCTACTGGCGCCTTCCTGGCCTCAGCTCCACTCCTGCCTTGCCTTTGCACCTAGTCCCCAGGCGTTCTTGTGTAGGGCTTAGTTGCCGGTGGGTTGCACACTGCCAAGCGCTCCAGCTTGAGGGCTCTAGTAGAGGCAATGGGAGGGCAACTGAAAGTCTATTCTTACGGTTGCTTGACCGCCCAGACTCAGCACAGCACGGAGAGCACAAGGCTCACAGGGCCTCTGGCTGTGGTCTGCAGCCCCACACACGCGGAGGCTGACTCGGTGAGCGCCCAGAAGGTGCCTGACAGACGTCTTTTCCCTAGTGCTCTCCTCCCCAGCAGAGACGTGTGCAGGTGGTTGGGGCCTGCCCCTGCGTGTCTGGGCTTCCGTCCACAGCCCCAGCTCAGGGAAGCAGCTCCTCAGACAAGACCTGTGGAGGGCGCAGGGGGCCCCGCCTGGAAGCCTAGTTTCCAGCATGCGGGAAGCGAGCCTCCTCGGGAGAAGAGAAGGCAGCCCTGCTGTGTGCGGCTGCATTCACTGCTTTGGCGGAGCCGAGTGCGCCTCCAGTACGGCAGAGCTCCAGCTCTGCTCAGAGGCCCGATCTGGCAGAGTTGCTGGCGTGAGGCTGCTCTGCCCTGGGCGAGCCTTGCCCAGATTTGCCTCGCGGCTAGGCTTCCAGTCCAGAAAGGAGCGGGCTGCGCGAGACTGGGAGATGCTACTGGCGCCTTCCTGGCCTCAGCTCCACTCCTGCCTTACCTTTGCACCTAGTCCTCAGGCGTTCTTGTGGAGGGCTTAGTTGCCGGTGGGTTGCACACTGCCAAGCGCTCCAGCTTGAGGGCTCTATTAGAGGCAATGGGAGGGCAACTGCAGGGCTCCTCCAGCGGTTGCTTGACCGCCCAGACTCAGCACAGCACGGAGAGCACAAGGCTCACAGGGCCTCTGGCTGTGGTCTGCAGCCCCACACACGCTGAGGCTGACTCGGTGAGCGCCCAGAAGGTGCCTGACAGACGTCATTTCCCTAGTGCTCTCCTCCCCAGCAGAGACGTGTGCAGGTGGTTGGGGCCTGGCCCTGCGTGTCTGGGCTCCCGTCCACAGCCCCAGCTCAGGGAAGCAGCTCCTCAGCCCAGACCTGTAGGAGGCGCGGGGCGCCCCCGCCTGGAAGCCTAGTGCACAGCATGAGGGAAGCGAGCCTCCTTGGGAGAAGAGGAGGCAGCCCAGATGCGTGGGGCTGCAATCACTGCTTGGGCGGAGCCGAGTGCGCCTCCAGTACGGCAGAGCTCCAGCTCTGCTCAGAGGCCCGATCTGGCAGAGGGCTGGCGTGAGGCTGCTCTGCCCTGGGCGAGCCTTGCCCAGACTTGCCTCGCGGCTAGGCTTCTAGTCCAGAAAGGAGCGGGCTGCGCGAGACTGGGAGATGCTACTGTGCCTTCCTGGCCTCAGCTCCACTCCTGCCTTGCCTTTGCACCTAGTCCCCAGGCGTTCTTGTGGAGGGCTTAGTTGCCGGTGGGTTGCACACTGCCAAGCGCTCCAGCTTGAGGGCTCTAGTAGAGGCAAAGTGAGGGCAACTGAAAGTCTATTCTTACGGTTGCTTGACCGCCCAGACTCAGCACAGCACGGAGAGCACAAGGCTCACAGGGCCCCTGGCTGGGGTCTGCAGCCCCACACACGCGGAGGCTGACTCGGTGAGCTCCCAGAAGGTGCCTGACAGACGTCATTTCCCTAGTGCTCTCCTCCCCAGCAGAGACGTGTGCAGGTGGTTGGGGCCTGCCCCTGCGTGTCTGGGCTCCCGTCCACAGCCCCAGCTCAGGGAAGCAGCTCCTCAGCCAAGACCTGTGGGAGGCGCAGGGGGCCCCGCCTGGAAGCCTAGTTTCCAGCATGCGGGAAGCGAGCCTCCTCGGGAGAAGAGAAGGCAGCCCTGCTGTGTGCGGCTGCATTCACTGCTTTGGCGGAGCTGAGTGCGCCTCCAGTACGGCAGAGCTCCAGCTCTGCTCAGAGGCCCGATCTGGCAGAGTTGCTGGCGTGAGCCTGCTCTGCCATGTGCGAGCCTTGCCCAAACTTGCCCCGCGGCTAGGCTTCCAGTCCAGAAAGGAGCGGGCTGCGCGAGACTGGGAGATGCTACTGGCGCCTTCCTGGCCTCAGCTCCACTCCTGCCTTGCCTTTGCACCTAGTCCCCAGGCGTTCTTGTGTAGGGCTTAGTTGCCGGTGGGTTGCACACTGCCAAGCGCTCCAGCTTGAGGGCTCTAGTAGAGGCAATGGGAGGGCAACTGAAAGTCTATTCTTACGGTTGCTTGACCGCCCAGACTCAGCACAGCACGGAGAGCACAAGGCTCACAGGGCCTCTGGCTGTGGTCTGCAGCCCCACACACGCGGAGGCTGACTCGGTGAGCGCCCAGAAGGTGCCTGACAGACGTCTTTTCCCTAGTGCTCTCCTCCCCAGCAGAGACGTGTGCAGGTGGTTGGGGCCTGCCCCTGCGTGTCTGGGCTCCCGTCCACAGCCCCAGCTCAGGGAAGCAGCTTCTCAACCAAGACCTGTAGGAGGCGCGGGGCGCCCCCGCCTGGAAGCCTTGTGCACAGCATGAGGGAAGCGAGCCTCCTTGGGAGAAGAGGAAGCAGCCCAGATGCGTGGGGCTGCAATCACTGCTTGGGCGGAGCCGAGTGCGCCTCCAGTACGGCAGAGCTCCAGCTCTGCTCAGAGGTCCGATCTGGCAGAGGGCTGGCGTGAGGCTGCTCTGCCCTGGGCGAGCCTTGCCCAGACTTGCCTCGCGGCTAGGCTTCCAGTCCAGAAAGGAGCGGGCTGCGCGAGACTGGGAGATGCTACTGGCGCCTTCCTGGCCTCAGCTCCACTCCTGCCTTACCTTTGCACCTAGTCCTCAGGCGTTCTTGTGGAGGGCTTAGTTGCCGGTGGGTTGCACACTGCCAAGCGCTCCAGCTTGAGGGCTCTATTAGAGGCAATGGGAGGGCAACTGCAGGGCTCCTCCAGCGGTTGCTTGACCGCCCAGACTCAGCACAGCACGGAGAGCACAAGGCTCACAGGGCCTCTGGCTGTGGTCTGCAGCCCCACACACGCTGAGGCTGACTCGGTGAGCGCCCAGAAGGTGCCTGACAGACGTCATTTCCCTAGTGCTCTCCTCCCCAGCAGAGACGTGTGCAGGTGGTTGGGGCCTGGCCCTGCGTGTCTGGGCTCCCGTCCACAGCCCCAGCTCAGGGAAGCAGCTCCTCAGCCCAGACCTGTAGGAGGCGCGGGGCGCCCCCGCCTGGAAGCCTAGTGCACAGCATGAGGGAAGCGAGCCTCCTTGGGAGAAGAGGAGGCAGCCCAGATGCGTGGGGCTGCAATCACTGCTTGGGCGGAGCCGAGTGCGCCTCCAGTACGGCAGAGCTCCAGCTCTGCTCAGAGGCCCGATCTGGCAGAGGGCTGGCGTGAGGCTGCTCTGCCCTGGGCGAGCCTTGCCCAGACTTGCCTCGCGGCTAGGCTTCTAGTCCAGAAAGGAGCGGGCTGCGCGAGACTGGGAGATGCTACTGTGCCTTCCTGGCCTCAGCTCCACTCCTGCCTTGCCTTTGCACCTAGTCCCCAGGCGTTCTTGTGGAGGGCTTAGTTGCCGGTGGGTTGCACACTGCCAAGCGCTCCAGCTTGAGGGCTCTAGTAGAGGCAAAGTGAGGGCAACTGAAAGTCTATTCTTACGGTTGCTTGACCGCCCAGACTCAGCACAGCACGGAGAGCACAAGGCTCACAGGGCCCCTGGCTGGGGTCTGCAGCCCCACACACGCGGAGGCTGACTCGGTGAGCTCCCAGAAGGTGCCTGACAGACGTCATTTCCCTAGTGCTCTCCTCCCCAGCAGAGACGTGTGCAGGTGGTTGGGGCCTGCCCCTGCGTGTCTGGGCTCCCGTCCACAGCCCCAGCTCAGGGAAGCAGCTCCTCAGCCAAGACCTGTGGGAGGCGCAGGGGGCCCCGCCTGGAAGCCTAGTTTCCAGCATGCGGGAAGCGAGCCTCCTCGGGAGAAGAGAAGGCAGCCCTGCTGTGTGCGGCTGCATTCACTGCTTTGGCGGAGCTGAGTGCGCCTCCAGTACGGCAGAGCTCCAGCTCTGCTCAGAGGCCCGATCTGGCAGAGTTGCTGGCGTGAGGCTGCTCTGCCATGTGCGAGCCTTGCCCAAACTTGCCCCGCGGCTAGGCTTCCAGTCCAGAAAGGAGCGGGCTGCGCGAGACTGGGAGATGCTACTGGCGCCTTCCTGGCCTCAGCTCCACTCCTGCCTTGCCTTTGCACCTAGTCCCCAGGCGTTCTTGTGTAGGGCTTAGTTGCCGGTGGGTTGCACACTGCCAAGCGCTCCAGCTTGAGGGCTCTAGTAGAGGCAATGGGAGGGCAACTGAAAGTCTATTCTTACGGTTGCTTGACCGCCCAGACTCAGCACAGCACGGAGAGCACAAGGCTCACAGGGCCTCTGGCTGTGGTCTGCAGCCCCACACACGCGGAGGCTGACTCGGTGAGCGCCCAGAAGGTGCCTGACAGACGTCTTTTCCCTAGTGCTCTCCTCCCCAGCAGAGACGTGTGCAGGTGGTTGGGGCCTGCCCCTGCGTGTCTGGGCTCCCGTCCACAGCCCCAGCTCAGGGAAGCAGCTTCTCAACCAAGACCTGTAGGAGGCGCGGGGCGCCCCCGCCTGGAAGCCTTGTGCACAGCATGAGGGAAGCGAGCCTCCTTGGGAGAAGAGGAAGCAGCCCAGATGCGTGGGGCTGCAATCACTGCTTGGGCGGAGCCGAGTGCGCCTCCAGTACGGCAGAGCTCCAGCTCTGCTAAGAGGCCCGATCTGGCAGAGGGCTGGCGTGAGGCTGCTCTGCCCTGGGCGAGCCTTGCCCAGACTTGCCTCGCGGCTAGGCTTCCAGTCCAGAAAGGAGCGGGCTGCGCGAGACTGGGAGATGCTACTGGCGCCTTCCTGGCCTCAGCTCCACTCCTGCCTTGCCTTTGCACCTAGTCCCCAGGCGTTCTTGTGGAGGGCTTAGTTGCCGGTGGGTTGCACACTGCCAAGCGCTCCAGCTTGAGGGCTCTAGTAGAGGCAAAGTGAGGGCAACTGAAAGTCTATTCTTACGGTTGCTTGACCGCCCAGACTCAGCACAGCACGGAGAGCACAAGGCTCACAGGGCCTCTGGCTGTGGCCTGCAGCCCCACACACGCGGAGGCTGACTCGGTGAGCGCCCAGAAGGTGCCTGACAGACGTCATTTCCCTAGTGCTCTCCTCCCCAGCAGAGACGTGTGCAGGTGGTTGGGGCCTGCCCCTGCGTGTCTGGGCTTCCGTCCACAGCCCCAGCTCAGGGAAGCAGCTCCTCAGACAAGACCTGTGGAGGGCGCAGGGGGCCCCGCCTGGAAGCCTAGTTTCCAGCATGCGGGAAGCGAGCCTCCTCGGGAGAAGAGAAGGCAGCCCTGCTGTGTGCGGCTGCATTCACTGCTTTGGCGGAGCCGAGTGCGCCTCCAGTACGGCAGAGCTCCAGCTCAGCTCAGAGGCCCGATCTGGCAGAGTTGCTGGCGTGAGGCTGCTCTGCCCTGGGCGAGCCTTGCCCAGACTTGCCTCGCGGCTAGGCTTCCAGTCCAGAAAGGAGCGGGCTGCGCGAGACTGGGAGATGCTACTGGCGCCTTCCTGGCCTCAGCTCCACTCCTGCCTTACCTTTGCACCTAGTCCTCAGGCGTTCTTGTGGAGGGCTTAGTTGCCGGTGGGTTGCACACTGCCAAGCGCTCCAGCTTGAGGGCTCTATTAGAGGCAATGGGAGGGCAACTGCAGGGCTCCTCCAGCGGTTGCTTGACGCCCAGACTCAGCACAGCACGGAGAGCACAAGGCTCACAGGGCCTCTGGCTGTCGTCTGCAGCCCCACACACGCTGAGGCTGACTCGGTGAGCGCCCAGAAGGTGCCTGACAGACGTCATTTCCCTAGTGCTCTCCTCCCCAGCAGAGACGTGTGCAGGTGGTTGGGGCCTGGCCCTGCGTGTCTGGGCTCCCGTCCACAGCCCCAGCTCAGGGAAGCAGCTCCTCAGCCCAGACCTGTAGGAGGCGCGGGGCGCCCCCGCCTGGAAGCCTAGTGCACAGCATGAGGGAAGCGAGCCTCCTTGGGAGAAGAGGAGGCAGCCCAGATGCGTGGGGCTGCAATCACTGCTTGGGCGGAGCCGAGTGCGCCTCCAGTACGGCAGAGCTCCAGCTCTGCTCAGAGGCCCGATCTGGCAGAGGGCTGGCGTGAGGCTGCTCTGCCCTGGGCGAGCCTTGCCCAGACTTGCCTCGCGGCTAGGCTTCTAGTCCAGAAAGGAGCGGGCTGCGCGAGACTGGGAGATGCTACTGTGCCTTCCTGGCCTCAGCTCCACTCCTGCCTTTCCTTTGCACCTAGTCCCCAGGCGTTCTTGTGGAGGGCTTAGTTGCCGGTGGGTTGCACACTGCCAAGCGCTCCAGCTTGAGGGCTCTAGTAGAGGCAAAGTGAGGGCAACTGAAAGTCTATTCTTACGGTTGCTTGACCGCCCAGACTCAGCACAGCACGGAGAGCACAAGGCTCACAGGGCCCCTGGCTGGGGTCTGCAGCCCCACACACGCGGAGGCTGACTCGGTGAGCTCCCAGAAGGTGCCTGACAGACGTCATTTCCCAAGTGCTCTCCTCCCCAGCAGAGACGTGTGCAGGTGGTTGGGGCCTGCCCCTGCGTGTCTGGGCTCCCGTCCACAGCCCCAGCTCAGGGAAGCAGCTCCTGAGCCAAGACCTGTGGGAGGCGCAGGGGGCCCCGCCTGGAAGCCTAGTTTCCAGCATGCGGGAAGCGAGCCTCCTCGGGAGAAGAGAAGGCAGCCCTGCTGTGTGCGGCTGCATTCACTGCTTTGGCGGAGCTGAGTGCGCCTCCAGTACGGCAGAGCTCCAGCTCTGCTCAGAGGCCCGATCTGGCAGAGTTGCTGGCGTGAGCCTGCTCTGCCATGTGCGAGCCTTGCCCAAACTTGCCCCACGGCTAGGCTTCCAGTCCAGAAAGGAGCGGGCTGCGCGAGACTGGGAGATGCTACTGGCGCCTTCCTGGCCTCAGCTCCACTCCTGCCTTGCCTTTGCACCTAGTCCCCAGGCGTTCTTGTGTAGGGCTTAGTTGCCGGTGGGTTGCACACTGCCAAGCGCTCCAGCTTGAGGGCTCTAGTAGAGGCAATGGGAGGGCAACTGAAAGTCTATTCTTACGGTTGCTTGACCGCCCAGACTCAGCACAGCACGGAGAGCACAAGGCTCACAGGGCCTCTGGCTGTGGTCTGCAGCCCCACACACGCGGAGGCTGACTCGGTGAGCGCCCAGAAGGTGCCTGACAGACGTCTTTTCCCTAGTGCTCTCCTCCCCAGCAGAGACGTGTGCAGGTGGTTGGGGCCTGCCCCTACGTGTCTGGGCTTCCGTCCACAGCCCCAGCTCAGGGAAGCAGCTCCTCAGACAAGACCTGTGGAGGGCGCAGGGGGCCCCGCCTGGAAGCCTAGTTTCCAGCATGCGGGAAGCGAGCCTCCTCGGGAGAAGAGAAGGCAGCCCTGCTGTGTGCGGCTGCATTCACTGCTTTGGCGGAGCCGAGTGCGCCTCCAGTACGGCAGAGCTCCAGCTCTGCTCAGAGGCCCGATCTGGCAGAGTTGCTGGCGTGAGGCTGCTCTGCCCTGGGCGAGCCTTGCCCAGATTTGCCTCGCGGCTAGGCTTCCAGTCCAGAAAGGAGCGGGCTGCGCGAGACTGGGAGATGCTACTGGCGCCTTCCTGGCCTCAGCTCCACTCCTGCCTTACCTTTGCACCTAGTCCTCAGGCGTTCTTGTGGAGGGCTTAGTTGCCGGTGGGTTGCACACTGCCAAGCGCTCCAGCTTGAGGGCTCTATTAGAGGCAATGGGAGGGCAACTGCAGGGCTCCTCCAGCGGTTGCTTGACCGCCCAGACTCAGCACAGCACGGAGAGCACAAGGCTCACAGGGCCTCTGGCTGTGGTCTGCAGCCCCACACACGCTGAGGCTGACTCGGTGAGCGCCCAGAAGGTGCCTGACAGACGTCATTTCCCTAGTGCTCTCCTCCCCAGCAGAGACGTGTGCAGGTGGTTGGGGCCTGGCCCTGCGTGTCTGGGCTCCCGTCCACAGCCCCAGCTCAGGGAAGCAGCTCCTCAGCCCAGACCTGTAGGAGGCGCGGGGCGCCCCCGCCTGGAAGCCTAGTGCACAGCATGAGGGAAGCGAGCCTCCTTGGGAGAAGAGGAGGCAGCCCAGATGCGTGGGGCTGCAATCACTGCTTGGGCGGAGCCGAGTGCGCCTCCAGTACGGCAGAGCTCCAGCTCTGCTCAGAGGCCCGATCTGGCAGAGGGCTGGCGTGAGGCTGCTCTGCCCTGGGCGAGCCTTGCCCAGACTTGCCTCGCGGCTAGGCTTCTAGTCCAGAAAGGAGCGGGCTGCGCGAGACTGGGAGATGCTACTGTGCCTTCCTGGCCTCAGCTCCACTCCTGCCTTGCCTTTGCACCTAGTCCCCAGGCGTTCTTGTGGAGGGCTTAGTTGCCGGTGGGTTGCACACTGCCAAGCGCTCCAGCTTGAGGGCTCTAGTAGAGGCAAAGTGAGGGCAACTGAAAGTCTATTCTTACGGTTGCTTGACCGCCCAGACTCAGCACAGCACGGAGAGCACAAGGCTCACAGGGCCCCTGGCTGGGGTCTGCAGCCCCACACACGCGGAGGCTGACTCGGTGAGCTCCCAGAAGGTGCCTGACAGACGTCATTTCCCTAGTGCTCTCCTCCCCAGCAGAGACGTGTGCAGGTGGTTGGGGCCTGCCCCTGCGTGTCTGGGCTCCCGTCCACAGCCCCAGCTCAGGGAAGCAGCTCCTCAGCCAAGACCTGTGGGAGGCGCAGGGGGCCCCGCCTGGAAGCCTAGTTTCCAGCATGCGGGAAGCGAGCCTCCTCGGGAGAAGAGAAGGCAGCCCTGCTGTGTGCGGCTGCATTCACTGCTTTGGCGGAGCTGAGTGCGCCTCCAGTACGGCAGAGCTCCAGCTCTGCTCAGAGGCCCGATCTGGCAGAGTTGCTGGCGTGAGCCTGCTCTGCCATGTGCGAGCCTTGCCCAAACTTGCCCCGCGGCTAGGCTTCCAGTCCAGAAAGGAGCGGGCTGCGCGAGACTGGGAGATGCTACTGGCGCCTTCCTGGCCTCAGCTCCACTCCTGCCTTGCCTTTGCACCTAGTCCCCAGGCGTTCTTGTGTAGGGCTTAGTTGCCGGTGGGTTGCACACTGCCAAGCGCTCCAGCTTGAGGGCTCTAGTAGAGGCAATGGGAGGGCAACTGAAAGTCTATTCTTACGGTTGCTTGACCGCCCAGACTCAGCACAGCACGGAGAGCACAAGGCTCACAGGGCCTCTGGCTGTGGTCTGCAGCCCCACACACGCGGAGGCTGACTCGGTGAGCGCCCAGAAGGTGCCTGACAGACGTCTTTTCCCTAGTGCTCTCCTCCCCAGCAGAGACGTGCGCAGGTGGTTGGGGCCTGCCCCTGCGTGTCTGGGCTCCCGTCCACAGCCCCAGCTCAGGGAAGCAGCTTCTCAACCAAGACCTGTAGGAGGCGCGGGGCGCCCCCGCCTGGAAGCCTTGTGCACAGCATGAGGGAAGCGAGCCTCCTTGGGAGAAGAGGAAGCAGCCCAGATGCGTGGGGCTGCAATCACTGCTTGGGCGGAGCCGAGTGCGCCTCCAGTACGGCAGAGCTCCAGCTCTGCTCAGAGGCCCGATCTGGCAGAGGGCTGGCGTGAGGCTGCTCTGCCCTGGGCGAGCCTTGCCCAGACTTGCCTCGCGGCTAGGCTTCCAGTCCAGAAAGGAGCGGGCTGCGCGAGACTGGGAGATGCTACTGGCGCCTTCCTGGCCTCAGCTCCACTCCTGCCTTACCTTTGCACCTAGTCCTCAGGCGTTCTTGTGGAGGGCTTAGTTGCCGGTGGGTTGCACACTGCCAAGCGCTCCAGCTTGAGGGCTCTATTAGAGGCAATGGGAGGGCAACTGCAGGGCTCCTCCAGCGGTTGCTTGACCGCCCAGACTCAGCACAGCACGGAGAGCACAAGGCTCACAGGGCCTCTGGCTGTGGTCTGCAGCCCCACACACGCTGAGGCTGACTCGGTGAGCGCCCAGAAGGTGCCTGACAGACGTCATTTCCCTAGTGCTCTCCTCCCCAGCAGAGACGTGTGCAGGTGGTTGGGGCCTGGCCCTGCGTGTCTGGGCTCCCGTCCACAGCCCCAGCTCAGGGAAGCAGCTCCTCAGCCCAGACCTGTAGGAGGCGCGGGGCGCCCCCGCCTGGAAGCCTAGTGCACAGCATGAGGGAAGCGAGCCTCCTTGGGAGAAGAGGAGGCAGCCCAGATGCGTGGGGCTGCAATCACTGCTTGGGCGGAGCCGAGTGCGCCTCCAGTACGGCAGAGCTCCAGCTCTGCTCAGAGGCCCGATCTGGCAGAGGGCTGGCGTGAGGCTGCTCTGCCCTGGGCGAGCCTTGCCCAGACTTGCCTCGCGGCTAGGCTTCTAGTCCAGAAAGGAGCGGGCTGCGCGAGACTGGGAGATGCTACTGTGCCTTCCTGGCCTCAGCTCCACTCCTGCCTTGCCTTTGCACCTAGTCCCCAGGCGTTCTTGTGGAGGGCTTAGTTGCCGGTGGGTTGCACACTGCCAAGCGCTCCAGCTTGAGGGCTCTAGTAGAGGCAAAGTGAGGGCAACTGAAAGTCTATTCTTACGGTTGCTTGACCGCCCAGACTCAGCACAGCACGGAGAGCACAAGGCTCACAGGGCCCCTGGCTGGGGTCTGCAGCCCCACACACGCGGAGGCTGACTCGGTGAGCTCCCAGAAGGTGCCTGACAGACGTCATTTCCCTAGTGCTCTCCTCCCCAGCAGAGACGTGTGCAGGTGGTTGGGGCCTGCCCCTGCGTGTCTGGGCTCCCGTCCACAGCCCCAGCTCAGGGAAGCAGCTCCTCAGCCAAGACCTGTGGGAGGCGCAGGGGGCCCCGCCTGGAAGCCTAGTTTCCAGCATGCGGGAAGCGAGCCTCCTCGGGAGAAGAGAAGGCAGCCCTGCTGTGTGCGGCTGCATTCACTGCTTTGGCGGAGCTGAGTGCGCCTCCAGTACGGCAGAGCTCCAGCTCTGCTCAGAGGCCCGATCTGGCAGAGTTGCTGGCGTGAGCCTGCTCTGCCATGTGCGAGCCTTGCCCAAACTTGCCCCGCGGCTAGGCTTCCAGTCCAGAAAGGAGCGGGCTGCGCGAGACTGGGAGATGCTACTGGCGCCTTCCTGGCCTCAGCTCCACTCCTGCCTTGCCTTTGCACCTAGTCCCCAGGCGTTCTTGTGTAGGGCTTAGTTGCCGGTGGGTTGCACACTGCCAAGCGCTCCAGCTTGAGGGCTCTAGTAGAGGCAATGGGAGGGCAACTGAAAGTCTATTCTTACGGTTGCTTGACCGCCCAGACTCAGCACAGCACGGAGAGCACAAGGCTCACAGGGCCTCTGGCTGTGGTCTGCAGCCCCACACACGCGGAGGCTGACTCGGTGAGCGCCCAGAAGGTGCCTGACAGACGTCTTTTCCCTAGTGCTCTCCTCCCCAGCAGAGACGTGTGCAGGTGGTTGGGGCCTGCCCCTGCGTGTCTGGGCTCCCGTCCACAGCCCCAGCTCAGGGAAGCAGCTTCTCAACCAAGACCTGTAGGAGGCGCGGGGCGCCCCCGCCTGGAAGCCTTGTGCACAGCATGAGGGAAGCGAGCCTCCTTGGGAGAAGAGGAAGCAGCCCAGATGCGTGGGGCTGCAATCACTGCTTGGGCGGAGCCGAGTGCGCCTCCAGTACGGCAGAGCTCCAGCTCTGCTCAGAGGCCCGATCTGGCAGAGGGCTGGCGTGAGGCTGCTCTGCCCTGGGCGAGCCTTGCCCAGACTTGCCTCGCGGCTAGGCTTCCAGTCCAGAAAGGAGCGGGCTGCGCGAGACTGGGAGATGCTACTGGCGCCTTCCTGGCCTCAGCTCCACTCCTGCCTTACCTTTGCACCTAGTCCTCAGGCGTTCTTGTGGAGGGCTTAGTTGCCGGTGGGTTGCACACTGCCAAGCGCTCCAGCTTGAGGGCTCTATTAGAGGCAATGGGAGGGCAACTGCAGGGCTCCTCCAGCGGTTGCTTGACCGCCCAGACTCAGCACAGCACGGAGAGCACAAGGCTCACAGGGCCTCTGGCTGTGGTCTGCAGCCCCACACACGCTGAGGCTGACTCGGTGAGCGCCCAGAAGGTGCCTGACAGACGTCATTTCCCTAGTGCTCTCCTCCCCAGCAGAGACGTGTGCAGGTGGTTGGGGCCTGGCCCTGCGTGTCTGGGCTCCCGTCCACAGCCCCAGCTCAGGGAAGCAGCTCCTCAGCCCAGACCTGTAGGAGGCGCGGGGCGCCCCCGCCTGGAAGCCTAGTGCACAGCATGAGGGAAGCGAGCCTCCTTGGGAGAAGAGGAGGCAGCCCAGATGCGTGGGGCTGCAATCACTGCTTGGGCGGAGCCGAGTGCGCCTCCAGTACGGCAGAGCTCCAGCTCTGCTCAGAGGCCCGATCTGGCAGAGGGCTGGCGTGAGGCTGCTCTGCCCTGGGCGAGCCTTGCCCAGACTTGCCTCGCGGCTAGGCTTCTAGTCCAGAAAGGAGCGGGCTGCGCGAGACTGGGAGATGCTACTGTGCCTTCCTGGCCTCAGCTCCACTCCTGCCTTGCCTTTGCACCTAGTCCCCAGGCGTTCTTGTGGAGGGCTTAGTTGCCGGTGGGTTGCACACTGCCAAGCGCTCCAGCTTGAGGGCTCTAGTAGAGGCAAAGTGAGGGCAACTGAAAGTCTATTCTTACGGTTGCTTGACCGCCCAGACTCAGCACAGCACGGAGAGCACAAGGCTCACAGGGCCCCTGGCTGGGGTCTGCAGCCCCACACACGCGGAGGCTGACTCGGTGAGCTCCCAGAAGGTGCCTGACAGACGTCATTTCCCAAGTGCTCTCCTCCCCAGCAGAGAAGTGTGCAGGTGGTTGGGGCCTGCCCCTGCGTGTCTGGGCTCCCGTCCACAGCCCCAGCTCAGGGAAGCAGCTCCTGAGCCAAGACCTGTGGGAGGCGCAGGGCCCCCGCCTGGAAGCCTAGTTTCCAGCATGCGGGAAGCGAGCCTCCTCGGGAGAAGAGAAGGCAGCCCTGCTGTGTGCGGCTGCATTCACTGCTTTGGCGGAGCTGAGTGCGCCTCCAGTACGGCAGAGCTCCAGCTCTGCTCAGAGGCCCGATCTGGCAGAGTTGCTGGCGTGAGCCTGCTCTGCCATGTGCGAGCCTTGCCCAAACTTGCCCCACGGCTAGGCTTCCAGTCCAGAAAGGAGCGGGCTGCGCGAGACTGGGAGATGCTACTGGCGCCTTCCTGGCCTCAGCTCCACTCCTGCCTTGCCTTTGCACCTAGTCCCCAGGCGTTCTTGTGTAGGGCTTAGTTGCCGGTGGGTTGCACACTGCCAAGCGCTCCAGCTTGAGGGCTCTAGTAGAGGCAATGGGAGGGCAACTGAAAGTCTATTCTTACGGTTGCTTGACCGCCCAGACTCAGCACAGCACGGAGAGCACAAGGCTCACAGGGCCTCTGGCTGTGGTCTGCAGCCCCACACACGCGGAGGCTGACTCGGTGAGCGCCCAGAAGGTGCCTGACAGACGTCTTTTCCCTAGTGCTCTCCTCCCCAGCAGAGACGTGTGCAGGTGGTTGGGGCCTGCCCCTGCGTGTCTGGGCTTCCGTCCACAGCCCCAGCTCAGGGAAGCAGCTCCTCAGACAAGACCTGTGGAGGGCGCAGGGGGCCCCGCCTGGAAGCCTAGTTTCCAGCATGCGGGAAGCGAGCCTCCTCGGGAGAAGAGAAGGCAGCCCTGCTGTGTGCGGCTGCATTCACTGCTTTGGCGGAGCCGAGTGCGCCTCCAGTACGGCAGAGCTCCAGCTCTGCTCAGAGGCCCGATCTGGCAGAGTTGCTGGCGTGAGGCTGCTCTGCCCTGGGCGAGCCTTGCCCAGATTTGCCTCGCGGCTAGGCTTCCAGTCCAGAAAGGAGCGGGCTGCGCGAGACTGGGAGATGCTACTGGCGCCTTCCTGGCCTCAGCTCCACTCCTGCCTTACCTTTGCACCTAGTCCTCAGGCGTTCTTGTGGAGGGCTTAGTTGCCGGTGGGTTGCACACTGCCAAGCGCTCCAGCTTGAGGGCTCTATTAGAGGCAATGGGAGGGCAACTGCAGGGCTCCTCCAGCGGTTGCTTGACCGCCCAGACTCAGCACAGCACGGAGAGCACAAGGCTCACAGGGCCTCTGGCTGTGGTCTGCAGCCCCACACACGCTGAGGCTGACTCGGTGAGCGCCCAGAAGGTGCCTGACAGACGTCATTTCCCTAGTGCTCTCCTCCCCAGCAGAGACGTGTGCAGGTGGTTGGGGCCTGGCCCTGCGTGTCTGGGCTCCCGTCCACAGCCCCAGCTCAGGGAAGCAGCTCCTCAGCCCAGACCTGTAGGAGGCGCGGGGCGCCCCCGCCTGGAAGCCTAGTGCACAGCATGAGGGAAGCGAGCCTCCTTGGGAGAAGAGGAGGCAGCCCAGATGCGTGGGGCTGCAATCACTGCTTGGGCGGAGCCGAGTGCGCCTCCAGTACGGCAGAGCTCCAGCTCTGCTCAGAGGCCCGATCTGGCAGAGGGCTGGCGTGAGGCTGCTCTGCCCTGGGCGAGCCTTGCCCAGACTTGCCTCGCGGCTAGGCTTCTAGTCCAGAAAGGAGCGGGCTGCGCGAGACTGGGAGATGCTACTGTGCCTTCCTGGCCTCAGCTCCACTCCTGCCTTGCCTTTGCACCTAGTCCCCAGGCGTTCTTGTGGAGGGCTTAGTTGCCGGTGGGTTGCACACTGCCAAGCGCTCCAGCTTGAGGGCTCTAGTAGAGGCAAAGTGAGGGCAACTGAAAGTCTATTCTTACGGTTGCTTGACCGCCCAGACTCAGCACAGCACGGAGAGCACAAGGCTCACAGGGCCCCTGGCTGGGGTCTGCAGCCCCACACACGCGGAGGCTGACTCGGTGAGCTCCCAGAAGGTGCCTGACAGACGTCATTTCCCTAGTGCTCTCCTCCCCAGCAGAGACGTGTGCAGGTGGTTGGGGCCTGCCCCTGCGTGTCTGGGCTCCCGTCCACAGCCCCAGCTCAGGGAAGCAGCTCCTCAGCCAAGACCTGTGGGAGGCGCAGGGGGCCCCGCCTGGAAGCCTAGTTTCCAGCATGCGGGAAGCGAGCCTCCTCGGGAGAAGAGAAGGCAGCCCTGCTGTGTGCGGCTGCATTCACTGCTTTGGCGGAGCTGAGTGCGCCTCCAGTACGGCAGAGCTCCAGCTCTGCTCAGAGGCCAGATCTGGCAGAGTTGCTGGCGTGAGCCTGCTCTGCCATGTGCGAGCCTTGCCCAAACTTGCCCCGCGGCTAGGCTTCCAGTCCAGAAAGGAGCGGGCTGCGCGAGACTGGGAGATGCTACTGGCGCCTTCCTGGCCTCAGCTCCACTCCTGCCTTGCCTTTGCACCTAGTCCCCAGGCGTTCTTGTGTAGGGCTTAGTTGCCGGTGGGTTGCACACTGCCAAGCGCTCCAGCTTGAGGGCTCTAGTAGAGGCAATGGGAGGGCAACTGAAAGTCTATTCTTACGGTTGCTTGACCGCCCAGACTCAGCACAGCACGGAGAGCACAAGGCTCACAGGGCCTCTGGCTGTGGTCTGCAGCCCCACACACGCGGAGGCTGACTCGGTGAGCGCCCAGAAGGTGCCTGACAGACGTCTTTTCCCTAGTGCTCTCCTCCCCAGCAGAGACGTGTGCAGGTGGTTGGGGCCTGCCCCTGCGTGTCTGGGCTCCCGTCCACAGCCCCAGCTCAGGGAAGCAGCTTCTCAACCAAGACCTGTAGGAGGCGCGGGGCGCCCCCGCCTGGAAGCCTTGTGCACAGCATGAGGGAAGCGAGCCTCCTTGGGAGAAGAGGAAGCAGCCCAGATGCGTGGGGCTGCAATCACTGCTTGGGCGGAGCCGAGTGCGCCTCCAGTACGGCAGAGCTCCAGCTCTGCTCAGAGGCCCGATCTGGCAGAGGGCTGGCGTGAGGCTGCTCTGCCCTGGGCGAGCCTTGCCCAGACTTGCCTCGCGGCTAGGCTTCCAGTCCAGAAAGGAGCGGGCTGCGCGAGACTGGGAGATGCTACTGGCGCCTTCCTGGCCTCAGCTCCACTCCTGCCTTACCTTTGCACCTAGTCCTCAGGCGTTCTTGTGGAGGGCTTAGTTGCCGGTGGGTTGCACACTGCCAAGCGCTCCAGCTTGAGGGCTCTATTAGAGGCAATGGGAGGGCAACTGCAGGGCTCCTCCAGCGGTTGCTTGACCGCCCAGACTCAGCACAGCACGGAGAGCACAAGGCTCACAGGGCCTCTGGCTGTGGTCTGCAGCCCCACACACGCTGAGGCTGACTCGGTGAGCGCCCAGAAGGTGCCTGACAGACGTCATTTCCCTAGTGCTCTCCTCCCCAGCAGAGACGTGTGCAGGTGGTTGGGGCCTGGCCCTGCGTGTCTGGGCTCCCGTCCACAGCCCCAGCTCAGGGAAGCAGCTCCTCAGCCCAGACCTGTAGGAGGCGCGGGGCGCCCCCGCCTGGAAGCCTAGTGCACAGCATGAGGGAAGCGAGCCTCCTTGGGAGAAGAGGAGGCAGCCCAGATGCGTGGGGCTGCAATCACTGCTTGGGCGGAGCCGAGTGCGCCTCCAGTACGGCAGAGCTCCAGCTCTGCTCAGAGGCCCGATCTGGCAGAGGGCTGGCGTGAGGCTGCTCTGCCCTGGGCGAGCCTTGCCCAGACTTGCCTCGCGGCTAGGCTTCTAGTCCAGAAAGGAGCGGGCTGCGCGAGACTGGGAGATGCTACTGTGCCTTCCTGGCCTCAGCTCCACTCCTGCCTTTCCTTTGCACCTAGTCCCCAGGCGTTCTTGTGGAGGGCTTAGTTGCCGGTGGGTTGCACACTGCCAAGCGCTCCAGCTTGAGGGCTCTAGTAGAGGCAATGGGAGGGCAACTGAAAGTCTATTCTTACGGTTGCTTGACCGCCCAGACTCAGCACAGCACGGAGAGCACAAGGCTCACAGGGCCTCTGGCTGTGGTCTGCAGCCCCACACACGCGGAGGCTGACTCGGTGAGCGCCCAGAAGGTGCCTGACAGACGTCTTTTCCCTAGTGCTCTCCTCCCCAGCAGAGACGTGTGCAGGTGGTTGGGGCCTGCCCCTGCGTGTCTGGGCTCCCGTCCACAGCCCCAGCTCAGGGAAGCAGCTTCTCAACCAAGACCTGTAGGAGGCGCGGGGCGCCCCCGCCTGGAAGCCTTGTGCACAGCATGAGGGAAGCGAGCCTCCTTGGGAGAAGAGGAAGCAGCCCAGATGCGTGGGGCTGCAATCACTGCTTGGGCGGAGCCGAGTGCGCCTCCAGTACGGCAGAGCTCCAGCTCTGCTCAGAGGCCCGATCTGGCAGAGGGCTGGCGTGAGGCTGCTCTGCCCTGGGCGAGCCTTGCCCAGACTTGCCTCGCGGCTAGGCTTCCAGTCCAGAAAGGAGCGGGCTGCGCGAGACTGGGAGATGCTACTGTGCCTTCCTGGCCTCAGCTCCACTCCTGCCTTTCCTTTGCACCTAGTCCCCAGGCGTTCTTGTGGAGGGCTTAGTTGCCGGTGGGTTGCACACTGCCAAGCGCTCCAGCTTGAGGGCTCTAGTAGAGGCAAAGTGAGGGCAACTGAAAGTCTATTCTTACGGTTGCTTGACCGCCCAGACTCAGCACAGCACGGAGAGCACAAGGCTCACAGGGCCCCTGGCTGGGGTCTGCAGCCCCACACACGCGGAGGCTGACTCGGTGAGCTCCCAGAAGGTGCCTGACAGACGTCATTTCCCAAGTGCTCTCCTCCCCAGCAGAGACGTGTGCAGGTGGTTGGGGCCTGCCCCTGCGTGTCTGGGCTTCCGTCCACAGCCCCAGCTCAGGGAAGCAGCTCCTCAGACAAGACCTGTGGAGGGCGCAGGGGGCCCCGCCTGGAAGCCTAGTTTCCAGCATGCGGGAAGCGAGCCTCCTCGGGAGAAGAGAAGGCAGCCCTGCTGTGTGCGGCTGCATTCACTGCTTTGGCGGAGCCGAGTGCGCCTCCAGTACGGCAGAGCTCCAGCTCTGCTCAGAGGCCCGATCTGGCAGAGTTGCTGGCGTGAGGCTGCTCTGCCCTGGGCGAGCCTTGCCCAGATTTGCCTCGCGGCTAGGCTTCCAGTCCAGAAAGGAGCGGGCTGCGCGAGACTGGGAGATGCTACTGGCGCCTTCCTGGCCTCAGCTCCACTCCTGCCTTACCTTTGCACCTAGTCCTCAGGCGTTCTTGTGGAGGGCTTAGTTGCCGGTGGGTTGCACACTGCCAAGCGCTCCAGCTTGAGGGCTCTATTAGAGGCAATGGGAGGGCAACTGCAGGGCTCCTCCAGCGGTTGCTTGACCGCCCAGACTCAGCACAGCACGGAGAGCACAAGGCTCACAGGGCCTCTGGCTGTGGTCTGCAGCCCCACACACGCTGAGGCTGACTCGGTGAGCGCCCAGAAGGTGCCTGACAGACGTCATTTCCCTAGTGCTCTCCTCCCCAGCAGAGACGTGTGCAGGTGGTTGGGGCCTGGCCCTGCGTGTCTGGGCTCCCGTCCACAGCCCCAGCTCAGGGAAGCAGCTCCTCAGCCCAGACCTGTAGGAGGCGCGGGGCGCCCCCGCCTGGAAGCCTAGTGCACAGCATGAGGGAAGCGAGCCTCCTTGGGAGAAGAGGAGGCAGCCCAGATGCGTGGGGCTGCAATCACTGCTTGGGCGGAGCCGAGTGCGCCTCCAGTACGGCAGAGCTCCAGCTCTGCTCAGAGGCCCGATCTGGCAGAGGGCTGGCGTGAGGCTGCTCTGCCCTGGGCGAGCCTTGCCCAGACTTGCCTCGCGGCTAGGCTTCTAGTCCAGAAAGGAGCGGGCTGCGCGAGACTGGGAGATGCTACTGTGCCTTCCTGGCCTCAGCTCCACTCCTGCCTTGCCTTTGCACCTAGTCCCCAGGCGTTCTTGTGGAGGGCTTAGTTGCCGGTGGGTTGCACACTGCCAAGCGCTCCAGCTTGAGGGCTCTAGTAGAGGCAAAGTGAGGGCAACTGAAAGTCTATTCTTACGGTTGCTTGACCGCCCAGACTCAGCACAGCACGGAGAGCACAAGGCTCACAGGGCCCCTGGCTGGGGTCTGCAGCCCCACACACGCGGAGGCTGACTCGGTGAGCTCCCAGAAGGTGCCTGACAGACGTCATTTCCCTAGTGCTCTCCTCCCCAGCAGAGACGTGTGCAGGTGGTTGGGGCCTGCCCCTGCGTGTCTGGGCTCCCGTCCACAGCCCCAGCTCAGGTAAGCAGCTCCTCAGCCAAGACCTGTGGGAGGCGCAGGGGGCCCCGCCTGGAAGCCTAGTTTCCAGCATGCGGGAAGCGAGCCTCCTCGGGAGAAGAGAAGGCAGCCCTGCTGTGTGCGGCTGCATTCACTGCTTTGGCGGAGCTGAGTGCGCCTCCAGTACGGCAGAGCTCCAGCTCTGCTCAGAGGCCAGATCTGGCAGAGTTGCTGGCGTGAGCCTGCTCTGCCCTGGGCGAGCCTTGCCCAAACTTGCCCCGCGGCTAGGCTTCCAGTCCAGAAAGGAGCGGGCTGCGCGAGACTGGGAGATGCTACTGGCGCCTTCCTGGCCTCAGCTCCACTCCTGCCTTGCCTTTGCACCTAGTCCCCAGGCGTTCTTGTGTAGGGCTTAGTTGCCGGTGGGTTGCACACTGCCAAGCGCTCCAGCTTGAGGGCTCTAGTAGAGGCAATGGGAGGGCAACTGAAAGTCTATTCTTACGGTTGCTTGACCGCCCAGACTCAGCACAGCACGGAGAGCACAAGGCTCACAGGGCCTCTGGCTGTGGTCTGCAGCCCCACACACGCGGAGGCTGACTCGGTGAGCGCCCAGAAGGTGCCTGACAGACGTCTTTTCCCTAGTGCTCTCCTCCCCAGCAGAGACGTGTGCAGGTGGTTGGGGCCTGCCCCTGCGTGTCTGGGCTCCCGTCCACAGCCCCAGCTCAGGGAAGCAGCTTCTCAACCAAGACCTGTAGGAGGCGCGGGGCGCCCCCGCCTGGAAGCCTTGTGCACAGCATGAGGGAAGCGAGCCTCCTTGGGAGAAGAGGAAGCAGCCCAGATGCGTGGGGCTGCAATCACTGCTTGGGCGGAGCCGAGTGCGCCTCCAGTACGGCAGAGCTCCAGCTCTGCTCAGAGGCCCGATCTGGCAGAGGGCTGGCGTGAGGCTGCTCTGCCCTGGGCGAGCCTTGCCCAGACTTGCCTCGCGGCTAGGCTTCCAGTCCAGAAAGGAGCGGGCTGCGCGAGACTGGGAGATGCTACTGGCGCCTTCCTGGCCTCAGCTCCACTCCTGCCTTACCTTTGCACCTAGTCCTCAGGCGTTCTTGTGGAGGGCTTAGTTGCCGGTGGGTTGCACACTGCCAAGCGCTCCAGCTTGAGGGCTCTATTAGAGGCAATGGGAGGGCAACTGCAGGGCTCCTCCAGCGGTTGCTTGACCGCCCAGACTCAGCACAGCACGGAGAGCACAAGGCTCACAGGGCCTCTGGCTGTGGTCTGCAGCCCCACACACGCTGAGGCTGACTCGGTGAGCGCCCAGAAGGTGCCTGACAGACGTCATTTCCCTAGTGCTCTCCTCCCCAGCAGAGACGTGTGCAGGTGGTTGGGGCCTGGCCCTGCGTGTCTGGGCTCCCGTCCACAGCCCCAGCTCAGGGAAGCAGCTCCTCAGCCCAGACCTGTAGGAGGCGCGGGGCGCCCCCGCCTGGAAGCCTAGTGCACAGCATGAGGGAAGCGAGCCTCCTTGGGAGAAGAGGAGGCAGCCCAGATGCGTGGGGCTGCAATCACTGCTTGGGCGGAGCCGAGTGCGCCTCCAGTACGGCAGAGCTCCAGCTCTGCTCAGAGGCCCGATCTGGCAGAGGGCTGGCGTGAGGCTGCTCTGCCCTGGGCGAGCCTTGCCCAGACTTGCCTCGCGGCTAGGCTTCTAGTCCAGAAAGGAGCGGGCTGCGCGAGACTGGGAGATGCTACTGTGCCTTCCTGGCCTCAGCTCCACTCCTGCCTTTCCTTTGCACCTAGTCCCCAGGCGTTCTTGTGGAGGGCTTAGTTGCCGGTGGGTTGCACACTGCCAAGCGCTCCAGCTTGAGGGCTCTAGTAGAGGCAAAGTGAGGGCAACTGAAAGTCTATTCTTACGGTTGCTTGACCGCCCAGACTCAGCACAGCACGGAGAGCACAAGGCTCACAGGGCCCCTGGCTGGGGTCTGCAGCCCCACACACGCGGAGGCTGACTCGGTGAGCTCCCAGAAGGTGCCTGACAGACGTCATTTCCCAAGTGCTCTCCTCCCCAGCAGAGACGTGTGCAGGTGGTTGGGGCCTGCCCCTGCGTGTCTGGGCTCCCGTCCACAGCCCCAGCTCAGGGAAGCAGCTCCTGAGCCAAGACCTGTGGGAGGCGCAGGGGGCCCCGCCTGGAAGCCTAGTTTCCAGCATGCGGGAAGCGAGCCTCCTCGGGAGAAGAGAAGGCAGCCCTGCTGTGTGCGGCTGCATTCACTGCTTTGGCGGAGCTGAGTGCGCCTCCAGTACGGCAGAGCTCCAGCTCTGCTCAGAGGCCCGATCTGGCAGAGTTGCTGGCGTGAGCCTGCTCTGCCATGTGCGAGCCTTGCCCAAACTTGCCCCACGGCTAGGCTTCCAGTCCAGAAAGGAGCGGGCTGCGCGAGACTGGGAGATGCTACTGGCGCCTTCCTGGCCTCAGCTCCACTCCTGCCTTGCCTTTGCACCTAGTCCCCAGGCGTTCTTGTGTAGGGCTTAGTTGCCGGTGGGTTGCACACTGCCAAGCGCTCCAGCTTGAGGGCTCTAGTAGAGGCAATGGGAGGGCAACTGAAAGTCTATTCTTACGGTTGCTTGACCGCCCAGACTCAGCACAGCACGGAGAGCACAAGGCTCACAGGGCCTCTGGCTGTGGTCTGCAGCCCCACACACGCGGAGGCTGACTCGGTGAGCGCCCAGAAGGTGCCTGACAGACGTCTTTTCCCTAGTGCTCTCCTCCCCAGCAGAGACGTGTGCAGGTGGTTGGGGCCTGCCCCTGCGTGTCTGGGCTTCCGTCCACAGCCCCAGCTCAGGGAAGCAGCTCCTCAGACAAGACCTGTGGAGGGCGCAGGGGGCCCCGCCTGGAAGCCTAGTTTCCAGCATGCGGGAAGCGAGCCTCCTCGGGAGAAGAGAAGGCAGCCCTGCTGTGTGCGGCTGCATTCACTGCTTTGGCGGAGCCGAGTGCGCCTCCAGTACGGCAGAGCTCCAGCTCTGCTCAGAGGCCCGATCTGGCAGAGTTGCTGGCGTGAGGCTGCTCTGCCCTGGGCGAGCCTTGCCCAGATTTGCCTCGCGGCTAGGCTTCCAGTCCAGAAAGGAGCGGGCTGCGCGAGACTGGGAGATGCTACTGGCGCCTTCCTGGCCTCAGCTCCACTCCTGCCTTACCTTTGCACCTAGTCCTCAGGCGTTCTTGTGGAGGGCTTAGTTGCCGGTGGGTTGCACACTGCCAAGCGCTCCAGCTTGAGGGCTCTATTAGAGGCAATGGGAGGGCAACTGCAGGGCTCCTCCAGCGGTTGCTTGACCGCCCAGACTCAGCACAGCACGGAGAGCACAAGGCTCACAGGGCCTCTGGCTGTGGTCTGCAGCCCCACACACGCTGAGGCTGACTCGGTGAGCGCCCAGAAGGTGCCTGACAGACGTCATTTCCCTAGTGCTCTCCTCCCCAGCAGAGACGTGTGCAGGTGGTTGGGGCCTGGCCCTGCGTGTCTGGGCTCCCGTCCACAGCCCCAGCTCAGGGAAGCAGCTCCTCAGCCCAGACCTGTAGGAGGCGCGGGGCGCCCCCGCCTGGAAGCCTAGTGCACAGCATGAGGGAAGCGAGCCTCCTTGGGAGAAGAGGAGGCAGCCCAGATGCGTGGGGCTGCAATCACTGCTTGGGCGGAGCCGAGTGCGCCTCCAGTACGGCAGAGCTCCAGCTCTGCTCAGAGGCCCGATCTGGCAGAGGGCTGGCGTGAGGCTGCTCTGCCCTGGGCGAGCCTTGCCCAGACTTGCCTCGCGGCTAGGCTTCTAGTCCAGAAAGGAGCGGGCTGCGCGAGACTGGGAGATGCTACTGTGCCTTCCTGGCCTCAGCTCCACTCCTGCCTTGCCTTTGCACCTAGTCCCCAGGCGTTCTTGTGGAGGGCTTAGTTGCCGGTGGGTTGCACACTGCCAAGCGCTCCAGCTTGAGGGCTCTAGTAGAGGCAAAGTGAGGGCAACTGAAAGTCTATTCTTACGGTTGCTTGACCGCCCAGACTCAGCACAGCACGGAGAGCACAAGGCTCACAGGGCCCCTGGCTGGGGTCTGCAGCCCCACACACGCGGAGGCTGACTCGGTGAGCTCCCAGAAGGTGCCTGACAGACGTCATTTCCCTAGTGCTCTCCTCCCCAGCAGAGACGTGTGCAGGTGGTTGGGGCCTGCCCCTGCGTGTCTGGGCTCCCGTCCACAGCCCCAGCTCAGGGAAGCAGCTCCTCAGCCAAGACCTGTGGGAGGCGCAGGGGGCCCCGCCTGGAAGCCTAGTTTCCAGCATGCGGGAAGCGAGCCTCCTCGGGAGAAGAGAAGGCAGCCCTGCTGTGTGCGGCTGCATTCACTGCTTTGGCGGAGCTGAGTGCGCCTCCAGTACGGCAGAGCTCCAGCTCTGCTCAGAGGCCCGATCTGGCAGAGTTGCTGGCGTGAGCCTGCTCTGCCATGTGCGAGCCTTGCCCAAACTTGCCCCGCGGCTAGGCTTCCAGTCCAGAAAGGAGCGGGCTGCGCGAGACTGGGAGATGCTACTGGCGCCTTCCTGGCCTCAGCTCCACTCCTGCCTTGCCTTTGCACCTAGTCCCCAGGCGTTCTTGTGTAGGGCTTAGTTGCCGGTGGGTTGCACACTGCCAAGCGCTCCAGCTTGAGGGCTCTAGTAGAGGCAATGGGAGGGCAACTGAAAGTCTATTCTTACGGTTGCTTGACCGCCCAGACTCAGCACAGCACGGAGAGCACAAGGCTCACAGGGCCTCTGGCTGTGGTCTGCAGCCCCACACACGCGGAGGCTGACTCGGTGAGCGCCCAGAAGGTGCCTGACAGACGTCTTTTCCCTAGTGCTCTCCTCCCCAGCAGAGACGTGTGCAGGTGGTTGGGGCCTGCCCCTGCGTGTCTGGGCTCCCGTCCACAGCCCCAGCTCAGGGAAGCAGCTTCTCAACCAAGACCTGTAGGAGGCGCGGGGCGCCCCCGCCTGGAAGCCTTGTGCACAGCATGAGGGAAGCGAGCCTCCTTGGGAGAAGAGGAAGCAGCCCAGATGCGTGGGGCTGCAATCACTGCTTGGGCGGAGCCGAGTGCGCCTCCAGTACGGCAGAGCTCCAGCTCTGCTCAGAGGTCCGATCTGGCAGAGGGCTGGCGTGAGGCTGCTCTGCCCTGGGCGAGCCTTGCCCAGACTTGCCTCGCGGCTAGGCTTCCAGTCCAGAAAGGAGCGGGCTGCGCGAGACTGGGAGATGCTACTGGCGCCTTCCTGGCCTCAGCTCCACTCCTGCCTTACCTTTGCACCTAGTCCTCAGGCGTTCTTGTGGAGGGCTTAGTTGCCGGTGGGTTGCACACTGCCAAGCGCTCCAGCTTGAGGGCTCTATTAGAGGCAATGGGAGGGCAACTGCAGGGCTCCTCCAGCGGTTGCTTGACCGCCCAGACTCAGCACAGCACGGAGAGCACAAGGCTCACAGGGCCTCTGGCTGTGGTCTGCAGCCCCACACACGCTGAGGCTGACTCGGTGAGCGCCCAGAAGGTGCCTGACAGACGTCATTTCCCTAGTGCTCTCCTCCCCAGCAGAGACGTGTGCAGGTGGTTGGGGCCTGGCCCTGCGTGTCTGGGCTCCCGTCCACAGCCCCAGCTCAGGGAAGCAGCTCCTCAGCCCAGACCTGTAGGAGGCGCGGGGCGCCCCCGCCTGGAAGCCTAGTGCACAGCATGAGGGAAGCGAGCCTCCTTGGGAGAAGAGGAGGCAGCCCAGATGCGTGGGGCTGCAATCACTGCTTGGGCGGAGCCGAGTGCGCCTCCAGTACGGCAGAGCTCCAGCTCTGCTCAGAGGCCCGATCTGGCAGAGGGCTGGCGTGAGGCTGCTCTGCCCTGGGCGAGCCTTGCCCAGACTTGCCTCGCGGCTAGGCTTCTAGTCCAGAAAGGAGCGGGCTGCGCGAGACTGGGAGATGCTACTGTGCCTTCCTGGCCTCAGCTCCACTCCTGCCTTGCCTTTGCACCTAGTCCCCAGGCGTTCTTGTGGAGGGCTTAGTTGCCGGTGGGTTGCACACTGCCAAGCGCTCCAGCTTGAGGGCTCTAGTAGAGGCAAAGTGAGGGCAACTGAAAGTCTATTCTTACGGTTGCTTGACCGCCCAGACTCAGCACAGCACGGAGAGCACAAGGCTCACAGGGCCCCTGGCTGGGGTCTGCAGCCCCACACACGCGGAGGCTGACTCGGTGAGCTCCCAGAAGGTGCCTGACAGACGTCATTTCCCTAGTGCTCTCCTCCCCAGCAGAGACGTGTGCAGGTGGTTGGGGCCTGCCCCTGCGTGTCTGGGCTCCCGTCCACAGCCCCAGCTCAGGGAAGCAGCTCCTCAGCCAAGACCTGTGGGAGGCGCAGGGGGCCCCGCCTGGAAGCCTAGTTTCCAGCATGCGGGAAGCGAGCCTCCTCGGGAGAAGAGAAGGCAGCCCTGCTGTGTGCGGCTGCATTCACTGCTTTGGCGGAGCTGAGTGCGCCTCCAGTACGGCAGAGCTCCAGCTCTGCTCAGAGGCCCGATCTGGCAGAGTTGCTGGCGTGAGCCTGCTCTGCCATGTGCGAGCCTTGCCCAAACTTGCCCCGCGGCTAGGCTTCCAGTCCAGAAAGGAGCGGGCTGCGCGAGACTGGGAGATGCTACTGGAGCCTTCCTGGCCTCAGCTCCACTCCTGCCTTGCCTTTGCACCTAGTCCCCAGGCGTTCTTGTGTAGGGCTTAGTTGCCGGTGGGTTGCACACTGCCAAGCGCTCCAGCTTGAGGGCTCTAGTAGAGGCAATGGGAGGGCAACTGAAAGTCTATTCTTACGGTTGCTTGACCGCCCAGACTCAGCACAGCACGGAGAGCACAAGGCTCACAGGGCCTCTGGCTGTGGTCTGCAGCCCCACACACGCGGAGGCTGACTCGGTGAGCGCCCAGAAGGTGCCTGACAGACGTCTTTTCCCTAGTGCTCTCCTCCCCAGCAGAGACGTGTGCAGGTGGTTGGGGCCTGCCCCTGCGTGTCTGGGCTCCCGTCCACAGCCCCAGCTCAGGGAAGCAGCTTCTCAACCAAGACCTGTAGGAGGCGCGGGGCGCCCCCGCCTGGAAGCCTTGTGCACAGCATGAGGGAAGCGAGCCTCCTTGGGAGAAGAGGAAGCAGCCCAGATGCGTGGGGCTGCAATCACTGCTTGGGCGGAGCCGAGTGCGCCTCCAGTACGGCAGAGCTCCAGCTCTGCTCAGAGGCCCGATCTGGCAGAGGGCTGGCGTGAGGCTGCTCTGCCCTGGGCGAGCCTTGCCCAGACTTGCCTCGCGGCTAGGCTTCCAGTCCAGAAAGGAGCGGGCTGCGCGAGACTGGGAGATGCTACTGGCGCCTTCCTGGCCTCAGCTCCACTCCTGCCTTGCCTTTGCACCTAGTCCCCAGGCGTTCTTGTGGAGGGCTTAGTTGCCGGTGGGTTGCACACTGCCAAGCTCTCCAGCTTGAGGGCTCTAGTAGAGGCAAAGTGAGGGCAACTGAAAGTCTATTCTTATGGTTGCTTGACCGCCCAGACTCAGCACAGCACGGAGAGCACAAGGCTCACAGGGCCCCTGGCTGGGGTCTGCAGCCCCACACACGCGGAGGCTGACTCGGTGAGCGCACAGAAGGTGCCTGACAGACGTCATTTCCCTAGTGCTCTCCTCCACAGCAGAGACGTGTGCAGGTGGTTGGGGCCTGCCCCTGCGTGTCTGGGCTCCCGTCGACAGCCCCAGCTCAGGGAAGCAGCTCCTGAGCCAAGACCTGTGGAGGGCGCAGGGGGCCCCGCCTGGAAGCCTAGTTTACAGCATGCGGGAAGTGAGCCTCCTCGGGAGAAGAGAAGGCAGCCCTGCTGTGTGCGGCTGCATTCACTGCTTTGGCGGAGCCGAGTGCGCCTCCAGTACGGCAGAGCTCCAGCTCTGCTCAGAGGCCCGATCTGGCAGAGTTGCTGGCGTGAGGCTGCACTGCCCTGGGCGAGCCTTGCCCAGACTTGCCTCGCGGCTAGGCTTCCAGTCAAGAAAGGAGCGGACTGCGCGAGACTGGGAGATGCTACTGGCGCCTTCCTGGCCTCAGCACCACTCCTGCCTTACCTTTGCACCTAGTCCTCAGGCGTTCTTGTGGAGGGCTTAGTTTCCGGTGGGTTGCACACTGCCAAGCGCTCCAGCAGAGAGGGCTCTATTAGAGGCAATGGGAGGGCAACTGCAGGGCTCCTCCAGGGGTTGCTTGACCGCCCAGACTCAGCACAGCACGGAGAGCACAAGGCTCACAGGGCCTCTGGCTGTGGTCTGCAGCCCCACACACGCTGAGGCTGACTCGGTGAGCGCCCAGACGGTGCCTAACAGACGTCATTTCCCTAGTGCTCTCCTCCCCAGCAGAGACGTGTGCAGGTGGTTGGGGCCTGCCCCTGCGTGTCTGGGCTCCCGTCCACAGCCCCAGCTCAGGGAAGCAGCTCCTCAGCCCAGACCTGTAGGAGGCGCGGAGCGCCTCCGCCTGGAAGCCTAGTGCACAGCATGAGGGAAGCGAGCCTCCTTGGGAGAAGAGGAGGCAGCCCAGATGCGTGGGGCTGCAATCACTGCTTGGGCGGAGCCGAGTGCGCCTCCAGTACGGCAGAGCTCCAGCTCTGCTCAGAGGCCCGATCTGGCAGAGGGCTGGCGTGAGGCTGCTCTGCCCTGGGCGAGTCTTGCCCAGACTTGCCTCGCGGCTAGGCTTCCACTCCAGAAAGGAGCGGGCTGCGCGAGACTGGGAGATGCTACTGGCGCCTTCCTGGCCTCAGCTCCACTCCTGCCTTGCCTTTGCACCTAGTCCCCAGGCGTTCTTGTGGAGGGCTTAGTTGCCGGTGGGTTGCACACTGCCAAGCGCTCCAGCTTGAGGGCTCTAGTAGAGGCAAAGTGAGGGCAACTGGAAGTCTATTCTTACGGTTGCTTGACCGCCCAGACTCAGCACAGCACGGAGAGCACAAGGCTCACAGGGCCTCTGGCTGTGGTCTGCAGCCCCACACACGCGGAGGCTGACTCGGTGAGCGCCCAGAAGGTGCCTGACAGACGTCTTTTCCCTAGTGCTCTCCTCCCCAGCAGAGACGTGTGCAGGTGGTTGGGGCCTGCCCCTGCGTGTCTGGGCTCCCGTCCACAGCCCCAGCTCAGGGAAGCAGCTCCTCAGCCAAGACCTGTAGGAGGCGCGGGGCGCCCCCGCCTGGAAGCCTTGTGCACAGCATGAGGGAAGTGAGCCTCCTTGGGAGAAGAGGAAGCAGCCCAGTTGCGTGGGGCTGCAATCACTGCTTGGGCGGAGCCGAGTGCGCCTCCAGTACGGCAGAGCTCCAGCTCTGCTCAGAGGCCCGATCTGGCAGAGGGCTGGCGTGAGGCTGCTCTGCCCTGGGCGAGCCTTGCCCAGACTTGCCTCGCGGCTAGGCTTCCAGTCCAGAAAGGAGCGGGCTGCGCGAGACTGGGAGATGCTACTGGCGCCTTCCTGGCCTCAGCTCCACTCCTGCCTTGCCTTTGCACCTAGTCCCCAGGCGTTCTTGTGGAGGGCTTAGTTGCCGGTGGGTTGCACACTGCCAAGCGCTCCAGCTTGAGGGCTCTAGTAGAGGCAAAGTGAGGGCAACTGGAAGTCTATTCTTATGGTTGCTTGACCGCCCAGACTCAGCACAGCACGGAGAGCACAAGGCTCACAGGGCCCCTGGCTGGGGTCTGCAGCCCCACACACGCGGAGGCTGACTCGGTGAGCGCCCAGAAGGTGCCTGACAGACGTCATTTCCCTAGTGCTCTCCTCCCCAGCAGAGACGTGTGCAGGTGGTTGGGGCCTGCCCCTGCGTGTCTGGGCTCCCGTCCACAGCCCCAGCTCAGGGAAGCAGCTCCTGAGCCAAGACCTGTGGGAGGCGCAGGGGGCCCCGCCTGGAAGCCTAGTTTCCTGCATGCGGGAAGCGAGCCTCCTCGGGAGAAGAGAAGGCAGCCCTGCTGTGTGCGGCTGCATTCACTGCTTTGGCGGAGCTGAGTGCGCCTCCAGTACGGCAGAGCTCCAGCTCTGCTCAGAGGCCCGTACTGGCAGAGTTGCTGGCGTGAGGCTGCACTGCCCTGGGCGAGCCTTGCCCAGACTTGCCTCGCGGCTAGGCTTCCAGTCCAGAAAGGAGCGGGCTGCGCGAGACTGGGAGATGCTACTGGCGCCTTCCTGGCCTCAGCACCACTCCTGCCTTACCTTTGCACCTAGTCCTCAGGCGTTCTTGTGGAGGGCTTAGTTTCCGGTGGGTTGCCCACTGCCAAGCGCTCCAGCAGAGAGGGCTCTATTAGAGGCAATGGGAGGGCAACTGCAGGGCTCCTCCAGCGGTTGCTTGACCGCCCAGACTCAGCACAGCACGGAGAGCACAAGGCTCACAGGGCCTCTGGCTGTGGTCTGCAGCCCCACACACGCTGAGGCTGACTCGGTGAGCGCCCAGAAGGTGCCTGACAGACGTCATTTCCCTAGTGCTCTCCTCCCCAGCAGAGACGTGTGCAGGTGGTTGGGGCCTGCCCCTGCGTGTCTGGGCTCCCGTCCACAGCCCCAGCTCAGGGAAGCAGCTCCTCAGCCCAGACCTGTAGGAGGCGCGGGGCGCCCCCGCCTGGAAGCCTAGTGCACAGCATGAGGGAAGCGAGCCTCCTTGGGAGAAGAGTAGGCAGCCCAGATGCGTGGGGCTGCAATCACTGCTTGGGCGGAGCCGAGTGCGCCTCCAGTACGGCAGAGCTCCAGCTCTGCTCAGAGGCCCGATCTGGCAGAGGGCTGGCGTGAGGCTGCTCTGCCCTGGGCGAGTCTTGCCCAGACTTGCCTCGCGGCTAGGCTTCCACTCCAGAAAGGAGCGGGCTGCGCGAGACTGGGAGATGCTACTGGCGCCTTCCTGGCCTCAGCTCCACTCCTGCCTTGCCTTAGCACCTAGTCCCCAGGCGTTCTTGTGGACGGCTTAGTTGCCGGTGGGTTGCACACTGCCAAGCGCTCCAGCTTGAGGGCTCTAGTAGAGGCAAAGTGAGGGCAACTGAAAGTCTATTCTTACGGTTGCTTGACCGCCCAGACTCAGCACAGCACGGAGAGCACAAGGCTCACAGGGCCTCTGGCTGTGGTCTGCAGCCCCACACACGCGGAGGCTGACTCGGTGAGCGCCCAGAAGGTGCCTGACAGACGTCTTTTCCCTAGTGCTCTCCTCCCCAGCAGAGACGTGTGCAGGTGGTTGGGGCCTGCCCCTGCGTGTCTGGGCTCCCGTCCACAGCCCCAGCTCAGGGAAGCAGCTCCTCAGCCAAGACCTGTAGGAGGCGCGGGGCGCCCCCGCCTGGAAGCCTTGTGCACAGCATGAGGGAAGCGAGCCTCCTTGGGAGAAGAGAAGGCAGCCCAGATGCGTGGGGCTGCAATCACTGCTTGGGCGGAGCCGAGTGCGCCTCCAGTACGGCAGAGCTCCAGCTCTGCTCAGAGGCCCGATCTGGCAGAGGGCTGGCGTGAGGCTGCTCTGCCCTGGGCGAGTCTTGCCCAGACTTGCCTCGCGGCTAGGCTTCCACTCCAGAAAGGAGCGGGCTGCGCGAGACTGGGAGATGCTACTGGCGCCTTCCTGGCCTCAGCTCCACTCCTGCCTTGCCTTTGCACCTAGTCCCCAGGCGTTCTTTTGGAGGGCTTAGTTGCCGGTGGGTTGCACACTGCCAAGCGCTCCAGCTTGAGGGCTCTAGTAGAGGCAAAGTGAGGGCAACTGAAAGTCTATTCTTACGGTTGCTTGACCGCCCAGACTCAGCACAGCACGGAGAGCACAAGGCTCACAGGGCCTCTGGCTGTGGTCTGCAGCCCCACACACGCGGAGGCTGACTCGGTGAGCGCCCAGAAGGTGCCTGACAGACGTCTTTTCCCTAGTGCTCTCCTCCCCAGCAGAGACGTGTGCAGGTGGTTGGGGCCTGCCCCTGCGTGTCTGGGCCCCCCTCCACAGCCCCAGCTCAGGGAAGCAGCTCCTCAGCCAAGACGTGTAGGAGGCGCGGGGCGCCCCCGCCTGGAAGCCTTGTGCACAGCATGAGGGAAGTGAGCCTCCTTGGGAGAAGAGGAAGCAGCCCAGATGCGTGGGGCTGCAATCACTGCTTGGGCGGAGCCGAGTGCGCCTCCAGTACGGCAGAGCTCCAGCTCTGCTCAGAGGCCCGATCTGGCAGAGGGCTGGCGTGAGGCTGCTCTGCCCTGGGCGAGTCTTGCCCAGACTTGCCTCGCGGCTAGGCTTCCAGTCCAGAAAGGAGCGGGCTGCGCGAGACTGGGAGATGCTACTGGCGCCTTCCTGGCCTCAGCTCCACTCCTGCCTTGCCTTTGCACCTAGTCCCCAGGCGTTCTTGTGGAGGGCTTAGTTGCCGGTGGGTTGCACACTGCCAAGCGCTCCAGCTTGAGGGCTCTAGTAGAGGCAAAGTGAGGGCAACTGGAAGTCTATTCTTATGGTTGCTTGACCGCCCAGACTCAGCACAGCACGGAGAGCACAAGGCTCACAGGGCCCCTGGCTGGGGTCTGCAGCCCCACACACGCGGAGGCTGACTCGGTGAGCGCCCAGAAGGTGCCTGACAGACGTCATTTCCCTAGTGCTCTCCTCCCCAGCAGAGACGTGTGCAGGTGGTTGGGGCCTGCCCCTGCGTGTCTGGGCTCCCGTCCACAGCCCCAGCTCAGGGAAGCAGCTCCTGAGCCAAGACCTGTGGAGGGCGCAGGGGGCCCCGCCTGGAAGCCTAATTTACAGCATGCGGGAAGTGAGCCTCCTCGGGAGAAGAGAAGGCAGCCCTGCTGTGTGCGGCTGCATTCACTGCTTTGGCGGAGCCGAGTGCGCCTCCAGTACGGCAGAGCTCCAGCTCTGCTCAGAGGCCCGATCTGGCAGAGTTGCTGGCGTGAGGCTGCACTGCCCTGGGCGAGCCTTGCCCAGACTTGCCTCGCGGCTAGGCTTCCAGTCCAGAAAGGAGCGGGCTGCGCGAGACTGGGAGATGCTACTGGCGCCTTCCTGGCCTCAGCAACACTCCTGCCTTACCTTTGCACCTAGTCCTCAGGCGTTCTTGTGGAGGGCTTAGTTTCCGGTGGGTTGCACACTGCCAAGCGCTCCAGCAGAGAGGGCTCTATTAGTGGCAATGGGAGGGCAACTGCAGGGCTACTCCAGCGGTTGCTTGACCGCCCAGACTCGGCACAGCACGGAGAGCACAAGGCTCACAGGGCCTCTGGCTGTGGTCTGCAGCCCCACACACGCGGAGGCTGACTCGGTGAGCGCCCAGAAGGTGCCTGACAGACGTCATTTCCCTAGTGCTCTCCTCCCCAGCAGAGACGTGTGCAGGTGGTTGGGGCCTGGCCCTGCGTGTCTGGGCTCCCGTCCACAGCCCCAGCTCAGGGAAGCAGCTCCTGAGCCAAGACCTGTGGGAGGCGCAGGGGGCCCCGCCTGGAAGCCTAGTTTCCAGCATGCCGGAAGCGAGCCTCCTCGGGAGAAGAGAAGGCAGCCCTGCTGTGTGCGGCTGCATTCACTGCTTTGGCGGAGCCGAGTGCGCCTCCAGTACGGCAGAGCTCCAGCTCTGCTCAGAGGCCCGATCTGGCAGAGTTGCTGGCGTGAGGCTGCTCTGCCATGTGCGAGCCTTGCCCAAACTTGCATCGCGGCTAGGCTTCCAGTCCAGAAAGGAGCGGGCTACGCGAGACTGGGAGATGCTACTGGCGCCTTCCTGGCCTCAGCTCCACTCCTGCCTTGCCTTTGCACCTAGTCCCCAGGCGTTCTTGTGGAGGGCTTAGTTGCCGGTGGGTTGCACACTGCCAAGCGCTCCAGCTTGAGGGCTCTAGTAGAGGCAAAGTGAGGGCAACTGAAAGTCTATTCTTACGGTTGCTTGACCGCCCAGACTCAGCACAGCACGGAGAGCACAAGGCTCACAGGGCCTCTGGCTGTGGTCTGCAGCCCCACACACGCGGAGGCTGACTCGGTGAGCGCCCAGAAGGTGCCTGACAGACGTCTTTTCCCTAGTGCTCTCCTCCCCAGCAGAGACGTGTGCAGGTGGTTGGGGCCTGCCCCTGCGTGTCTGGGCTCCCGTCCACAGCCCCAGCTCAGGGAAGCAGCTCCTCAGCCAAGACCTGTAGGAGGCGCGGGGCGCCCCCGCCTGGAAGCCTTGTGCACAGCATGAGGGAAGTGAGCCTCCTTGGGAGAAGAGGAAGCAGCCCAGATGCGTGGGGCTGCAATCACTGCTTGGGCGGAGCCGAGTGCGCCTCCAGTACGGCAGAGCTCCAGCTCTGCTCAGAGGCCCGATCTGGCAGAGGGCTGGCGTGAGGCTGCTCTGCCCTGGGCGAGCCTTGCCCAGACTTGCCTCGCGGCTAGGCTTCCAGTCCAGAAAGGAGCGGGCTGCGCGAGACTGGGAGATGCTACTGGCGCCTTCCTGGCCTCAGCTCCACTCCTGCCTTGCCTTTGCACCTAGTCCCCAGGCGTTCTTGTGGAGGGCTTAGTTGCCGGTGGGTTGCACACTGCCAAGCGCTCCAGCTTGAGGGCTCTAGTAGAGGCAAAGTGAGGGCAACTGGAAGTCTATTCTTATGGTTGCTTGACCGCCCAGACTCAGCACAGCACGGAGAGCACAAGGCTCACAGGGCCCCTGGCTGGGGTCTGCAGCCCCACACACGCGGAGGCTGACTCGGTGAGCGCACAGAAGGTGCCTGACAGACGTCATTTCCCTAGTGCTCTCCTCCCCAGCAGAGACGTGTGCAGGTGGTTGGGGCCTGCCCCTGCGTGTCTGGGCTCCCGTCCACAGCCCCAGCTCAGGGAAGCAGCTCCTGAGCCAAGACCTGTGGGAGGCGCAGGGGGCCCCGCCTGGAAGCCTAGTTTCCTGCATGCGGGAAGCGAGCCTCCTCGGGAGAAGAGAAGGCAGCCCTGCTGTGTGCGGCTGCATTCACTGCTTTGGCGGAGCTGAGTGCGCCTCCAGTACGGCAGAGCTCCAGCTCTGCTCAGAGGCCCGTACTGGCAGAGTTGCTGGCGGGAGGCTGCACTGCCCTGGGCGAGCCTTGCCCAGACTTGCCTCGCGGCTAGGCTTCCAGTCCAGAAAGGAGCGGGCTGCGCGAGACTGGGAGATGCTACTGGCGCCTTCCTGGCCTCAGCACCACTCCTGCCTTACCTTTGCACCTAGTCCTCAGGCGTTCTTGTGGAGGGCTTAGTTTCCGGTGGGTTGCACACTGCCAAGCGCTCCAGCAGAGAGGGCTCTATTAGAGGCAATGGGAGGGCAACTGCAGGGCTCCTCCAGCGGTTGCTTGACCGCCCAGACTCAGCACAGCACGGAGAGCACAAGGCTCACAGGGCCTCTGGCTGTGGTCTGCAGCCCCACACACGCTGAGGCTGACTCGGTGAGCGCCCAGAAGGTGCCTGACAGACGTCATTTCCCTAGTGCTCTCCTCCCCAGCAGAGACGTGTGCAGGTGGTTGGGGCCTGGCCCTGCGTGTCTGGGCTCCCGTCCACAGCCCCAGCTCAGGGAAGCAGCTCCTCAGCCCAGACCTGTAGGAGGCGCGGGGCGCCCCCGCCTGGAAGCCTAGTGCACAGCATGAGGGAAGCGAGCCTCCTTGGGAGAAGAGGAGGCAGCCCAGATGCGTGGGGCTGCAATCACTGCTTGGGTGGAGCCGGGTGCGCCTCCAGTACGGCAGAGCTCCAGCTCTGCTCAGAGGCCCGATCTGGCAGAGGGCTGGCGTGAGGCTGCTCTGCCCTGGGCGAGCCTTGCCCAGACTTGCCTCGCGGCTAGGCTTCCAGTCCAGAAAGGAGCGGGCTGCGCGAGACTGGGAGATGCTACTGGCGCCTTCCTGGCCTCAGCTCCACTCCTGCCTTGCCTTAGCACCTAGTCCCCAGGCGTTCTTGTGGACGGCTTAGTTGCCGGTGGGTTGCACACTGCCAAGCGCTCCAGCTTGAGGGCTCTAGTAGAGGCAAAGTGAGGGCAACTGAAAGTCTATTCTTACGGTTGCTTGACCGCCCAGACTCAGCACAGCACGGAGAGCACAAGGCTCACAGGGCCTCTGGCTGTGGTCTGCAGCCCCACACACGCGGAGGCTGACTCGGTGAGCGCCCAGAAGGTGCCTGACAGACGTCTTTTCCCTAGTGCTCTCCTCCCCAGCAGAGACGTGTGCAGGTGGTTGGGGCCTGCCCCTGCGTGTCTGGGCTCCCGTCCACAGCCCCAGCTCAGGGAAGCAGCTCCTCAGCCAAGACCTGTAGGAGGCGCGGGGCGCCCCCGCCTGGAAGCCTTGTGCACAGCATGAGGGAAGCGAGCCTCCTTGGGAGAAGAGAAGGCAGCCCAGATGCGTGGGGCTGCAATCACTGCTTGGGCGGAGCCGAGTGCGCCTCCAGTACGGCAGAGCTCCAGCTCTGCTCAGAGGCCCGATCTGGCAGAGGGCTGGCGTGAGGCTGCTCTGCCCTGGGCGAGTCTTGCCCAGACTTGCCTCGCGGCTAGGCTTCCACTCCAGAAAGGAGCGGGCTGCGCGAGACTGGGAGATGCTACTGGCGCCTTCCTGGCCTCAGCTCCACTCCTGCCTTGCCTTTGCACCTAGTCCCCAGGCGTTCTTTTGGAGGGCTTAGTTGCCGGTGGGTTGCACACTGCCAAGCGCTCCAGCTTGAGGGCTCTAGTAGAGGCAAAGTGAGGGCAACTGAAAGTCTATTCTTACGGTTGCTTGACCGCCCAGACTCAGCACAGCACGGAGAGCACAAGGCTCACAGGGCCTCTGGCTGTGGTCTGCAGCCCCACACACGCGGAGGCTGACTCGGTGAGCGCCCAGAAGGTGCCTGACAGACGTCTTTTCCCTAGTGCTCTCCTCCCCAGCAGAGACGTGTGCAGGTGGTTGGGGCCTGCCCCTGCGTGTCTGGGCCCCCCTCCACAGCCCCAGCTCAGGGAAGCAGCTCCTCAGCCAAGACGTGTAGGAGGCGCGGGGCGCCCCCGCCTGGAAGCCTTGTGCACAGCATGAGGGAAGTGAGCCTCCTTGGGAGAAGAGGAAGCAGCCCAGATGCGTGGGGCTGCAATCACTGCTTGGGCGGAGCCGAGTGCGCCTCCAGTACGGCAGAGCTCCAGCTCTGCTCAGAGGCCCGATCTGGCAGAGGGCTGGCGTGAGGCTGCTCTGCCCTGGGCGAGTCTTGCCCAGACTTGCCTCGCGGCTAGGCTTCCAGTCCAGAAAGGAGCGGGCTGCGCGAGACTGGGAGATGCTACTGGCGCCTTCCTGGCCTCAGCTCCACTCCTGCCTTGCCTTTGCACCTAGTCCCCAGGCGTTCTTGTGGAGGGCTTAGTTGCCGGTGGGTTGCACACTGCCAAGCGCTCCAGCTTGAGGGCTCTAGTAGAGGCAAAGTGAGGGCAACTGGAAGTCTATTCTTATGGTTGCTTGACCGCCCAGACTCAGCACAGCACGGAGAGCACAAGGCTCACAGGGCCCCTGGCTGGGGTCTGCAGCCCCACACACGCGGAGGCTGACTCGGTGAGCGCCCAGAAGGTGCCTGACAGACGTCATTTCCCTAGTGCTCTCCTCCCCAGCAGAGACGTGTGCAGGTGGTTGGGGCCTGCCCCTGCGTGTCTGGGCTCCCGTCCACAGCCCCAGCTCAGGGAAGCAGCTCCTGAGCCAAGACCTGTGGAGGGCGCAGGGGGCCCCGCCTGGAAGCCTAATTTACAGCATGCGGGAAGTGAGCCTCCTCGGGAGAAGAGAAGGCAGCCCTGCTGTGTGCGGCTGCATTCACTGCTTTGGCGGAGCCGAGTGCGCCTCCAGTACGGCAGAGCTCCAGCTCTGCTCAGAGGCCCGATCTGGCAGAGTTGCTGGCGTGAGGCTGCACTGCCCTGGGCGAGCCTTGCCCAGACTTGCCTCGCGGCTAGGCTTCCAGTCCAGAAAGGAGCGGGCTGCGCGAGACTGGGAGATGCTACTGGCGCCTTCCTGGCCTCAGCAACACTCCTGCCTTACCTTTGCACCTAGTCCTCAGGCGTTCTTGTGGAGGGCTTAGTTTCCGGTGGGTTGCACACTGCCAAGCGCTCCAGCAGAGAGGGCTCTATTAGTGGCAATGGGAGGGCAACTGCAGGGCTACTCCAGCGGTTGCTTGACCGCCCAGACTCGGCACAGCACGGAGAGCACAAGGCTCACAGGGCCTCTGGCTGTGGTCTGCAGCCCCACACACGCGGAGGCTGACTCGGTGAGCGCCCAGAAGGTGCCTGACAGACGTCATTTCCCTAGTGCTCTCCTCCCCAGCAGAGACGTGTGCAGGTGGTTGGGGCCTGGCCCTGCGTGTCTGGGCTCCCGTCCACAGCCCCAGCTCAGGGAAGCAGCTCCTGAGCCAAGACCTGTGGGAGGCGCAGGGGGCCCCGCCTGGAAGCCTAGTTTCCAGCATGCCGGAAGCGAGCCTCCTCGGGAGAAGAGAAGGCAGCCCTGCTGTGTGCGGCTGCATTCACTGCTTTGGCGGAGCCGAGTGCGCCTCCAGTACGGCAGAGCTCCAGCTCTGCTCAGAGGCCCGATCTGGCAGAGTTGCTGGCGTGAGGCTGCTCTGCCATGTGCGAGCCTTGCCCAAACTTGCATCGCGGCTAGGCTTCCAGTCCAGAAAGGAGCGGGCTACGCGAGACTGGGAGATGCTACTGGCGCCTTCCTGGCCTCAGCTCCACTCCTGCCTTGCCTTTGCACCTAGTCCCCAGGCGTTCTTGTGGAGGGCTTAGTTGCCGGTGGGTTGCACACTGCCAAGCGCTCCAGCTTGAGGGCTCTAGTAGAGGCAAAGTGAGGGCAACTGAAAGTCTATTCTTACGGTTGCTTGACCGCCCAGACTCAGCACAGCACGGAGAGCACAAGGCTCACAGGGCCTCTGGCTGTGGTCTGCAGCCCCACACACGCGGAGGCTGACTCGGTGAGCGCCCAGAAGGTGCCTGACAGACGTCTTTTCCCTAGTGCTCTCCTCCCCAGCAGAGACGTGTGCAGGTGGTTGGGGCCTGCCCCTGCGTGTCTGGGCTCCCGTCCACAGCCCCAGCTCAGGGAAGCAGCTCCTCAGCCAAGACCTGTAGGAGGCGCGGGGCGCCCCCGCCTGGAAGCCTTGTGCACAGCATGAGGGAAGTGAGCCTCCTTGGGAGAAGAGGAAGCAGCCCAGATGCGTGGGGCTGCAATCACTGCTTGGGCGGAGCCGAGTGCGCCTCCAGTACGGCAGAGCTCCAGCTCTGCTCAGAGGCCCGATCTGGCAGAGGGCTGGCGTGAGGCTGCTCTGCCCTGGGCGAGCCTTGCCCAGACTTGCCTCGCGGCTAGGCTTCCAGTCCAGAAAGGAGCGGGCTGCGCGAGACTGGGAGATGCTACTGGCGCCTTCCTGGCCTCAGCTCCACTCCTGCCTTGCCTTTGCACCTAGTCCCCAGGCGTTCTTGTGGAGGGCTTAGTTGCCGGTGGGTTGCACACTGCCAAGCGCTCCAGCTTGAGGGCTCTAGTAGAGGCAAAGTGAGGGCAACTGGAAGTCTATTCTTATGGTTGCTTGACCGCCCAGACTCAGCACAGCACGGAGAGCACAAGGCTCACAGGGCCCCTGGCTGGGGTCTGCAGCCCCACACACGCGGAGGCTGACTCGGTGAGCGCACAGAAGGTGCCTGACAGACGTCATTTCCCTAGTGCTCTCCTCCCCAGCAGAGACGTGTGCAGGTGGTTGGGGCCTGCCCCTGCGTGTCTGGGCTCCCGTCCACAGCCCCAGCTCAGGGAAGCAGCTCCTGAGCCAAGACCTGTGGGAGGCGCAGGGGGCCCCGCCTGGAAGCCTAGTTTCCTGCATGCGGGAAGCGAGCCTCCTCGGGAGAAGAGAAGGCAGCCCTGCTGTGTGCGGCTGCATTCACTGCTTTGGCGGAGCTGAGTGCGCCTCCAGTACGGCAGAGCTCCAGCTCTGCTCAGAGGCCCGTACTGGCAGAGTTGCTGGCGGGAGGCTGCACTGCCCTGGGCGAGCCTTGCCCAGACTTGCCTCGCGGCTAGGCTTCCAGTCCAGAAAGGAGCGGGCTGCGCGAGACTGGGAGATGCTACTGGCGCCTTCCTGGCCTCAGCACCACTCCTGCCTTACCTTTGCACCTAGTCCTCAGGCGTTCTTGTGGAGGGCTTAGTTTCCGGTGGGTTGCACACTGCCAAGCGCTCCAGCAGAGAGGGCTCTATTAGAGGCAATGGGAGGGCAACTGCAGGGCTCCTCCAGCGGTTGCTTGACCGCCCAGACTCAGCACAGCACGGAGAGCACAAGGCTCACAGGGCCTCTGGCTGTGGTCTGCAGCCCCACACACGCTGAGGCTGACTCGGTGAGCGCCCAGAAGGTGCCTGACAGACGTCATTTCCCTAGTGCTCTCCTCCCCAGCAGAGACGTGTGCAGGTGGTTGGGGCCTGGCCCTGCGTGTCTGGGCTCCCGTCCACAGCCCCAGCTCAGGGAAGCAGCTCCTCAGCCCAGACCTGTAGGAGGCGCGGGGCGCCCCCGCCTGGAAGCCTAGTGCACAGCATGAGGGAAGCGAGCCTCCTTGGGAGAAGAGGAGGCAGCCCAGATGCGTGGGGCTGCAATCACTGCTTGGGTGGAGCCGGGTGCGCCTCCAGTACGGCAGAGCTCCAGCTCTGCTCAGAGGCCCGATCTGGCAGAGGGCTGGCGTGAGGCTGCTCTGCCCTGGGCGAGCCTTGCCCAGACTTGCCTCGCGGCTAGGCTTCCAGTCCAGAAAGGAGCGGGCTGCGCGAGACTGGGAGATGCTACTGGCGCCTTCCTGGCCTCAGCTCCACTCCTGCCTTGCCTTTGCACCTAGTCCCCAGGCGTTCTTGTGGAGGGCTTAGTTGCCGGTGGGTTGCACACTGCCAAGCGCTCCAGCTTGAGGGCTCTAGTAGAGGCAAAGTGAGGGCAACTGGAAATCTATTCTTACGGTTGCTTGACCGCCCAGACTCAGCACAGCACGGAGAGCACAAGGCTCACAGGGCCTCTGGCTGTGGTCTGCAGCCCCACACACGCTGAGGCTGACTCGGTGAGCGCCCAGAAGGTGCCTGACAGACGTCATTTCCCTAGTGCTCTCCTCCCCAGCAGAGACGTGTGCAGGTGGTTGGGGCCTGCCCCTGCGTGTCTGGGCTCCCGTCCACAGCCAGAGCCCAGGGAAGCAGCTCCTCACCCAAGACCTTTAGGAGGCGCGTGGCGCCCCCGCCTGGAAGCCTAGTGCACAGCATGAGGGAAGCGAGGCTCCTTGGGAGAAGAGGAGGCAGCCCAGATGCGTGGGGCTGCAATCACTGCTTGGGCGGAGCCGAGTGCGCCTCCAGTACGGCAGAGCTCCAGCTCTGCTCAGAGGCCCGATCTGGCAGAGGGCTGGCGTGAGGCTGCTCTGCCATGGGCGAGTCTTGCCCAGACTTGCCTCGCGGCTAGGCTTCCAGTCCAGAAAGGAGCGGGCTGCGCGAGACTGGGAGATGCTACTGGCGCCTTCCTGGCCTCAGCTCCACTCCTGCCTTGCCTTTGCACCTAGTCCCCAGGCGTTCTTGTGGAGGGCTTAGTTGCCGGTGGGTTGCACACTGCCAAGCGCTCCAGCTTGAGGGCTCTAGTAGAGGCAAAGTGAGGGAAAGTGAAAGTCTATTCTTACGGTTGCTTGACTGCCCAGACTCAGCACAGCACGGAGAGCACAAGGCTCACAGGGCCTCTGGCTGTGGTCTGCAGCCCCACACACGCTGAGGCTGACTCGGTGAGCGCCCAGAAGGTGCCTGACAGACGTCATTTCCCTAGTGCTCTCCTCCCCAGCAGAGACGTGTGCAGGTGGTTGGGGCCTGCCCCTGCGTGTCTGGGTTCCCGTCCACAGCCCCAGCCCAGGGAAGCAGCTCCTCAGCCAAGACCTTTAGGAGGCGCGGGGCGCCCCCGCCTGGAAGCCTAGTGCACAGCATGAGGGAAGCGAGCCTCCTTGGGAGAAGAGGAGGCAGCCCAGATGCGTGGGGCTGCAATCACTGCTTGGGCGGAGCCGGGTGTGCCTCCAGAACGGCAGAGCTCCAGCTCTGCTCAGAGGCCCGATCTGGCAGAGTTGCTGGCGTGAGGCTGCTCTGCCATGGGCGAGGCTTGTCCAAACTTGCCTCGCGGCTAGGCTTCCAGTGCAGAAAGGAGGGGGCTGCGCGAGACTGGGAGATGCTACTGGCGCCTTCCTGGCCTCAGCTCCACTTCTGCCTTGCCTTTGCACCTAGTCCCCAGGCGTTCTTGTGGAGGGCTTAGTTGCCGGTGGGTTGCACACTGCCAAGCGCTCCAGCTTGAGGGCTCTAGTAGAGGCAAAGTGAGGGCCACTGAAAGTCTATTCTTACGGTTGCTTGACCGCCCAGACTCAGCACAGCACGGAGAGCACAAGGCTCACAGGGCCTCTGGCTGTGGTCTGCAGCCCCACACACGCGGAGGCTGACTCGGTGAGCGCCCAGAAGGTGCCTGACAGACGTCATTTCCCTAGTGCTCTCCTCCCCAGCCGAGACGTGTGCAGGTGGTTGGGGCCTGCCCCTGCGTGTCTGGGCTCCCGTCCACAGCCCCAGCTCAGGGAAGCAGCTCCTCAGCCAAGACCTGTGGAGGGCGCAGGGGGCCCCGCCTGGAAGCCTGGTTTACAGCATGCGGGAAGCGAGCCTCCTCGGGATAAGAGAAGGCAGCCCTGCTGTGTGCGGCTGCATTCACTGCTTTGGCGGAGCCGAGTGCGCCTCCAGTACGGCAGAGCTCCAGCTCTGCTCAGAGGCCCGATCTGGCAGAGTTGCTGGCGTGAGGCTGCTCTGCCCTGGGCGAGACATGCCCAGACTTGCCTCGCGGCTAGGCTTCCAGTCCAGAAAGGAGCGGGCTGCGCGAGACTGGGAGATGCTACTGGCGCCTTCCTGGCCTCAGCACCACTCCTGCCTTACCTTTGCACCTAGTCCTCAGGCGTTCTTGTGGAGGGCTTAGTTGCCGGTGGGTTGCACACTGCCAAGCGCTCCAGCAGAGAGGGCTCTATTAGAAGCAATGGGAGGGCAACTGCAGGGCTCCTCCAGCGGTTGCTTGACCGCCCAGACTCAGCACAGCACGGAGAGCACAAGCCTCACAGGGCCTCTGGCTGGGGTCTGCAGCCCCACACACGCTGAGGCTGACTCGGTGAGCGCCCAGAAGGTGTCTGACAGACGTCATTTCCCTAGTGCTCTCCTCCCCAGCAGAGAGGTGTGCAGGTGGTTGGGGCCTACCCCTGCGTGTCTGGGCTCCCGTCCACAGCCCCAGCTCAGGTAAGCAGCTCCTCAGCCAAGACCTGTAGGAGGCGCGGGGCGCCCCCGCCTGGAAGCCTAGTGCACAGCATGAGGGAAGTGAGCCTCCTTGGGAGAAGAGGAGGCAGCCCAGATGCGTGGGGCTGCAATCACTGCTTGGGCGGAGCCGGGTGCGCCTCCAGTACGGCAGAGCTCCAGCTCTGCTCAGAGGCCCGATCTGGCAGAGGGCTGTCGTGAGGCTGCTCTGCCCTGGGCGAGTCTTGCCCAGACTTGCCTCGCGGCTAGGCTTCCAGTCCAGAAAGGAGCGGGCTGCGCGAGACTGGGAGATGCTACTGGCGCCTTCCTGGCCTCAGCTCCACTCCTGCCTTGCCTTTGCACCTAGTCCCCAGGCGTTCTTGTGGAGGGCTTAGTTGCCGGTGGGTTGCACACTGCCAAGCGCTCCAGCTTGAGGGCTCTAGTAGAGGCAAAGTGAGGGCAACTGGAAGTCTATTCTTACGGTTGCTTGACCGCCCAGACTCAGCACAGCACGGAGAGCACAAGGCTCACAGGGCCCCTGGCTGGGGTCTGCAGCCCCACACTCGCGGAGGCTGACTCGGTGAGCGCCCAGAAGGTGCCTGACAGACGTCATTTCCCTAGTGCTCTCCTCCCCAGCAGAGACGTGTGCAGGTGGTTGGGGCCTGCCCCTGCGTGTCTGGGCTCCCGTCCACAGCCCCAGCTCAGGGAAGCAGCTCCTGAGCCAAGACCCGTGGAGGGCGCAGGGGGCCCCGCCTGGAAGCGTAGTTTACAGCATGCGGGAAGCGAGCCTCCTCGGGATAAGAGAAGGCAGCCCTGCTGTGTGCGGCTGCATTCACTGCTTTGGCGGAGCCGAGTGCGCCTCCAGTACGGCAGAGCTCCAGCTCTGCTCAGAGGCCCGATCTGGCAGAGTTGCTGGCGTGAGGCTGCTCTGCCCTGGGCGAGACTTGCCCAGACTTGCCTCGCGGCTAGGATTCCAGTCCAGAAAGGAGCGGGCTGCGCGAGACTGGGAGATGCTACTGGCGCCTTCCTGGCCCCAGCTCCACTCTTGCCTTGCCTTTGCACCTAGTCCTCAGGCGTTCTTGTGGAGGGCTTAGTTGCCGGTGGGTTGCACACTGCCAAGCGCTCCAGCTTGAGGGCTCTATTAGAGGCAATGGGAGGGCAACTGCAGGGCTCCTCCAGCCGTTGCTTGACCGCCCAGACTCAGCACAGCACGGAGAGCACAAGCCTCACAGGGCCTCTGGCTGTGGTCTGCAGCCCCACACACGCTGAGGCTGACTCGGTGAGCGCCCAGAAGGTGCCTGACAGACGTCATTTCCCTAGTGCTCTCCTCCCCAGCAGAGACGTGTGCAGGTGGTTGGGGCCTGCCCCTGCGTGTCTGGGCTCCCGTCCACAGCCCCAGCCCAGGGAAGCAGCTCCTCAGCCAAGACCTTTAGGAGGCGCGGGGCGCCCCCGCCTGGAAGCCTAGTGCACAGCATGAGGGAAGCGAGGCTCCTTGGGAGAAGAGGAGGCAGCCCAGATGCGTGGGGCTGCAATCACTGCTTGGGCGGAGCCGAGTGCGCCTCCAGTACGGCAGAGCTCCAGCTCTGCTCAGAGGCCCGATCTGGCAGAGGGCTGGCGTGAGGCTGCTCTGCCATGGGCGAGTCTTGCCCAGACTTGCCTCGCGGCTAGGCTTCCAGTCCAGAAAGGAGCGGGCTGCGCGAGACTGGGAGATGCTACTGGCGCCTTCCTGGCCTCAGCTCCACTCCTGCCTTGCCTTTGCACCTAGTCCCCAGGCGTTCTTGTGGAGGGCTTAGTTGCCGGTGGGTTGCACACTGCCAAGCGCTCCAGCTTGAGGGCTCTAGTAGAGGCAAAGTGAGGGAAAGTGAAAGTCTATTCTTACGGTTGCTTGACTGCCCAGACTCAGCACAGCACGGAGAGCACAAGGCTCACAGGGCCTCTGGCTGGGGTCTGCAGCCCCACACACGCTGAGGCTGACTCGGTGAGCGCCCAGAAGGTGCCTGACAGACGTCATTTCCCTAGTGCTCTCCTCCCCAGCAGAGACGTGTGCAGGTGGTTGGGGCCTGCCCCTGCGTGTCTGGGCTCCCGTCCACAGCCCCAGCCCAGGGAAGCAGCTCCTCAGCCAAGACCTTTAGGAGGCGCGGGGCGCCCCCGCCTGGAAGCCTAGTGCACAGCATGAGGGAAGCGAGCCTCCTTGGGAGAAGAGGAGGCAGCCAAGATGCGTGGGGCTGCAATCACTGCTTGGGCGGAGCCGGGTGTGCCTCCAGAACGGCAGAGCTCCAGCTCTGCTCAGAGGCCCGATCTGGCAGAGGGCTGGCGTGAGGCTGCTCTGCCATGGGCGAGTCTTGCCCAGACTTGCCTCGCGGCTAGGCTTCCAGTCCAGAAAGGAGCGGGCTGCGCGAGACTGGGAGATGCTACTGGCGCCTTCCTGGCCTCAGCTCCACTCCTGCCTTGCCTTTGCACCTAGTCCCCAGGCGTTCTTGTGGAGGGCTTAGTTGCCGGTGGGTTGCACACTGCCAAGCGCTCCAGCTTGAGGGCTCTAGTAGAGGCAAAGTGAGGGCAACTGGAAGTCTATTCTTACGGTTGCTTGACCGCCCAGACTCAGCACAGCACGGAGAGCACAAGGCTCACAGGGCCTCTGGCTGTGGTCTGCAGCCCCACACACGCGGAGGCTGACTCGGTGAGCGCCCAGAAGGTGCCTGACAGACGTCATTTCCCTAGTGCTCTCCTCCCCAGCAGAGACGTGTGCAGGTGGTTGGGGCATGCCCCTGCGTGTCTGGGCTCCCGTCCACAGCCCCAGCTCAGGGAAGCAGCTCCTGAGCCAAGACCTGTGGGAGGCGCAGGGGGCCCCGCCTGGAAGCCTAGTGCACAGCATGAGGGAAGCGAGGCTCCTTGGGAGAAGAGGAGGCAGCCCAGATGCGTGGGGCTGCAATCACTGCTTGGGCGGAGCCGAGTGCGCCTCCAGTACGGCAGAGCTCCAGCTCTGCTCAGAGGCCCGATCTGGCAGAGGGCTGGCGTGAGGCTGCTCTGCCCTGGGCGAGTCTTGCCCAGACTTGCCTCGCGGCTAGGCTTCCAGTGCAGAAAGGAGCGGGCTGCGCGAGACTGGGAGATGCTACTGGCGCCTTCCTGGCCTCAGCTCCACTCTTCCTTGCCTTTGCACCTAGTCCTCAGGCGTTCTTGTGGAGGGCTTAGTTGCCGGTGGGTTGCACACTGCCAAGCGCTCCAGCTTGAGGGCTCTATTAGAGGCAATGGGAGGGCAACTGGAAGTCTATTCTTACGGTTGCTTGACCGCCCAGACTCAGCACAGCACGGAGAGCACAAGGCTCACAGGGCCCCTGGCTGGGGTCTGCAGCCCCACACACGCTGAGTCTGACTCGGTGAGCGCCCAGAAGGTGCCTGACAGACGTCATTTCCCTAGTGCTCTCCTCCCCAGCAGAGACGTGTGCAGGTGGTTGGGGCCTGCCCCTGCGTGTCTGGGCTCCCGTCCACCGCCCCAGCTCAGGGAAGCAGCTCCTGAGCCAAGACCTGTGAAGGGCGCAGGGGGCCCCGCCTGGAATCCTAGTTTACAGCATGCGGGAAGCGAGCCTCCTCGTGATAAGAGAAGGCAGCCCTGCTGTGTGCGGCTGCATTCACTGCTTTGGCGGAGCCGAGTGCGCCTCCAGTACGGCAGACCTCCAGCTTTGCTCAGAGGCCCGATCTGGCAGAGTTTCTGGCGTGAGGCTGCTCTGCCCTGGGCGAGCCTTGCCCAGACTTGCCTCGCGGCTAGGCTTCCAGTCCAGAAAGGAGCGGGCTGCGCGAGACTGGGAGATGCTACTGGCGCCTTCCTGGCCTCAGCACCACTCCTGCCTTACCTTTGCACCTCGTCCTCAGGCGTTCTTGTGGAGGGCTTAGTTGCCGGTGGGTTGCACACTGCCAAGCGCTCCAGCAGAGAGGGCTCTATTAGAGGCAATGGGAGGGCAACTGCAGGGCTCCTCCAGCGGTTGCTTGACCGCCCAGACTCAGCACAGCACGGAGAGCACAAGGCTCACAGGGCCTCTGGCTGTGGTCTGCAGCCCCACACACGGTGAGGCTGACTCGGTGAGCGCCCAGAAGGTGCCTGACAGACGTCTTTTCCCTAGTGCTCTCCTCCCCAGCAGAGACGTGTGCAGGTGGTTGGGGCCTGCCCCTGCGTGTCTGGGCTCCCGTCCACAGCCCCAGCTCAGGGAAGCAGCTCCTCAGCCAAGACCTGTAGGAGGCGCGGGGCGCCCCCGCCTGGAAGCCTATTGCACAGCATAAGGGAAGCGAGCCTCCTTGGGAGAAGAGGAGGCAGCCCAGATGCGTGGGGCTGCAATCACTGCTTGGGCGGAGCCGAGTGCGCCTCCAGTACGGCAGAGCTCCAGCTCTGCTCAGAGGCCCGATCTGGCAGAGGGCTGGCGTGAGGCTGCTCTGCCCTCGGCGAGCCTTGGCCAGACTTGCCTCGCGGCTAGGCTTCCAGTCCAGAAAGGAGCGGGCTGCGCGAGACTGGGAGATGCTACTGGCGCCTTCCTGGCCTCAGCTCCACTCCTGCCTTGCCTTTGCACCTAGTCCCCAGGCGTTCTTGTGGAGGGCTTAGTTGCCGGTGGGTTGCACACTGCCAAGCGCTCCAGCTTGAGGGCTCTAGTAGAGGCAAAGTGAGGGCAACTGGAAGTCTATTCTTACAGTTGCTTGACCGCCCAGACTCAGCACAGCACGGAGAGCACAAGGCTCACAGGGCCTCTGGCTGTGGTCTGCAGCCCCACACACGCGGAGGCTGACTCGGTGAGCGCCCAGAAGGTGCCTGACAGACGTCATTTCCCTAGTGCTCTCCTCCCCAGCAGAGACGTGTGCAGGTGGTTGGGGCCTGCCCCTGCGTGTCTGGGCTCCCGTCCACAGCCCCAGCCCAGGGAAGCAGCTCCTCAGCCAAGACCTTTAGGAGGCGCGGGGCGCCCCCGCCTGGAAGCCTAGTGCACAGCATGAGGGAAGCGAGGCTCCTTGGGAGAAGAGGAGGCAGCCCAGATGCGTGGGGCTGCAATCACTGCTTGGGCGGAGCCGAGTGCGCCTCCAGTACGGCAGAGCTCCAGCTCTGCTCAGAGGCCCGATCTGGCAGAGGGCTGGCGTGAGGCTGCTCTGCCATGGGCGAGTCTTGCCCAGACTTGCCTCGCGGCTAGGCTTCCAGTCCAGAAAGGAGCGGGCTGCGCGAGACTGGGAGATGCTACTGGCGCCTTCCTGGCCTCAGCTCCACTCCTGCCTTGCCTTTGCACCTAGTCCCCAGGCGTTCTTGTGGAGGGCTTAGTTGCCGGTGGGTTGCACACTGCCAAGCGCTCCAGCTTGAGGGCTCTAGTAGAGGCAAAGTGAGGGAAAGTGAAAGTCTATTCTTACGGTTGCTTGACTGCCCAGACTCAGCACAGCACGGAGAGCACAAGGCTCACAGGGCCTCTGGCTGGGGTCTGCAGCCCCACACACGCTGAGGCTGACTCGGTGAGCGCCCAGAAGGTGCCTGACAGACGTCATTTCCCTAGTGCTCTCCTCCCCAGCAGAGACGTGTGCAGGTGGTTGGGGCCTGCCCCTGCGTGTCTGGGCTCCCGTCCACAGCCCCAGCCCAGGGAAGCAGCTCCTCAGCCAAGACCTTTAGGAGGCGCGGGGCGCCCCCGCCTGGAAGCCTAGTGCACAGCATGAGGGAAGCGAGCCTCCTTGGGAGAAGAGGAGGCAGCCAAGATGCGTGGGGCTGCAATCACTGCTTGGGCGGAGCCGGGTGTGCCTCCAGAACGGCAGAGCTCCAGCTCTGCTCAGAGGCCCGATCTGGCAGAGGGCTGGCGTGAGGCTGCTCTGCCATGGGCGAGTCTTGCCCAGACTTGCCTCGCGGCTAGGCTTCCAGTCCAGAAAGGAGCGGGCTGCGCGAGACTGGGAGATGCTACTGGCGCCTTCCTGGCCTCAGCTCCACTCCTGCCTTGCCTTTGCACCTAGTCCCCAGGCGTTCTTGTGGAGGGCTTAGTTGCCGGTGGGTTGCACACTGCCAAGCGCTCCAGCTTGAGGGCTCTAGTAGAGGCAAAGTGAGGGCAACTGGAAGTCTATTCTTACGGTTGCTTGACCGCCCAGACTCAGCACAGCACGGAGATCACAAGGCTCACAGGGCCCCTGGCTGGGGTCTGCAGCCCCACACTCGCGGAGGCTGACTCGGTGAGCGCCCAGAAGGTGCCTGACAGACGTCATATCCCTAGTGCTCTCCTCCCCAGCAGAGACGTGTGCAGGTGGTTGGGGCCTGCCCCTGCGTGTCTGGGCTCCCGTCCACAGCCCCAGCTCAGGGAAGCAGCTCCTGAGCCAAGACCCGTGGAGGGCGCAGGGGGCCCCCCCTGGAAGCCTAGTTTACAGCATGCGGGAAGCGAGCCTCCTCGGGATAAGAGAAGGCAGCCCTGCTGTGTGCGGCTGCATTCACTGCTTTGGCGGAGCCGAGTGCGCCTCCAGTACGGCAGAGCTCCAGCTCTGCTCAGAGGCCCGATCTGGCAGAGTTGCTGGCGTGAGGCTGCTCTGCCCTGGGCGAGACTTGCCCAGAATTGCCTCGCGGCTAGGCTTCCAGTCCAGAAATGAGCGGGCTGCGCGAGACTGGGAGATGCTACTGGCGCCTTCCTGGCCTCAGCTCCACTCCTGCCTTGCCTTTGCACCTAGTCCCCAGGCGTTCTTGTGGAGGGCTTAGTTGCCGGTGGGTTGCACACTGCCAAGCGCTCCAGCTTGAGGGCTCTAGTAGAGGCAAAGTGAGGGCAACTGGAAATCTATTCTTACGGTTGCTTGACCGCCCAGACTCAGCACAGCACGGAGAGCACAAGGCTCACAGGGCCTCTGGCTGTGGTTTGCAGCCCCACACACGCGGAGGCTGACTCGGTGAGCGCCCAGAAGGTGCCTGACAGACGTCATTTCCCTAGTGCTCTCCTCCCCAGCAGAGACGTGTGCAGGTGGTTGGGGCATGCCCCTGCGTGTCTGGGCTCCCGTCCACAGCCCCAGCTCAGGGAAGCAGCTCCTCAGCCAAGACCTGTAGGAGGCGCGGGGCGCCCCCGCCTGGAAGCCTAGTGCACAGCATGAGGGAAGCGAGCCTCCTTGGGAGAAGAGGAGGCAGCCCAGATGCGTGGGGCTGCAATCACTGCTTGGGCGGAGCGAGTGCGCCTCCAGTACGGCAGAGCTCCAGCTCTGCTCAGAGGCCCGATCTGGCAGAGTGCTGGCGTGAGGCTGCTCTGCCCTGGGCGAGCCTTGCCCAGACTTGCCTCGGGGTTAGGCTTCCAGTCCAGAAATGAGCGGGCTGCGCGAGACTGGGAGATGCTACTGGCGCCTTGCTGGCCTCAGCTCCACTCCTGCCTTGCCTATGCACCTAGTCCCCAGGCGTTCTTGTGGAGAACTTAGTTGCCGGTGGGTTGCACACTGCCAAGCGCTCCAGCTTGAGGGCTCTAGTAGAGGCAAAGTGAGGGCAACTGAAAGTCTATTCTTACGGTTGCTTGAGCGCCCAGACTCAGCACAGCACGGAGAGCACAACGCTCACAGGGCCTCTGGCTGTGGTCTGCAGCCCCACACACGCTGAGGCTGACTCGGTGAGCCCCCAGAAGTTGCCTGACAGACGTCATTTCCCTAGTGCTCTCCTCCCCAGCAGAGACGTGTGCAGATGGTTGGGGCCTGCCCCTGCGTGTCTGGGCTCCCGTCCACAGCCCCAGCTCAGGGAAGCAGCTCTTCAGCCAAGACCTGTAGGAGGCGCGGGGCGCCCCCGCCTGGAAGCCTAGTGCACAGCATGAGGGAAGCGAGCCTCCTTGGGAGAAGAGGAGGCAGCCCAGATGCGTGGGGCTGCAATCACTGCTTGGGTGGAGCCGGGTGCGCCTCCAGTACGGCAGAGCTCCAGCTCTGCTCAGAGGCCCGATCTGGCAGAGGGCTGACGTGAGGCTGCTCTGCCCTGGGCGAGCCTTGCCCAGACTTGCCTCGCGGCTAGGCTTCCAGTCCAGAAAGGAGCGGGCTGCGCGAGACTGGGAGATGCTACTGGCGCCTTCCTGGCCTCAGCTCCACTCCTGCCTTGCCTTTGCACCTAGTCCCCAGGCGTTCTTGTGGAGGGCTTAGTTGCCGGTGGGTTGCACACTGCCAAGCGCTCCAGCTTGAGGGCTCTAGTAGAGGCAAAGTGAGGGCAACTGGAAATCTATTCTTACGGTTGCTTGACCGCCCAGACTCAGCACAGCACGGAGAGCACAAGGCTCACAGGGCCTCTGGCTGTGGTCTGCAGCCCCACACACGCGGAGGCTGACTCGGTGAGCGCCCAGAAGGTGCCTGACAGACGTCATTTCCCTAGTGCTCTCCTCCCCAGCAGAGACGTGTGCAGGTGGTTGGGGCATGCCCCTGCGTGTCTGGGCTCCCGTCCACAGCCCCAGCTCAGGGAAGCAGCTCCTGAGCCAAGACCTGTGGGAGGCGCAGGGGGCCCCGCCTGGAAGCCTAGTGCACAGCATGAGGGAAGCGAGGCTCCTTGGGAGAAGAGGAGGCAGCCCAGATGCGTGGGGCTGCAATCACTGCTTGGGCGGAGCCGAGTGCGCCTCCAGTACGGCAGAGCTCCAGCTCTGCTCAGAGGCCCGATCTGGCAGAGGGCTGGCGTGAGGCTGCTCTGCCCTGGGCGAGTCTTGCCCAGACTTGCCTCGCGGCTAGGCTTCCAGTGCAGAAAGGAGCAGGCTGCGCGAGACTGGGAGATGCTACTGGCGCCTTCCTGGCCTCAGCTCCACTCTTGCCTTGCCTTTGCACCTAGTCCTCAGGCGTTCTTGTGGAGGGCTTAGTTGCCGGTGGGTTGCACACTGCCAAGCGCTCCAGCTTGAGGGCTCTATTAGAGGCAATGGGAGGGCAACTGGAAGTCTATTCTTACGGTTGCTTGACCGCCCAGACTCAGCACAGCACGGAGAGCACAAGGCTCACAGGGCCCCTGGCTGGGGTCTGCAGCCCCACACACGCTGAGTCTGACTCGGTGAGCGCCCAGAAGGTGCCTGACAGACGTCATTTCCCTAGTGCTCTCCTCCCCAGCAGAGACGTGTGCAGGTGGTTGGGGCCTGCCCCTGCGTGTCTGGGCTCCCGTCCACCGCCCCAGCTCAGGGAAGCAGCTCCTGAGCCAAGACCTGTGAAGGGCGCAGGGGGCCCCGCCTGGAATCCTAGTTTACAGCATGCGGGAAGCGAGCCTCCTCGGGATAAGAGAAGGCAGCCCTGCTGTGTGCGGCTACATTCACTGCTTTGGCGGAGCCGAGTGCGCCTCCAGTACGGCAGACCTCCAGCTTTGCTCAGAGGCCCGATCTGGCAGAGTTTCTGGCGTGAGGCTGCTCTGCCCTGGGCGAGCCTTGCCCAGACTTGCCTCGCGGCTAGGCTTCCAGTCCAGAAAGGAGCGGGCTGCGCGAGACTGGGAGATGCTACTGGCGCCTTCCTGGCCTCAGCACCACTCCTGCCTTACCTTTGCACCTCGTCCTCAGGCGTTCTTGTGGAGGGCTTAGTTGCCGGTGGGTTGCACACTGCCAAGCGCTCCAGCAGAGAGGGCTCTATTAGAGGCAATGGGAGGGCAACTGCAGGGCTCCTCCAGCGGTTGCTTGACCGCCCAGACTCAGCACAGCACGGAGAGCACAAAGCTCACAGGGCCTCTGGCTGTGGTCTGCAGCCCCACACACGGTGAGGCTGACTCGGTGAGCGCCCAGAAGGTGCCTGACAGACGTCTTTTCCCTAGTGCTCTCCTCCCCAGCAGAGACGTGTGCAGGTGGTTGGGGCCTGCCCCTGCGTGTCTGGGCTCCCGTCCACAGCCCCAGCTCAGGGAAGCAGGTCCTCAGCCAAGACCTGTAGGAGGCGCGGGGCGCCCCCGCCTGGAAGCCTATTGCACAGCATAAGGGAAGCGAGCCTCCTTGGGAGAAGAGGAGGCAGCCCAGATGCGTGGGGCTGCAATCACTGCTTGGGCGGAGCCGAGTGCGCCTCCAGTACGGCAGAGCTCCAGCTCTGCTCAGAGGCCCGATCTGGCAGAGGGCTGGCGTGAGGCTGCTCTGCCCTCGGCGAGCCTTGGCCAGACTTGCCTCGCTGCTAGGCTTCCAGTCCAGAAAGGAGCGGGCTGCGCGAGACTGGGAGATGCTACTGGCGCCTTCCTGGCCTCAGCTCCACTCCTGCCTTGCCTTTGCACCTAGTCCCCAGGCGTTCTTGTGGAGGGCTTAGTTGCCGGTGGGTTGCACACTGCCAAGCGCTCCAGCTTGAGGGCTCTAGTAGAGGCAAAGTGAGGGCAACTGGAAGTCTATTCTTACAGTTGCTTGACCGCCCAGACTCAGCACAGCACGGAGAGCACAAGGCTCACAGGGCCTCTGGCTGTGGTCTGCAGCCCCACACACGCGGAGGCTGACTCGGTGAGCGCCCAGAAGGTGCCTGACAGACGTCATTTCCCTAGTGCTCTCCTCCCCAGCAGAGACGTGTGCAGGTGGTTGGGGCCTGCCCCTGCGTGTCTGGGCTCCCGTCCACAGCCCCAGCTCAGGGAAGCAGCTCCTGAGCCAAGACCTGTGGAGGGCGCAGGGGGCCCCGTCTGGAAGCCTAGTTTACAGCATGCGGAAAGCCAGCCTCCTCGGGATAAGAGAAGGCAGCCCTGCTGTGTGCGGCTGCATTCACTGCTTTGGCGGAGCCGAGTGCGCCTCCAGTACGGCAGAGCTCCAGCTCTGCTCAGAGGCCCGATCTGGCAGAGTTGCTGGCGTGAGGCTGCTCTGCCCTGGGCGAGACATGCCCAGACTTGCCTCGCGGCTAGGCTTCCAGTCCAGAAAGGAGCGGGCTGCGCGAGACTGGGAGATGCTACTGGCGCCTTCCTGGCCTCAGCTCCACTCTTGCCTTGCCTTTGCACCTACTCCTCAGGCGTTCTTGTGGAGGGCTTAGTTGCCGGTGGGTTGCACACTGCCAAGCGCTCCAGCTTGAGGGCTCTAGTAGAGGCAAAGTGAGGGCAACTGGAAGTCTATTCTTACGGTTGCTTGACCGCCCAGACTCAGCACAGCACGGAGAGCACAAGGCTCACAGGGCCCCTGGCTGGGGTCTGCAGCCCCACACACGCGGAGGCTGACTCGGTGAGCGCCCAGAAGGTGCCTGACAGACGTCATTTCCCTAGTGCTCTCCTCCCCAGCAGAGACGTGTGCAGGTGGTTGGGGCCTGCCCCTGCGTGTCTGGGCTCCCGACCACCGCCCCAGCTCAGGGAAGCAGCTCCTGAGCCAAGACCTGTGGAGGGCGCAGGGGGCCCCGCCTGGAATCCTAGTTTACAGCATGCGGGAAGCGAGCCTCCTCGGGATAAGAGAAGGCAGCCCTGCTGTGTGCGGCTGCATTCACTGCTTTGGCGGAGCCGAGTGCGCCTCCAGTACGGCAGAGCTCCAGCTCTGCTCAGAGGCCCGATCTGGCAGAGTTTCTGGCGTGAGGCTGCTCTGCCCTGGGCGAGCCTTGCCCAGACTTGCCTCGCGGCTAGGCTTCCAGTCCAGAAAGGAGCGGGCTGCGCCAGACTGGGAGATGCTACTGGCGCCTTCCTGGCCTCAGCACCACTCCTGCCTTACCTTTGCACCTCGTCCTCAGGCGTTCTTGTGGAGGGCTTAGTTGCCGGTGGGTTGCACACTGCCAAGCGCTCCAGCAGAGAGGGCTCTATTAGAGGCAATGGGAGGGCAACTGCAGGGCTCCTCCAGCGGTTGCTTGACCGCCCAGACTCAGCACAGCACGGAGAGCACAAGGCTCACAGGGCCTCTGGCTGTGGTCTGCAGCCCCACACACGGTGAGGCTGACTCGGTGAGCGCCCAGAAGGTGCCTGACAGACGTCATTTCCCTAGTGCTCTCCTCCCCAGCAGAGACGTGTGCAGGTGGTTGGGGCCTGCCCCTGCGTGTCTGGGCTCCCGTCCACAGCCCCAGCTCAGGGAAGCAGCTCCTCAGCCAAGACCTGTAGGAGGCGCGGTGCGCCCCCGCCTGGTAGCCTAGTGCACAGCATGAGGGAAGCGAGCCTCCTTGGGAGAAGAGGAGGCAGCCCAGATGCGTGGGGCTGCAATCACTGCTTGGGCGGAGCCGAGTGCGCCTCCAGTACGGCAGAGCTCCAGCTCTGCTCAGAGGCCCGATCTGGCAGAGTTGCTGGCGTGAGGCTGCTCTGCCATGGGCGAGGCTTGCCCAAACTTGCCTCGCGTCTAGGCTACCAGTGCAGAAAGGAGGGGGCTGCGCGAGACTGGGAGATGCTACTGGCGCCTTCCTGGCCTCAGCTCCACTCCTGCCTTGCCTTTGCACCTAGTCCCCAGGCGTTCTTGTGGAGGGATTAGTTGCCAGTGGGTTGCACACTGCCAAGCGCTCCAGCTTGAGGGCTCTAGTAGAGGCAAAGTGAGGGCCACTGAAAGTCTATTCTTACAGTTGCTTGACCGCCCAGACTCAGCACAGCACGGAGAGCACAAGGCTCACAGGGCCTCTGGCTGTGGTCTGCAGCCCCACACACGCTGAGGCTGACTCGGTGAGCGCCCAGAAGGTGCCTGACAGACGTCATTTCCCTAGTGCTCTCCTCCCCAGCAGAGACGTGTGCAGGTGGTTGGGGCCTGCCCCTGCGTGTCTGGGCTCCCGTCCACAGCCCCAGCTCAGGGAAGCAGCTCCTGAGCCAAGACCCGTGGAGGGCGCAGGGGGCCCCGCCTGGAAGCCTAGTTTACAGCATGCGGGAAGCGAGCCTCCTCGGGATAAGAGAAGGCAGCCCTGCTGTGTGCGGCTGCATTCACTGCTTTGGCGGAGCCGAGTGCGCCTCCAGTACGGCAGAGCTCCAGCTCTGCTCAGAGGCCCGATCTGGCAGAGTTGCTGGCGAGAGGCTGCTCTGCCCTGGGCGAGACTTGCCCAGACTTGCCTCGCGGCTAGGCTTCCAGTCCAGAAAGGAGCGGGCTGCGCGAGACTGGGAGATGCTACTGGCGCCTTCCTGGCCTCAGCTCCACTCCTGCCTTGCCTTTGCACCTAGTCCCCAGGCGTTCTTGTGGAGGGCTTAGTTGCCGGTGGGTTGCACACTGCCAAGCGCTCCAGCTTGAGGGCTCTAGTAGAGGCAAAGTGAGGGCAACTGGACGTCTATTCTTAGGGTTGCTTGACCGCCCAGACTCAGCACAGCACGGAGAGCACAAGGCTAACAGGGCCCCTGGCTGGGGTCTGCAGCCCCACACACGCGGAGGCTGACTCGGTGAGCGCCCAGAAGGTGCATGACAGACGTCATTTCCCTAGTGCTCTCCTCCCCAGCAGAGACGTGTGCAGGTGGTTGGGGCCTGCCCCTGCGTGTCTGGGCTCCCGTCCACAGCCCTATCTCAGGGAAGCAGCTCCTGAGCCAAGACCTGTGGGAGGCGCAGGGGGCCCTGCCTGGAAGCCTAGTTTACAGCATGCAGGAAGCGAGCCTCCTCGGGAGAAGAGAAGGCAGCCCTGCTGTGTGCGGCTGCATTCACTGCTTTGGCGGAGCCGAGTGCGCCTCCAGTACGGCAGAGCTCCAGCTCTGCTCAGAGGCCCGATCTGGCAGAGTTGCTGGCTTGAGGCTGCTCTGCCCTGGGCGAGCCTTGCCCAGACTTGCCTCGCGGCTATGCTTCCAGTCCAGAAAGGAGCGGGCTGCCCCAGACTGGGAGATGCTACTGGCGCCTTCCTGGCCTCAGCACCACTCCTGCCTTACCTTTGCACCTAGTCCTCAGGCGTTCTTGTGGAGGGCTTAGTTGCCGGTGGGTTGCACACTGCCAAGCGCTCCAGCTTGAGGGCTCTATTAGAGGCAATGGGAGGGCAACTGCAGGGCTCCTCCAGCCGTTGCTTGACCGCCCAGACTCAGAACAGCACGGAGAGCACAAGGCTCACAGGGCCTCTGGCTGTGGTCTGCAGCCCCACACACGCTGAGGCTGACTCGGTGAGCGCCCAGAAGGTGCCTGACAGACCTCATTTCCCTAGTGCTCTCCTCCCCAGCAGAGACGTGTGCAGGTGGTTGGGGCCTGCCCCTGCGTGTCTGGGCTCCCGTCCACAGCCCCAGCTCAGGGAAGCAGCTCTTCAGCCAAGACCTGTAGGAGGCGCGGGGCGCCCCCGCCTGGAAGCCTAGTGCACAGCATGAGGGAAGCGAGCCTCCTTGGGAGAAGAGGAGGCAGCCCAGATGCGTGGGGCTGCAATCACTGCTTGGGCGGAGCCGAGTGCGCCTCCAGTACGGCAGAGCTCCAGCTCTGCTCAGAGGCCCGATCTGGCAGAGTTGCTGGCGTGAGGCTGCTCTGCCATGGGCGAGGCTTGCCCAAACTTGCCTCGCGTCTAGGCTACCAGTGCAGAAAGGAGGGGGCTGCGCGAGACTGGGAGATGCTACTGGCGCCTTCCTGGCCTCAGCTCCACTCCTGCCTTGCCTTTGCACCTAGTCCCCAGGCGTTCTTGTGGAGGGCTTAGTTGCCAGTGGGTTGCACACTGCCAAGCGCTCCAGCTTGAGGGCTCTAGTAGAGGCAAAGTGAGGGCCACTGAAAGTCTATTCTTACAGTTGCTTGACCGCCCAGACTCAGCACAGCACGGAGAGCACAAGGCTCACAGGGCCTCTGGCTGTGGTCTGCAGCCCCACACACGCTGAGGCTGACTCGGTGAGCGCCCAGAAGGTGCCTGACAGACGTCATTTCCCTAGTGCTCTCCTCCCCAGCAGAGACGTGTGCAGGTGGTTGGGGCCTGCCCCTGCGTGTCTGGGCTCCCGTCCACAGCCCCAGCTCAGGGAAGCAGCTCCTGAGCCAAGACCCGTGGAGGGCGCAGGGGGCCCCGCCTGGAAGCCTAGTTTACAGCATGCGGGAAGCGAGCCTCCTCGGGATAAGAGAAGGCAGCCCTGCTGTGTGCGGCTGCATTCACTGCTTTGGCGGAGCCGAGTGCGCCTCCAGTACGGCAGAGCTCCAGCTCTGCTCAGAGGCCCGATCTGGCAGAGTTGCTGGCGTGAGGCTGCTCTGCCCTGGGCGAGACTTGCCCAGACTTGCCTCGCGGCTAGGCTTCCAGTCCAGAAAGGAGCGGGCTGCGCGAGACTGGGAGATGCTACTGGCGCCTTCCTGGCCTCAGCTCCACTCTTGCCTTGCCTTTGCACCTAGTCCTCAGGCGTTCTTGTGGAGAGCTTAGTTGCCGGTGGGTTGCACACTGCCAAGCGCTCCAGCTTGAGGGCTCTATTAGAGGCAATGGGAGGGCAACTGCAGGGCTCCTCCAGCCGTTGCTTGACCGCCCAGACTCAGCACAGCACGGAGAGCACAAGGCTCACAGGGCCTCTGGCTGTGGTCTGCAGCCCCACACACGGTGAGGCTGACTCGGTGAGCGCCCACAAGGTGCCTGACAGACGTCATTTCCCTAGTGCTCTCCTCCCCAGCAGAGACGTGTGCAGGTGGTTGGGGCCTGCCCCTGCGTGTCTGGTCTCCCGTCCACAGCCCCAGCTCAGGGAAGCAGCTCCTCAGCCAAGACCTGTAGGAGGCGCCGGGCGCCCCCGCCTGGAAGCCTAGTGCACAGCATAAGGGAAGCGAGCCTCCTTGGGAGAAGAGGAGGCAGCCCAGATGCGTGGGGCTGCAATCACTGCTTGGGCGGAGCCGAGTGCGCCTCCAGTACGGCAGAGCTCCAGCTCTGCTCAGAGGCCCGATCTGGCAGAGTTGCTGGCGTGAGGCTGCTCTGCCATGGGCGAGGCTTGCCCAGACTTGCCTCGCGGCTAGGCTTCCAGTCCAGAAAGGAGCGGGCTGCGCGAGACTGGGAGATGCTACTGGCGCCTTCCTGGCCTCAGCTCCACTCCTGCCTTGCCTTTGCACCTAGTCCCCAGGCGTTCTTGTGGAGGGCTTAGTTGCCGGTGGGTTGCACACTGCCAAGCGCTCCAGCTTGAGGGCTCTAGTAGAGGCAAAGTGAGGGCAACTGGAAGTTTATTCTTACGGTTGCTTGACCGCCCAGACTCAGCACAGCACGGAGAGCACAAGGCTCACAGGGCCCCTGGCTGGGGTCTGCAGCCCCACACACGCGGAAGCTGACTCGGTGAGCGCCCAGAAGGTGCCTGACAGACGTCATTTCCCTAGTGCTCTCCTCCCCAGCAGAGACGTGTGCAGGTGGTTGGGGCCTGCCCCTGCGTGTCTGGGCTCCCGTCCACAGCCCCAGCTCAGGGAAGCAGCTCCTGAGCCAAGACCCGTGAAGGGCGCAGGGGCCCCCGCCTGGAAGCCTAGTTTACAGCATACGGAAAGCGAGCCTCCTCGGGATAAGAGAAGGCAGCCCTGCTGTGTGTGGCTGCATTCACTGCTTTGGCGGAGCCGAGTGCGCCTCCAGTACGGCAGAGCTCCAGCTCTGCTCAGAGGCCCGATCTGGCAGAGTTGCTGGCGTGAGGCTGCTCTGCCCTGGGCGAGACTTGCCCAGACTTGCCTCGCGGCTAGGCTTCCAGTCCAGAAAGGAGCGGGCTGCGCCAGACTGGGAAATGCTACTGGCGCCTTCCTGGCCTCAGCTCCACTCTTGCCTTGCCTTTGCACCTAGTCCTCAGGCGTTCTTGTGGAGGGCTTAGTTGCCGGTGGGTTGCACACTGCCAAGCGCTCCAGCTTGAGGGCTCTATTAGAGGCAATGGGAGGGCAACTGCAGGGCTCCTCCAGCCGTTGCTTGACCGCCCAGACTCAGCACAGCACGGAGAGCACAAGGCTCACAGGGCCTCTGGCTGTGGTCTGCAGCCCCACACACGCTGAGGCTGACTCGGTGAGCGCCCAGAAGGTGCCTGACAGACGTCATTTCCCTAGTGCTCTCCTCCCCAGCAGAGACGTGTGCAGGTGGTTGGGGCCTGCCCCTGCGTGTCTGGGCTCCCGTCCACAGCCCCAGCTCAGGGAAGCAGCTCCTCAGCCAAGACCTGTAGGAGGCGCGGGGCGCCCCCGCCTGGTAGCCTAGTGCACAGCATGAGGGAAGCGAGCCTCCTTGGGAGAAGAGGAGGCAGCCCAGATGCGTGGGGCTGCAATCACTGCTTGGGCGGAGCCGAGTGCGCCTCCAGTACGGCAGAGCTCCAGCTCTGCTCAGAGGCCCGATCTGGCAGAGTTGCTGGCGTGAGGCTGCTCTGCCATGGGCGAGGCTTGCCCAAACTTGCCTCGCGGCTAGGCTTTCAGTGCAGAAAGGAGGGGGCTGCGCGAGACTGGGAGATGCTACTGGCGCCTTCCTGGCCTCAGCTCCACTCCTGCCTTGCCTTTGCACCTAGTCCCCAGGCGTTCTTGTGGAGGGCTTAGTTGCCGGTGGGTTGCACACTGCCAAGCGCTCCAGCTTGAGGGCTCTAGTAGAGGCAAAGTGAGGGCAACTGGAAGTCTATTCTTACGGTTGCTTGACCGCCCAGACTCAGCACAGCACGGAGAGCACAAGGCTCACAGGGCCCCTGGCTGGGGTCTGCAGCCCCACACACGCAGAAGCTGACTCGGTGAGCGCCCAGAAGGTGCCTGACAGACGTCATTTCCCTAGTGCTCTCCTCCCCAGCAGAGACGTGTGCAGGTGGTTGGGGCCTGCCCCTGCGTGTCTGGGCTCCCGTCCACAGCCCCAGCTCAGGGAAGCAGCTCCTGAGCCAAGACCCGTGAAGGGCGCAGGGGCCCCCGCCTGGAAGCCTAGTTTACAGCATACGGAAAGCGAGCCTCCTCGGGATAAGAGAAGGCAGCCCTGCTGTGTGTGGCTGCATTCACTGCTTTGGCGGAGCCGAGTGCGCCTCCAGTACGGCAGAGCTCCAGCTCTGCTCAGAGGCCCGATCTGGCAGAGTTGCTGGCGTGAGGCTGCTCTGCCCTGGGCGAGACTTGCCCAGACTTGCCTCGCGGCTAGGCTTCCAGTCCAGAAAGGAGCGGGCTGCGCCAGACTGGGAAATGCTACTGGCGCCTTCCTGGCCTCAGCTCCACTCTTGCCTTGCCTTTGCACCTAGTCCTCAGGCGTTCTTGTGGAGGGCTTAGTTGCCGGTGGGTTGCACACTGCCAAGCGCTCCAGCTTGAGGGCTCTATTAGAGGCAATGGGAGGGCAACTGCAGGGCTCCTCCAGCCGTTGCTTGACCGCCCAGACTCAGCACAGCACGGAGAGCACAAGGCTCACAGGGCCTCTGGCTGTGGTCTGCAGCCCCACACACGCTGAGGCTGACTCGGTGAGCGCCCAGAAGGTGCCTGACAGACGTCATTTCCCTAGTTCTCTCCTCCCCAGCAGAGACGTGTGCAGGTGGTTGGGGCCTGCCCCTGAGTGTCTGGGCTCCCGTCCACAGCCCCAGCTCAGGGAAGCAGCTCCTCAGCCAAGACCTGTAGGAGGCGCGGGGCGCCCCCGCCTGGAAGCCCAGTGCACAGCATGAGGGAAGCGAGCCTCCTTGGGAGAAGTGAAGGCAGCCCAGATGCGTGGGGCTGCAATCACTGCTTGGGCGGAGCCGAGTGCGCCTCCAGTACGGCAGAGCTCCAGCTCTGCTCAGAGGCCCGATCTGGCAGAGGGCTGGCGTGAGGCTGCTCTGCCATGGGCGAGTCTTGCCCAGAATTGCCTCGCGGCTAGGCTTCCAGTCCAGAAAGGAGCGGGCTGCGCGAGACTGGGAGATGCTACTGGCGCCTTCCTGGCCTCAGCTCCACTCCTGCCTTGCCTTTGCACCTAGTCCCCAGGCGTTCTTGTGGAGGGCTTAGTTGCCGGTGGGTTGCACACTGCCAAGCGCTCCAGCTTGAGGGCTCTAGTAGAGGCAAAGTGAGGGCAACTGAAAGTCTATTCTTACGGTTGCTTGACCGCCCAGACTCAGCACAGCACGGAGAGCACAAGGCTCACAGGGCCTCTGGCTGTGGTCTGCAGCCCCACACACGCTGAAGCTGACTCGGTGAGCGCCCAGAAGGTGCCTGACAGACGTCATTTCCCTAGTGCTCTCCTCCCCAGCAGAGACGTGTGGAGGTGGTTGGGGCCTGCCCCTGCGTGTCTGGGCTCCCGTCCACAGCCCCAGCTCAGGGAAGCAGCTCCTCAGCCAAGACCTGTAGGAGGCGCGGGGCGCCCCCGCCTGGAAGCCTAGTGCACAGCATGAGGGAAGCGAGCCTCCTTGGGAGAAGAGGAGGCAGCCCAGATGCGTGGGGCTGCAATCACTGCTTGGGCGGAGCCGGGTGCGCCTCCAGAACGGCAGAGCTCCAGCTCTGCTCAGAGGCCCGATCTGGCAGAGGGCTGGCGTGAGGCTGCTCTGCCCTGGGCGAGTCTTGCCCAGACTTGTCTCGCGGCTAGGCTTCCAGTCCAGAAAGGAGCGGGCTGTGCGAGACTGGGAGATGCTACTGGCGCCTTCCTGGCCTCAGCTCCACTCCTGCCTTGCCTTTGCACCTAGTCCCCAGGCGTTCTTGTGGAGGGCTTAGTTGCCGGTGGGTTGCACACTGCCAAGCGCTCCAGCTTGAGGGCTCTAGTAGAGGCAAAGTGAGGGCAACTGGAAGTCTATTCTTACGGTTGCTTGACCGCCCAGACTCAGCACAGCACGGAAAGCACAAGGCTCACAGGGCCCCTGGCTGCGGTCTGCAGCCCCACACACGCGGAGGCTGACTCGGTCAGCGCCCAGAAGGTGCCTGACAGACGTCATTTCCCTAGTGCTCTCCTCCCCAGCAGAGACGTGTGCAGGTGGTTGGGGCCTGCCCCTGCGTGTCTGGGCTCCCGTCCACAGCCCCAGCTCAGGGAAGCAGCTCCTGAGCCAAGACCTGTGGAGGGCGCAGGGGGCCCTGCCTGGAAGCCTAGTTTACTGCATGCGGGAAGAGAGCCTCCTCGGGAGAAGAGAAGGCAGCCCTGCTGTGTGCGGCTGCATTCACTGCTTTGGCGGAGCCGAGTGCGCCTCCAGTACGGCAGAGCTCCAGCTCTGCTCAGAGGCCCGATCTGGCAGAGTTGCTGGCGTGAGGCTGCTCTGCCCTGGGCGAGCCTTGCCCAGACTTGCCTCGCGGCTAGGCTTCCAGTCCAGAAAGGAGCGGGCTGCGCGAGACTGGGAGATGCTACTGGCGCCTTCCTGGCCTCAGCACCACTCCTGCCTTACCTTTGCACCTAGTCCTCAGGCGTTCTTGTGGAGGGCTTAGTTGCCGGTGGGTTGCACACTGCCAAGCGCTCCAGCAGAGAGGGCTCTATTAGAGGCAATGGGAGGGCAACTGCAGGGCTCCTCCAGCGGTTGCTTGACCGCCCAGACTCAGCACAGCACGGAGAGCACAAGGCTCACAGGGCCTCTGGCTGTGGTCTGCAGCCCCACACACGCTGAGGCTGACTCGGTGAGCGCCCAGAAGGTGCCTGACAGACGTCATTTCCCTAGTGCTCTCCTCCCCAGCAGAGACGTGTGCAGGTGGTTGGGGCCTGCCCCTGCGTGTCTGGGCTCCCGTCTACAGCCCCAGCCCAGGGAAGCAGCTCCTCAGCCAAGACCTGTAGGAGGCGCGGGGCGCCCCCACCTGGAAGCCTAGTGCACAGCATGAGGGAAGCGAGCCTCCTTGGGAGAAGAGGAGGCAGCCCAGATGCGTGGGGCTGCAATCACTGCTTGGGCGGAGCCGAGTGCGCCTCCAGTACGGCAGAGCTCCAGCTCTGCTCAGAGGCCCGATCTGGCAGAGGGCTGGCGTGAGGCTGCTCTGCCCTGGGCGAGCCTTGCCCAGACTTGCCTCGCGGCTAGGCTTCCAGTCCAGAAAGGAGCGGGCTGCGCGAGACTGGGAGATGCTACTGGCGCCTTCCTGGCCTCAGCTCCACTCCTGCCTTGCCTTTGCACCTAGTCCCCAGGCGTTCTTGTGGAGGGCTTAGTTGCCGGTGGGTTGCACACTGCCAAGCGCTCCAGGTTGAGGGCTCTAGTAGAGGCAAAGTGAGGGCAACTGGAAGTCTATTCTTACGGTTGCTTGACCGCCCAGACTCAGCACAGCACTGAGAGCACAAGGCTCACAGGGCCCCTGGCTTGGTTCTGCAGCCCCACACACGCAGAGGCTGACTCGGTGAGCGCCCAGAAGGTGCCTGACAGACGTCATGTCCCTAGTGCTCTCCTCCCCAGCAGAGACGTGTGCAGCTGGTTGGGGCTTGCCCCTGCGTGTCTGGGTTCCGTCCACAGCCCCAGCTCAGGGAAGCAGCTCCTGAGCCAAGACCTGTGGGAGGCGCAGGGGGCCGCGCCTGGAAGCCTAGTTTACAGCAGGCGGGAAGCGAGCCTCCTCGGGAGAAGAGAAGGCAGCCCTGCTGTGTGCGGCTGCATTCACTGCTTTGGCGGAGCCGAATGCGCCTCCAGTACGGCAGAGCTCCAGCTCTGCTCAGAGGCCGGATCTGGCAGAGCTGCTGGCATGAGGCTGCTCTGCCCTGGGCGAGCCTTGCCCAGACTTGCCTCGCGGCTAGGCTTCCAGTCCAGGAAGGAGCAGGCTGCGCGAGACTGGGAGATGCTACTGGAACCTTCCTGGCCTCAGCTCCACCCCTGCCTTGCCTTTGCACCTAGTCCCCAGGCGTTCTTGTGGAGGGCTTAGTTGCCGGTGGGTTGCACACTGCCAAGCGCTCCAGCTTGAGGGCTCTATTAGAGGCAAAGTGAGAGCAACTGGAAATCTATTCATACGGTTGCTTGACCGCCCAGACTCAGCACAGCACTGAGAGCACAAGGCTCACAGGGCCCCTGGCTTGGTTCTGCAGCCCCACACACGCGGAGGCTGACTCGGTGAGCGCCCAGAAGGTGCCTGACAGACGTCATGTCCCTAGTGCTCTCCTCCCCAGCAGAGACGTGTGCAGGTGGTTGGGGCCTGCCCCTGCGTGTCTGGGCTCCCGTCCACAGCCCCAGCTCAGGGAAGCAGCTCCTCAGCCAAGACCTGTAGGAGGCGCGGGGCGCCCCCGCCTGGAAGCCTAGTGCACAGCATGAGGGAAGCGAGCCTCCTTGGGAGAAGAGGAGGCAGCCCAGATGCGTGGGGCTGCAATCACTGCTTGGGCGGAGCCGGGTGCGCCTCCAGTACGGCAGAGCTCCAGCTCTGCTCAGAGGCCCGATCTGGCAGAGTGCTTGCGTGAGGCTGCTCTGCCCTGGGCGAGCCTTGCCCAGACTTGCCTCGCGGCTAGGCTTCCAGTCCAGAAAGGAGCGGGCTGCGCGAGACTGGGAGATGCTACTGGCGCCTTCCTGGCCTCAGCTCCACTCCTGCCTTGCCTTTGCACCTAGTCCCCAGGCGTTCTTGTGGAGGGCTTAGTTGCCGGTGGGTTGCACACTGCCAGGCGCTCCAGCTTGAGGGCTCTATTAGAGGCAAAGTGAGGGCAACTGGAAGTCTATTCTTACGGTTGCTTGACCGCCCAGACTCAGCACAGCACGGAGAGCACAAGGCTCACAGGGCCCCTGGCTGGGTTCTGCAGCCCCACACACACGGAGGCTGACTCGGTGAGCGCCCAGAAGGTGCCTGACAGACGTCATTTCCCTTGTGCTCACCTCCCCAGCAGAGACGTGTGCAGGTGTTTTGGGCCTGCCCCTGCGTGTCTGGGCTCCCGTCCACAGCCCCAGCTAAGGGAAGCAGCTCCTGAAATAAGACCTGTGGGAGGTGCAGGGGGACCCGCGTGGAAGCCTAGTTTACAGCATGCGGGAAGCGAGCCTCCTCGGGAGAAGAGAAGGCAGCCCTGCTGTGTGCGGCTGCATTCACTGCTTTGGCGGAGCCGAGTGCGCCTCCAGTACGGCAGAGCTCCAGCTCTGCTCAGAGGCCCGATCTGGCAGAGTTGCTGGCGTGAGGCTGCTCTGCCCTGGGCGAGCCTGGTCTAGACTTGCCTCGCGGCTAGGCTTCCAGTCCAGGAAGGAGCAGGCTGCGCGAGACTGGGAGATGCTACTGGCGCCTTCCTGGCCTCAGCTCCACTCCTGCCTTGCCTTTGCACCTAGTCCCCAGGCCTTCTTTTGGAGGGCTTAGTTGCCGTTTGGTTGCACACTGCCAAGCGCTCCAGCAGTGAGGGCTCTATTAGAGGCAATGGGAGGGCAACTGCAGGGCTCCTGCAGCGGTTGCTTGACCGCCCAGACTCAGCACAGCACGGAGAGCACAAGGCTCACAGGGCCCCTGGCTGGGGTCTGCAGCCCCACAAACGCGGAGGCTGACTCGGTGAGCGCCCAGAAGGTGCCTGACAGACGTCATTTCCCTAGTGCTCTCCTCCCCAGCAGAGACGTGTGCAGGTGGTTGGGGCCTGCCCCTGCGTGTCTGGGCTCCCGTCCACAGCCCCAGCTCAGGGAAGCAGCTCCTCAGCCAAGACCTGTAGGAGGCGCGGGGCGCCCCCGCCTGGAAGCCTCGTGCACAGCATGCTGGAAGCGAGCCTCCTTGGGAGAAGAGGAGGCAGCCCAGATGCGTGGGGCTGCAATCACTGCTTGGGCGGAGCCGAGTGCGCCTCCAGTACGGCAGAGCTCCAGCTCTGCTCAGAGGCCCGATCTGGCAGAGTGCTTGCGTGAGGCTGCTCTGCCCTGGGCGAGCCTTGCCCAGACTTGCCTCGCGGCTAGGCTTCCAGTCCAGAAAGGAGCGGGCTGCGCGAGACTGGGAGATGCTACTGGCGCCTTCCTGGCCTCAGCTCCATTCCTGCCTTGCCTTTGCACCTAGTCCCCAGGCGTTCTTGTGGAGGGCTTAGTTGCCGGTGGGTTGCATACTGCCAGGCGCTCCAGCTTGAGGGCTCTATTAGAGGCAAAGTGAGGGCAACTGGAAGTCTATTCTTACGGTTGCTTGACCGCCCAGACTCAGCACAGCACGGAGAGCACAAGGCTCACAGGGCCCCTGGCTGGGTTCTGCAGCCCCACACACACGGAGGCTGACTCGGTGAGCGCCCAGAAGGTGCCTGACAGACGTCATTTCCCTAGTGCTCACCTCCCCAGCAGAGACGTGTGCAGGTGTTTTGGGCCTGCCCCTGCGTGTCTGGGCTCCCGTCCACAGCCCCAGCTAAGGGAAGCAGCTCCTGAAATAAGACCTGTGGGAGGTGCAGGGGGACCCGCGTGGAAGCCTAGTTTACAGCATGCGGGAAGCGAGCCTCCTCGGGAGAAGAGAAGGCAGCCCTGCTGTGTGCGGCTGCATTCACTGCATTGGCGGAGCCGAGTGCGCCTCCAGTACGGCAGAGCTCCAGCTCTGCTCAGAGGCCCGATCTGGCAGAGTTGCTGGCGTGAGGCTGCTCTGCCCTGGGCGAGCCTTGTCCAGACTTGCCTCGCGGCTAGGCTTCCAGTCCAGGAAGGAGCAGGCTGCGCGTGACTGTTAGATGCTACTGGCGCCTTCCTGGCCTCAGCTCCACTCCTGCCTTGCCTTTGCACCTAGTCCCCAGGCCTTCTTTTGGAGGGCTTAGTTGCCGTTTGGTTGCACACTGCCAAGCGCTCCAGCAGTGAGGGCTCTATTAGAGGCAATGGGAGGGCAACTGCAGGGCTCCTGCAGCGGTTGCTTGACCGCCCAGACTCAGCACAGCACGGAGAGCACAAGGCTCACAGGGCCCCTGGCTTGGGTCTGCAGCCCCACACATGCGGAGGCTGACTCGGTGAGCGCCAGAAGGTGCCTGAGAGACGTCATTTCCCTAGTGCTCTCCTCCCCAGCAGAGACGTGTGCAGGTGGTTGGGGCCTGCCCCTGCGTGTCTGGGCTCCCGTCCACAGCCCCAGCTCAGGGAAGCAGCTTCTCAGCCAAAAACTGTAGGAGACGCGGGGCGCCCCCGCCTGGAAGCCTAGTGCACAGCATGCGGGGAGCGAGCCTCCTTGGGAGAAGAGGAGGCAGCCCAGATGCGTGCGGCTGCACTCACTGCTTTGGTGGAGCCGAGTGCACCTCCAGTACGGCAGAGCTCTAGCTCTGCTCAGAGGCCTGATCTGGCAGAGTGCTGGCGTGAGGCTGCTCTGCCCTGGGCGAGCCTTGCCCAGACTTGCCTCGCGGCTAGGCTTCTAGGCCAGAAAGGAGCGGGCTGCGCGAGACTGGGAGATGCTACTGGCGCCTTCCTGGCCTCAGCTCCACTCCTGCCTTGCCTTTGCACTTAGTCCCCATGCGTTCTTTTGGAGGGCTTAGTTGCCGGTGGGTTGCACACTGCCAAGCGCTCCAGCAGTGAGGGCTCTATTAGAGGCAATGGGAGGGCAACTGCAGGGCTCCTCCAGCGGTTGTTTGACCGCCCAGACTCAGCACAGCACGGAGAGCACAAGGCTCACAGGGCCCCTGGCTGGGGTCTGCAGCCCCACACACGCGGAGGCTGACTCGGTGAGCGCCCAGAATGTGCCTGACAGACGTCATTTCCCTAGTGCTCTCCTCCCCAGCAGAGACGTGTGCAGGTGTTTTGGGCCTGCCCCTGGGTGTCTGGGCTCCCGTCCACAGCCCCAGTTCAGGGAAGCAGCTTCTCAGCCAAGACCTTTGGGAGGCGCAGGGGGCCCCGCCTGGAAGCCTAGTTTACAGCATGCGGGAAGCGAGCCTCCTCGGGAGAAGAGAAGGCAGCCCTGCTGTGTGCGGCTGCATTCACTGCTTTGGCGGAGCCGAGTGCGCCTCCAGTACGGCAGAGCTCCAGCTCTGCTCAGAGGCCCGATCTGGCAGAGTTGCTGGCGTGAGGCTGCTCTGCCCTGGGCGAGCCTTGTCCAGACTTGCCTCGCGGCTAGGCTTCCAGTCCAGGAAGGAGCAGGCTGCGCGAGACTGGGAGATGCTACTGGCACCTTCCTGGCCTCAGCTCCACTCCTGCCTTGCCTTTGCACCTAGTCCCCAGGCCTTCTTTTGGAGGGCTTAGTTGCCGTTTGGTTGCACACTGCCAAGCGCTCCAGCAGTGAGGGCTCTATTAGAGGCAATGGGAGGGCAACTGCAGGGCTCCTGCAGCGGTTGCTTGACCGCCCAGACTCAGCACAGCACGGAGAGCACAAGGCTCACAGGGCCCCTGGCTGGGGTCTGCAGCCCCACACACGCGGAGGCTGACTCGGTGAGCGCCCAGAAGGTGCCTGACAGACGTCATTTCCCTAGTGCTCTCCTCCCCAGCAGAGACGTGTGCAGGTGGTTGGGGCCTGCCCCTGCGTGTCTGGGCTCCCGTCCACAGCCCCAGCTCAGGGAAGCAGCTCCTAAGCCAAGACCTGTAGGAGGCGCGGGGCGCCCCCGCCTGGAAGCCTCGTGCACAGCATGCTGGAAGCGAGCCTCCTTGGGAGAAGAGGAGGCAGCCCAGATGCGTGGGGCTGCAATCACTGCTTGGGCGGAGCCGAGTGCGCCTCCAGTACGGCAGAGCTCCAGCTCTGCTCAGAGGCCCGATCTGGCAGAGTTGCTGGCGTTAGGCTGCTCTGTCCTGGGCGAGCCTTGCCCAGACTTGCCTCGCACATAGGCTTCCAGTCCAGGAAGGAGCGGGCTGCGCGAGACTGGGAGATGCTACTGGCGCCTTCCTGGCCTCAGCTCCACTCCTGCCTTGCCTTTGCACCTAGTCCCCAGGCGTTCTTGTGGAGGGCTTAGTTGCCGGTGGGTTGCACACTGCCAAGCGCTCCAGCTTGAGGGCTCTATTAGAGGCAAAGTGAGGGCAACTGGAAGTCTATTCTTACGGTTGTTTGACCGCCCAGACTCAGCACAGCACGGAGAGCACAAGGCTCACAGGGCCCCTGGCTGGGGTCTGCAGCCCCACACACGCGGATGCTGACTCGGTGAGCGCCCAGAAGGTGCCTGACAGACGTCATTTCCCTAGTGCTCTCCTCCCCAGCAGAGACGTGTGCAGGTGGTTGGGGCCTGCCCCTGCGTGTCTGGGCTCCCATCCACAGCCCCAGCTCAGGGAAGCAGCTCCTGAGCCAAGACCTGTGTGAGGCGTAGGGGGCCCCGCCTGGAAGCCTAGTTTACAGCATGCGGGAAGCGAGTCTCCTCGGGAGAAGAGAAGGCAGCCCTGCTGAGTGCGGCTGCATTCACTGCTTTGGCGGAGCTGAGTGCGCCTCCAGTACGGCAGAGCTCCAGCTCTGCTCAGAGGCCCGATCTCTCAGAGTTGCTGGCGTGAGGCTGCTCGGCACTGGGCGAGCCTTGCCCAACTTGCCTCCTAGCTAGGCTTCCAGTCCAGGAAGGAGCAGGCTGCGCGAGACTGGGAGATGCTACTGGCGCTTTCCTAGCCTCAGCTCCAATCCTGCCTTGCCTTTGCACCTAGTTCCCAGGCGTTCTTGTGGATGGCTTACTTGCCGGTGGGTTGCACACTGCCAAGCGCTCCAGCTTGAGGGCTCTATTAGAGTCAAAGTGAGGGCAACTGGAAGTCTATTCTTACGGTTGCTTGACCGCCCAGACTCAGCACAGCACGGAGAGCACAAGGCTCACAGGGCCCCTGGCTTGGGTCTGCAGCCCCACACACGCGGAGGCTGACTCGGTGAGCGCTCAGAAGGTGCCTGACAGACGTCATTTCCCTAGTGCTCTCCTCCCCAGCAGAGACGTGTGCAGGTGGTTGGGGCCTGCCCCTGCGTGTCTGGGCTCCCGTCCACAGCCCCAGCTCAGGGAAGCAGCTCCTCAGCCAAGACCTGTAGGAGGCGCGGGGCGCCCCCGCCTGGAAGCCTAGTGCACAGCATGCTGGAAGCGAGCCTCCTTGGGAGAAGAGGAGGCAGCCCAGATGCGTGGGGCTGCAATCACTGCTTGGGCGGAGCCGAGTGCGCCTCCAGTACGGCAGAGCTCCAGCTCTGCTCAGAGGCCCGATCTGGCAGAGTGCTTGCGTGAGGCTGCTCTGCCCTGGGCGAGCCTTGCCCAGACTTGCCTCGCGGCTAGGCTTCCAGTCCAGAAATGAGCGGGCTGCGCGAGACTGGGAGATGCTACTGGCGCCTTCCTGGCCTCAGCTCCACTCCTGCCTTGCCTTTGCACCTAGTCCCCAGGCGTTCTTGTGGAGGGCTTAGTTGCCGGTGGGTTGCACATTGCCAGGCGCTCCAGCTTGAGGGCTCTATTAGAGGCAAAGTGAGGGCAACTGGAAGTCTATTCTTACGGTTGCTTGACCGCCCAGACTCAGCACAGCACGGAGAGCACAAGGCTCACAGGGCCCCTGGCTGGGGTCTGCAGCCCCACACACGCGGAGGCTGACTCGGTGAGCACCCAGAAGGTGCCTGACAGACGTCATTTCCCTAGTGCTCTCCTCCCCAGCAGAGACGTGTGCAGGTGGTTGGGGCCTGCCCCTGCGTGTCTGGGCTCCCGTCCACAGCCCCAGCTCAGGGAAGCAGCTCCTCAGCCAAGACCTGTGGGAGGCGCAGGGAGCGCCGCCTGGAAGCCTAGTTTACAGCATGCGGGAAGCGAGCCTCCTCGGGAGAAGAGGAGGCAGTCCTGCTGTGTGCGGCTGCATTCACTGCTTTGGCGGAGCCGAGTGCGCCTCCAGGACTGCCGAGCTCCAGCTCTGCTCAGAGACCCGATCTGGCAGAGTTGCTGGCGTGAGGCTGCTCTGCCCTGTGCGAGCCTTGCCCAGACTTGCCTCGCGGCTAGGCTTCCAGTCCAGGAAGGAGCAGGCTGCGCGAGAATGGGAGATGCTACTGGCGCCTTCCTGGCCTCAGCTCCACTCCTGCCTTGCCTTTGCACCTAGTCCCCAGGCTTTCCTGTGGAGGGCTTAGTTGCCGGTGGGTTGCACACTGCCAAGCGCTCCAGCAGTGAGGGCTCTATTAGAGGTAATGGGAGGGCAACTGCCGTGCTCCTCCAGCGGTTGCTTGACCGACCAGACTCAGTACAGCACGGAGAGCACAAGGCTCACAGGGCGCCTGGCTGGGGTCTGCATCCCCACACACGTGGAGGCTGACTCGGTGAGTGCCCAGAAGGTGCCTGACAGACGTCATTTCCCTAGTGGTCTCCTCCCCAGAAGAGACCTGTGCAGGTGCTTTGGGCCTGCCCCTGCGTGTCTGGTCTCCCGACCACAGCCCCAGCTCACAGAAGCAGCTCCTCAGCCAAGACCTGTAGGAGACGCGGGGCGCCCCCGCCTGGAAGCCTAGTGCACAGCATGTGGGAAGCGAGCCTCCTTGGGAGAAGAGGAGGCAGCCCAGATGCGTGCGGCTGCATTCACTGATTTGGCGGAGACGAGTGCGCTTCCAGTATGGCAGAGCTCCAGCTCTGCTCAGAGGCCCGATCTGGCAGAGTTGCTGGCGTGAGGCTGCTCTGCCCTGGGCGAGCCTTGCCCAGACTTGCCTCGTGGCTAGGCTTCCAGTCCAGGAAGGAGCAGGCTGCGCGAGACTGGGAGATGCTACTGGCGCCTTCCTGGCCTCAGCTCCACTCCTGCCTTGCCTTTGCACCTAGTCCCCAGGCGTTCTTCTGGAGGGCTTAGTTGCCGTTGGGTTGCACACTGCCAAGCGCTCCAGCAGTGAGGGCTCTATTAGAGGCAATGGGAGGGCAACTGCAGGGCTCCTCCAGCGGTTGCTTGACCGCCCAGACTCAGCACAGCACGAAGAGCACAAGGCTCACAGGGCCCCTGGCTGGGGTGTGCAGCCCCACACACGCGGAGGCTGACTCGGTGAGCGCCCAGAAGGTGCCTGACAGACGTCATTTCCCTAGTGCTCTCCTCCCCAGCAGAGACGTGTGCAGGTGGTTGGGGCCTGCCCCTGCGTGTCTGGGCTCCCGTCCACAGCCCCAGCTCAGGGAAGCAGCTCCTGAGCCAAAACCTGTGGGAGGCGCAGGGGGCCCCGCCTGGAAGCCTAGTTTACAGCATGCGGGGAAGCGAGCCTCCTCGGGAGAAGAGAAGGCAGCCCTGCTGTGTGCGGCTGCATTCACTGCTTTGGTGGAGCCGAGTGCGCCTCCAGTACGGCAGAGCTCCAGCTCTGCTCAGAGGCCCGATCTGGCAGAGTTGCTGGCGTGAGGCTGCTCTGCCCTGGGCGAGCCCTGCCCAGACTTGCCTCGCGGCTAGGCTTCCAGTCCAGGAAGGAGCAGGCTGCGCGAGACTGGGAGATGCTACTGGCGCCTTCCTGGCCTCAGCTCCATTCCTGCCTTGCCTTTGCACCTTGTCCCCAGGCGTTCCTGTGGAGGGCTTAGTTGCCGGTCGGCACAGCACAGAGAGCACAAGGCTCACAGGGCCCTTGGCTGCGGCCTGCAGCCCCACACACCGCAGGCGAACTCTGTGAGCGCCCAGAAGGTGCCTGACAGATGTCATTTCCTTGTGCTCTCCTCCCCAGCAGAGAGGTGTGCAGGTCGTTGGGGCCTGCACTTGCGTCTCTGAGGTCCTGCCCACAACCCAGCTCAGGGAATGCAGACCATATGCCAAACCTGCAGGAAGCGAGGGTCGGCTCGCCTGGAATCGGAGTGCACAGCATGTGGGGAATGGAGCCTCCTCGGAGGTAGATGAGGCAGCACAGCCGCCTGCCGCTACAAGCCCTGGTTGGTGAGAGTCAAGTGCGCCTCCTCTAGGGTATATCTCCAGGTCTACTCAGAGGCCCGATATGGCAGAGTTCCTGGAGCGAGGCTGCTCTGCCCTGGGCGAGCCTTGCCGAGACGTGCCTCGCTGCTAGGCTCTTGCCCATGAAGGAGCAGGCTGTGCGGGGCTGGTATACCCCACGGACGCCTTCCTTGCCTCAGCTCTGATCCTGCCTTGCCTTTGCAGGTAGGCCCCTGGCGTTCTTGGGGACGAGTTAGGGGCCGGTGGGTTCCACATTGCCACGGGCTAGAGCAGTAAGAGCTCTGTCAGAGGGAATGGAAGGGCAACTGCTGGGCTCCTTCAGTTGTTGCTTGGCTGCCCAGACATGTGCCGCACGGAGAGCACCATACACCCAGGGCCCCTGGCTGGGATCTGCAGTCCCCAGACTCGGAGACTCACTCCGTGGGCGCCCAACAGGTGCCTGACAGATGTATATTCCCTAGCGCTCTCGTCCCCAGCAGAGTCGTGTGCAGGTGGTTGGGGCCTGCCCCTGCGTGTCTGGGCTCCCGCCCACAGCCCCAGCTCAGGGGAAGCAGCCCCTGAGGTAAGACCTGTAGGAGAAGCAGGAGGCCCCTGCCTGGAAGCCGAGTGCGCAGCATGAGGGGAAACGAGCCTCCTCGGGGGAAATGAGGCAGCCCAACCGCGTGCAGCTGCAAGCCCAGTTTGGGCGGAGTCGAGTGCGCCTCCACTACTGCAGAGCTGCAGCTCTGCTAAGAGGCCCGATCTGGCAGAGTTCCTGGCGTGAGGCTGCTCTGCTCTGGGCGAGCGTTGCCCAGACTTGCCTCGCTGCTAACGTTAGTTCCCAGGAAGGAGCAGGCTGCGCGAGGCTCGGAGACACCACTGGCGCCTTCCTGGCCTCAGCTCCGCTCCTGCCTTGCCTTTGCACCTAGGCCCCAGGCATCCTTGTGGAGGTTTTAGGGGCTGGTGTGTTTCACACTGCCAAGGGCTCCAGCAGTGAGAGCTCTGTTCGAGGGAAGGGAAGGGTATATTTGGAGTACAATCCTTTATCAGATATGAGGCCCACACCCTCAGCCTGAACCCTCACCCCGAACCCTGACCCTGAACCCTCACGCCTCACCCCTCACCCTAACACGTTGGGGGGCTCTTCCCCAAACTCTAACCTTAATCCTACTGCCGGGGTCCAGCCCCGGTGGATCCAGGGTGATTTGAAGTTGGGGGCAGAGCCGGCATCTTTAGAAAAATACATATTTAATCACAGATATAGAGAGATTAGAAATGGTTAATGCAGTAGGAAGATTAGTGGAGAAAAGGAGGCTGAATAACTTAGATTACGTGGAATAGCATCCATGCTCCAGATGGGAATTCAGCCAGAAAAATGGGAGCAAGAAAGAAGTGACATGGGGGAATCAGTCTTTCCGGAAACTGATCCGATTTCTTTATTTTTGGGTTTGCTTATATACCTTTTGTTACACATAGGGATGAATACAGAGTCACGTGGGGGTCAGCAGTCCTGACCTTTATCAAAATCACGTGCTTCACATAAATGTATAAAAAAAGGTCTTAGGGATATTACATCATCTTCTGGCCATGAGTGAGACCTGCTGACATTTTATGATCCTTTCTTTCTGATAACCAAAAAACTTCTTTTTTCCAAGTGTGTTTTTTCTCAAACCAGGCACCACCCTCCAAATAAAGCTGCATTCCTATAGGGTGTGGGTGTAGTGAGTTACAATCAAGAAAGGAATTTACTTAACCCAAGGTTAACAGGATTCATCTTAAAGGTTAATACTTATTTCTCCTATATGTTAGTTATATTCATTAGAAGGGTAGGGAACATGGAGATTTAGCAGCAAACATCAGCCCAACAAATGAAAATCCTTTCACCAATGCTCCCCTTAAAATCTATTTAGTCTTAAGATATGATAAAGTTACATTCTTACATAGCAAGGATACAGTGATTTATAGCAAAGTCCAGTGGTCTATTACAAAAGAGAAAATCCTTTAGCTAAAAAGTCTAGTATTGCTAACATCAAAAACTACTGTATTTCCTTTTCTATATTCCAAATACATTGATTAATATATTCCCAAGTGCCTAAGGATATGGAGGCCTGGCGGCAATCATTGACTCAACAAGAAAAAGCCCTATGCTAATTAAGACTCTCCAAAACTCTGTGCTGTTTATGGTTAAGAGGTAGTAAACAATCATGTGGCAGGAGTATGGATAATCCTGTCACACAAGCTAGTCTGTCAGCAGAGAGGTTTGACCTGAGACATCCTTGTCCCACCCAGAGCAGGGAATTAGCAGCAATTATTGACACAACAAATGAAAAAACACTTCACCAAAATAATTCCTAACCAACCCATTATACTAATAATTTCTAACTCCCCAAAATAATTTGCCTTTAGTAAGTCTAAAACATCTCGTGCCTCTCAGATTGGGAGGCTGTAAATCACATGTGGCCGGACTAACCTATACAGGTGGGCTAGATAACCTTCAAAGCAGTCCGTAAGCTGAAACACTCTTGTCACGCCCAAGAATTTGTATTGCCTTGGAGCTGCACGTTTACTCCTTCTCTGAGAGAAACGGTTATTGGGGAGAGCCCCCTGTAAAGTCAGAGGTGTAGGTGAGAGCATAAAACAGAGTCTGGTTTTGGGGTAGATGCTCAGGAACAGGGGGTTTCCTGAGGCTTGATCACGCCTTTGCATATGCCAAGCCTTCTTCCTCATGACCTTTGCCATGGGCGGAGTTCCTCACGCTGGCCCCCGGCACCCTACCCTAACCCGACACCCTATCCACATCCTAAACCTAACCCACATCATAGTCACGCCCTCAACCCTATACTTACCCTTGAAGCACGTACCCACCTCATCTTCATTTTTGACACTTCCCATGCATAACAAAAGACAAGGTCGTAATGTTTCAAACATGGATCCAAGACCCATTATCCACATAAAAAGAATATACATACTCTGATCACATCATTTAAATCTCTTGCATCACCAAAATACCTCTCCACCACGTATCCAATCGCCATTGATGGATCACATCTATCTCATACATTTCATAACTTAGCAATCAAATACGCAGCAGTAATCTGGGTAATTATATACACAAGATATATTTATACCATAAATATTTCAACACTTTCCACTTTCTACGATGAATTCAATCTTCACAAAAGTAGGATGAACAGCACCTGTTTCCACTAGGATCCATATCATTGCACAAAGTGACAGTGAGCGTGAAAATCTTAATGATGACCACCAGAAAGAAGGTCAGCACGGTTGATATCACAGATTTTTCAGTGTTCCAATACAAGTTCTACCCAAATCCATAAGGAGAGACGTACGCATAGGAAACTACACATTGAAAGCAAGTCTATTGAGATAAATATTGGACATCAATTGTGTGAATCTTTAAGGCATAACTGTAGACATGCTTCAGACATTCTTCAAATTCATAAAATGACAACAAAGTATGGCTATGTACAATCCATTCGGTTTTATAAACCACTCATGAATAACCTCACAAGCCATTGAAAACCAGATGACAATTTCAAATAGCTTTGATCTACAAACAAGGCTGTAAGACAGAAAGTTAAAATCGAAATACATGAAGTAAATCCTCAATAGATAGGAAAACATCCCATGGTAGTGAAGTCAATTAACATTAGTTATTAGGGCTTTCATGCACAGACTCATCTCCGATCGATGTGATCTCAATTCATATTTGGCAAAATATACGAAAGCTGATCTTAACAGTCATATTATTTTTCTTTGTACCCCTAAAAAGAAAAATGAACATGAAAAACTAAATTAAACTTGGAGACTCACATTTCCCAATCGGTATACAAAGCAACGGCATGTCAAACTTTCTAATTCACATATGCATTTACATGAAATTGGATGAAATACCCCTAAATTAACACATACTTCTATGCCCAATGTTTCACAAGGCAGAAAACACTCAATGAATGAAACTGAGAGGGTAACCGCAAGGAAGGCCAGGGGTCTCCAAAGGGAGGAAACGGGGTGCAAGTGTCAGACAGTTGTTATCTGTCACTTCCGAAGCAGGAGGAAACAGGCTGTTCTTTCTTCCCCTTCTCGATACAAATTTAAAAAGAGGTTTTCTCTTATAATTCTGTGTTGCTATAATGACACCTGGTTCCACCTGAACTTCACTTTTCTCATACTTTGAGCTGACCAAGGCATTTTTCTTATGGAAAGGTTTGCCTTAAGCTATGTGAATGTACTATGTATTTACCCTAGACTCTATCTTCAAGGAGGTTCTGCCTAAAGGCTCAGAACTGACTTGACAAACCAATTAGCTTTACTCATACATGGTTCTCCTGATCTATGTGAATGAAGCTATCTATTTGCTCATATCAATCATTTTATGGCCCAGGATGACTGACCTGGTGCCACGGTCATCTCCATATATCTTGTGGGTGAGGGGTCTGCTGCCATTCCTTTCTCTAATGAGTAGACTGCTAGTAGCTAGATAACATCCAGCTAAAGATGAGTAGGGGGGCACTCTTTCTGCCCCCTTCTGATGTCTATGTCAGAAGCTTTCTCTCTTTTATACTTTCATAAAACGTTGCGACACAAAAGCTCTGAGTGATCAAGCCTCATCTCTGGCCCCGGGTTGAATTCTTCCTCTAAGGAGCCCAAGAATTCAAGCATCTTTCCTGGTTAGACAACAACCTTTAAAAGCAATGGTCTTTTCAAAAAAAAAATGATGATAAGTGATGAGTATGCAGATGTCTACGAATGAAATGGGACCCATATGTCAAACCACATAAAAATATATCTTCCCTCAACATACATATAACACAATCAGGCCTTCATATGCATCGATTCGCCAACTATCAAGTCATACAAATATGGACCTAAAATATCACAATACATTCCAAAGTTGAAAAGTGATGGATATTGACTTTCGCCCACTGGTGCTTCTTTTTATGTCATCTCCATTATATTAGCTATGACAATGAAGCATGTGCTGTGCTAAGTCACTTACATTGTGTCCAACTCTTTGGGATCATATGGACTAGGCCCCACCAGGCTCCTCTCTCCATGAGATTCTCTAGGCAAGGATACTGGAGTGGGTTGCCATGCTCTCCCTCAGGAGATCTTCCTGCCCCAGGGATCGAATCCATATCTCCTATGTCTCCTGCATGGGTATGTTCCGCATGTTCTTTACCACTAGAACCACCGGGGAAGCCCCACTGGGCATATACAGAAACATTCCTCCAACAAAACTGAAGAATGACTTTAAAATCTCAAACAAAACATGAGTATATGTGTTCACAAACTTCACGGAGCAAGGGTTTCTTCGATCTGAAAACTGGCATCGATGAAGGACTGTGTGAGGAATGCTTCAAAGTCTATTTGGCAAACACAGCCTAAGTTGGCTATATTTAGTCCTCAGATGAATGGAATGTCATGAGTACTGGTCGTTTCAAGTAAGTAGCATGTGAAGCTGTTTACACTTATTGGGATGCGTGGTATGCCACATTCACACATTTCAGTAGCATTGGTGCCAAAACGATACATTTCTCAGGGGGAGCTTCTACATGGACTCTTGGGATCAGAGCTCTAACTCTTCTTCAACTTGGTCAAACTGCTCATAGTCATACAAGTGAATGAAAAGTTGAGCCCGTTGTCATTCAATCTGTTTAAAAGAAATAGAATAATACAACAAATTAGTAAATCTTTTTTTCTTAATAAACATTGTATGATTTCTGCACAGCTTTGTTACTGGCATGAATAGAATATCTACAATAATAACTTGTCACAGTGAAATGGATTCACATTCGCTATCGAGTCACATCTATAATTGATGCCATAGCTGTTTGATACTATTGCTTGAATGAATGCAACTTATGTGACTTCACAAACTACAAACACGACTAACATAATATCTATTAAAAAACCTTGAGTGACATGAGCGTGAAGACTTAGTAGAGTTGCTCTCAAGAATAATGATACTATTACATTCACACCCCTGCAAAAGAGACGGAAAGGATAGAATAATAATAAAGGAACTTCATAACTATATTCCTACTGTAAACATTCAACACGACGTTTTCTTTTAAACTGACTTTCATATTTGGTCTACTGTAACCTCTTCTGTGTTCATTTTATGCTAAACTTATTGCTAACAGTAAAATTACCATACGGGCTCTAATTAATTTTCTTTTACTTGCAAAGCTAGTGATAGAACAAAAGGCCAATATCTACATCAAACAGGAGGAACGGAATGGAAACTGTAAACAATTTTATGGAATAACATTTCCGTGCTCCTACTCAGTCAAACGGACATTCAAAAGGATGTGATTTTTCTGACAGTTTATTTCAGAAACTTGGAAGTGGATGACTGCAAACAATAAAACGAATAATATATTGATACATAATATTAATAATATACACTGGGTCATTCTTTTTTCTATTCTGCCACAGCTAACTGACTGGAAGTCAGTTGTCGTAACTACTACTAACATAAGACCCTCACCGATAAGTGAAGATATATAGGAAAATCTATAATAGATCCAAAACCCATCACAGATAGAATGGTAATAAAAAAATACACTGACAGTTTAGTTGGTATAAGAAACAGGATGATTATGAAAGCAAAGCCAACAATCATGGATAGGCCATGGAAGCCCGTGGCTGTCATGACTGTTGACTTGGATCCTTCATCTCAGGTTGTTAAAAGTGCATGGTAAAATCCAGAGGTTTGCAGCAGTGGTAACCTCCTGAACAGACTGAAATAAAAAGGGTTTCCAGAATATCCTGACGATTTCCATCTACTAGGCTGTGGTGAGCTCAAGCAATACATACTCCAGAGGACAGAAGACAGACAGGTTGGGAACACGTCTACTGCACTTAGGGAGAAAGGGAATGTTGCTACTCAGCCTAGTCCAAGTGTAGAAGCAACACCTCGGTGATTCGACCTTTAAAGACTCGATACATATGAGAACGACTGGTATGAAGAAACCTTCAGAAGTGCCTTCTCAGACCTCCTCCCATCATAAGCACAAGCATAATGAAAACACTGAGTTTTCGTGGTCTCACACAAAATTAGACTCACTTATGACTTTGCTTTGAGAAGAGTTGAACTACTCATTGTTTAAGAGAAATGATCCTTTCTTCTCTGAAGATCTGTGAATCATTCATAGGGTGTGGTGAATAAACTACTTAAGGATCTAATACATAAAAATGCAATAGGCTAAGCACAGAGATGTTTTTCTCCCTTTCTCAAAGGATGGAACATTTTGTATTTGCACTGATTTTATGTTTTGACTTCATGTACAATTATACAGTGATTTTTTTAGTTGACATACAATAGGACTAAAAATATTGATATAATACTAATAACTCATGTTGGTATGTGTGGTTGTCACATAGGATTCACAGGAGATTTAAATTCACAGTTGTCAATGTAAAGGATGAATGCTATTTAGCTTCTTCGTGAATCTAGACCACGAATGAAGAGTTTTCCTCAACATATTTCACTGAGGGAAATACAAGGATGATAGGCATAATACTATGCTTTGACTCATGGATATCTAAGCATTGCTCACAATACAAATCTGATTTTCGAAATCAGGGTTCTTTCAGTGTCCTTGAACAGCATTTGTTTTTCTGTATACAGAGGAAAAAAACTCCTGAGTATCAAACTTGTTCACATAAAACATGTGTATGAATTGTTACCTTCCTGAAACAGGGATCAAACCCACATCACTTCCACCTCCTGCACTGGTAGGCAGATTATTTATTTATCAACTGCGCCACCTGGGAATCGACATACATTTCAAGGACCACTGCCATCAGCTTCTACTGTTCATGACCAAAGTAGGAGAAACAACATTGGAAGAAGTACTCAAAAGGGTACTCATAGGAAGTACTCGTAAGTCAAGGAACTGTTATACGGGGTACTCTCGTTATTACTCGGACAAGTCAGTTCCTCCGATGATGATGGGTATAACTGAAAAATTACTACAAATGCATGGGATGCGATGTCTACATGATAAATGTGTTCCTCTTACACTATTGCTTCAGGGATGCCTACTTCAGCATGAAGGACTGCACTGCAAGGGACGCCTGCTATTCCAGCTCAAGCAACAGATAGTGAAGTGCAGATCATTGTCCTTTGTTGAAAATAATCAGCAGTTTGTCAACACAGGGAACATGCCGGAGGAACCCTCGGGATGGAACTCTGAAAACAGGTTGGGCCCTCTTTTTGCCAAGCCCTGCTATAAAATACAAATCAGAAAAAGAAAAATAGCATCGGTTTGGTCAGGACTTCCTCATCTTTTCTTTCTCGGTAGCAGGAAGCAGACATTGAGGCCAGAGGACGGCAGGGTTTCATTGTGAACTAACGTTGGGTGGGGTGGAAGCTCATCACTCTAGTAAGAATGTGGCTCAATAAAACGGAATTTCATTCGCTTCATGGACATAGAGTTCTACAATCCTTCATTAAGGAATTCAGTGAGTTACATTTCCTTACACCTTCACAATCTCTCGGTTTACAAGAATGTCAATTGCTAGTCCAGCACTTATACGATGAGCGTTACAGGTAGTATTAGTGTATAAAGGAGGAGGAGCAATGGCAGGAAGTTTATTTATTCTCTGTTTGAATTCTTGATTTTTTATATAATTTTTTATAACATCCTTACAGATGTGGATATTTTAGTGACATGTATAAATACACGTTGAGTGGTGCTATGATAACTCATAGTGTTGGCACAATAAATATCATGCTTACTATGTGCTTTTCATATATTCCTTTTGAGATTCTCTTCCATGATACATTATCAAAAGATATTTAATAGTTTCCTAAACTGTACAGTAGGTCCTTGTGGCTTCTTTTACATATAGGAATGTATTTGTTAATAATTCAAACAAAAACTGGTACACAGATATTCACAGTGACATTCACAATAGCTCAAAGGTAGAACTCATTCAAGTGTCCGTTGGTGGGAGACTGAATATGCCACACAAGGTATATTCAGAAGCTTGAACGGTATTCCACCATACAAAAAAGTACATGAAATGGTGCTGCCACTCTGCAAGACATTACAGAAATGACTCCAAAAGGAACACATGGAATAAATACATAGTTCGATTCCAATTCATGCTATGTACCCAAAAGGATTGAGAAAGGGGGCTGAAAAAATGGATACTTCTTCAGTCATACTGACAACAGCATGATTCACACTGGCAAACAAACAGAAGTAATCTAAGTGTCCATGGCAGCCAATTCCATAAACAAACTGTGGTATACCCACAATGGAATCTGATTCGGCCCTTCAAAGTCAGTAATTCTGACAATGCGACAATGTGGACAAACCTTATGGTCATTAGATTAAGTGAAATAAACCAGACCAGGAAAAAGACAAACGTTCTGTGATTCCACTCATATGAGATATCCAAACGAGTCAAATCCGTCAGAAATAGCAGAAAGTGATTCCGACCGATCGAAGAGAGTTCATGTTTCATGCACCTCAGTTTCCCTTGGAAAAACTGACTTCCTGTGATATCTCCAAAACCAATTAGGCAAATAATTGGAAGCTATATCCAGTCAAATGAACGTAGACGTAATGTTATAGTGTACACCAAACTCACTCAAACTTCTCAACAGACAAAAGGCAAAACTGTATCTATGGTACCTCAGCTTAGCTTGAAACTGTATCTATAGTACCTCACTTCTGCTTTTAAAATGTAACAACAGCAACAACACAGTAAAGTCTATCCAAAAAAGGATATAAAACATATATCACATCAACTTTAAACAATTAGAAATTTAAACCGTGAAAAACCTTATTCACAAACTTAAACACAAGCCACAGGAAAATATATCTATAAAATACATATCTGATAAAGGATTGTACTCTAAATATACCAAAAAACCTAGAACAATCTCGTAAACAATGTATACACCTAAACACCTGGCCTACAAAAATATCAAGATAGTAAATAAGCCTATCAAAAAGACTCAAAATCACATATCACGAGGAAATGACAAACTAAAACAACAGTGAGGTAGCACTGCACACCTATTAGATCCAGTAAACTCAAAAAAAGGGGGTAGGGCACAGCTTCTCCGGTGGCTGCAAGACACTCTAGTTCGATCCCTTACCCCAGAAGATCCCGCATGCCACAGAGAAACATAGCTGGATTTTTCCACAGCTAAGCAAGGCTCACCTCTGACCTGAATACTACATGTCTAGCACTTACTAAACAGCTTTGCAAACGTCCAGACAAAACATATCGCATGATTATATACAACAGCTCTACTTGTAATAACTAAACACTTTCAAAGATCAGGATGTCTTCAGTAGATGACAGTGTAAACAAATGGTGATACATCCAAAGTGAAGGGGAGCAAGTGCTACCACAAAATATACCACCTCAGCATGAGAATTAGTTGGACCCAATTAACTTTTATTTTTTTAGAGGACACATGATCATCTCTGAAACCCAAGTTCAAGACAACTCTTCTGTGAGTCACATTTACCACAGAAATCTCATTTCAAAGGAATCCTCTCTATATGCCAGATAGAAGGATGAGACACAGTCTTCTGAAACTCTTTTTTCTTTTCTATCCATAGGGAAAGCTAAGCCGTAAATCTGCACAACAACCATACCCTTCCTTTCCTTTGGTTGTATTTTTAAAATATTTGTTTCTTTTTTAATTTGGCTGCGCCAGGTCAACCTTCCTTGAGGCAAGCCAGATATTTAGCTACAGCATGCAAATTCTCCATTGTGGCATGGGAGATCTACTTCTTGGAGCAGGGAATGAACCCGGGCCTCCTTCTTTGGGAGTGTCCAGTCTCAGCCACTGGACCACCAGGAAGTGCCTGTTTTGTTTTTAGATGAAGATGGAATCTAAGGTGATATCTTGGGCCATTTCAGTCACTGACTCAGTTTCCTGAGTTTCTCCAAAGCACGCACAAGGTGCACATTAATAAACTGGTTTGCAAAACAAGAAAAGGTTGTCTGCTACAACACTGTATGCTTACAAATATCTCAATGGTAAATGGCATATTATTTAATTACTATGGGGGGAGAAAGAATGCAGGATTCATACATGTTACAACATGAAGAAATATTAAAGCCATCTTCAGTGAAAAAAAAAATCCACAAAGAAAAGGCCACCCAGAACCCTTGTTCACCATGTCTGCTTTCAATCCATCAAGTTTGTCCAAATAACCGAAAATCTCAGTAACACTCTAAATAACGAAAAAAGGATGAAGATGGAAACAAAAGATATACTCATACACTTGAACAATTGCTAAAAGTGGAAGCGGGGCTGTGGATTACATTATAATGTAGATACCATATGATTTCCTGATTTTGGAGATTATGTGCTGGTTCTGCAGAAGGTACCCATTTTGGATAAAACACAGAGAGTATTTTAGATGATGTGGCAAATGCTAGCACTTGTTCCCATTGCTAGGCATTTTCTGTACATTTTAAATGACTGGAAAGTATACTAGGTTTCAAAACAACCATGCCAATACCACAAAAGACATTTAGAGTAGACAGGCAGGAAACTTTCTTACACAGGCCAAGACTTACCCAGACGAAGTTCAAGGGAAGCTGCGATGCTCACTGCCCTTGAAGGAGTCCACGTGGAATGAAGAAGTACTGTGGGAAGTCTATTAGTAACCACCATGTCTTGGGTCCTCTGGATGACCTACTGCAGGAGAAACAGATTTGACAGATAAAATGTTCCACATAACTTCACAAAAAGTTGTTAGACTACATTCAGTAAAGCTGAATCATTTCGGATCAATTTACAATCCTATAAAATACTACCATTTACAGTCCAAAAATCACTTGCATTTCTATACACTAATAACAATCAGAAAAAAAAAATTAAGAAAATCCCACTTAAATAAAACATCTAGCAACAAACTTAATCAAGAACATAAAAGACCAGTAGTCAGAAAACTAGAAAGCACTGATAAAGAAACCAAAGAAAACACAAATACACAGAAAACTATTCCATGCTCATGCACTGGAACAGTGAGGAATTAAAAGGTCCATTCCAACCAAAGTCATCAACAAATACAGTGACTGCAATCACAAAATAATATTCAATGGCATTTTTCACAGAAATAGAAATAGTCCTAATATTAGCCTGCTAATGTTGAACAGGACCTTAAACGGCCAAAAAGACTCTGAGAAAGAGGAACACAGCTGGAGGCATCTTCCTATCCCTCTTCAAACTACATCACGGACCTGGAGTGACCACCACAGTGAGGAACTGGCAGGAACACAGACACATGGACTCCAGGAAGAGAAGAGAGAGCCCAGAAACGAACCCACGTGTACATGGTCAATTCCTGAAAATCAAGCCAGGAACGAGCGAAAAGGAAAGGACAGTCTTCTCAAGAAACAGTGACAGGAAAACGGCCACCTACACGGAAGAACATCAGTGTTCATCCTCTACATCATCTAACGCAAATCTAACTAAAAACCCACCGTTTTGCACACGGAGCTCTTTCCCCCTGAGTCCTCTGAGATGGACCTCCAGTCAGCCCTCAGCTGGACACAGGAAACGTCTACTCGGTCCTCATTTTTCGCTCTGGCAGCGCCTCCCTGCTGGTGGGCACTGAGGCAACCCTGCTCCTCTCAGCCTGGATGCAGCCCTGTTATCCAGAAGCCTGAGCCCTGATGGTCCTGAGGAGACAAAGCTCCCGCCAGCTGCTCACGGAGCAGAGTCTAAAGGCAAAGCGTCCTGCGCCCGCGGGTCAGAAGGGGGTTTGGCGCCCCCTGCGGGCCACAAGAGAAGAGCGGGCAGCCCGGCGCTCACAGACCTCAGAGGGCTCACCCAGAAGCAGCTCTGCTGCGAGCACTCAGACTGGAAGCCCAAACTGAAATGGAGCAGAATAGCCCCATGACCCTCCGCAAAACATGGCTAAGGAACAATCAGAGCCTGTATGGAATGCAGCCATAAAAAGGAACACATTTGAGTCTGTTCTAATAAAGGGGAGGGAAGTCAGTCAAAGAGAGAAAAACATGGAATCTAGAAGGATGGTACTGACGAGTCTGTTCACAGAGCAGCAATGGAGGTGCAGACATAGGGAACAGACTTACAGATGAGGGTGGGGAACAAGAGGGAGAGGGTGAGCTGAATGGAGAGAGCAGCATGGATGCAGGTACACCAACATTTGTAAATAGACAACCAATGGGAATTTGCTGTATGATTCAGGGAACTCAAAGTGGGGCTCAGGAGTAACCTAGAGAGGTGGGAATGGGTGCGAGGTGGGAGGGAGATTCAAGAGCAAGAGGACATAGGTACACCTATGGTTAATTCATGTGGATGTATGACACATCCAACCAATATTGTAAAGCAAGGATCAATGAACTAAAAAGAAATAACTGTTTAAAAAAATATGAACATAAACACAAACTTTGCAACAAGGTAATTCCATTTAAAAAACTATAGAAATTTTAGAAAACTACAAAAGTTCTACATGACCTTCGGTCTGGGGATCAGGTCTAACATACACAAAAAAAGCCAACTTACCAAATTATGAATATAAATTATTTAAAACATTGCCTTTTATCATTTCATACATTTACCCTGTGGAGGACCTTACTCGAGAGAACCAAAAACAAACGGTTAAATGAACCACAGACCACCCACCCTGGCCAGGCGACAGAGAAAAGAAAACACTTGCAGGAGTCATCTTACAACAGGAGGTCCTGGGAAGGAACAAGGAACGAACAAGCTACCACCAACCAGAATTCTGGAGAGGTCAGGAGATGGGAGGCTCCAGTTCAGAGGTCCTACCAACCTCCCAGGATCCACTTCGCTGGAATCCATCTCAGCTGAATGATGCGTGTGCCCCCAATAAGGATCCCAGTTCAGAGTGCCTGGCAAGAGACAAACCAGAAATGAACCCGATGAGCATAAAACCTGAGACTGTGAGCCACGTGACAGAGTGGTTCTCTCCGTTTCCCTCACCCTCCTGCCCTCCACCCCGGCAGCCCTTCCCAAGAAAGCCTCTCGCTTGGACAGCACTCCTCTCCTCAGACAACTCATTGCCCAGTGTCAGACAAGAACTCACTCTCAAGCCCTGGAAGGGATCCCCCTTCCTTCATCAAAAGCAATATCCAGGAGAAAATATCTTCAAAACGCTATCTTGCAGAGAAGGAAATCAGAGAAGGCAATGGCAGCCCGCTCCAGTACCATTGCCTGGAGAATCCCACGGATACAGGAGCCTGGTAGGCTGCAACCCCGGGGTCACTAAGAGTCGGACACGACTTCACTGAGTGACTTCACTTTCACTTTTCACTTTCCTGCACTGGAGAAGGACATGGCAACCCGCTCCAGGGTTCTTGCCTGGAGAATCCCAGGGACAGAGGAGCCTGGTAGGCTGCTGTCTCTGGGGTCGCGCAGAGTCAGGCACGACTGAAGCGACGCAGCAGCAGCAGCAGAGAAGGAAATGGCACCACCTGCAGTACTCTGGTCTCACAAATCCCAGGGACAGAGGAGCTTGGTGGGCTACAGTCCAAAAGCAGGGCATTTCTGACGGCAGGAAACAGTCCCAGGGAAGCTGAGCTGCTCACCAAAGGCCCCAGAGCTTTGGATAGCACACCAGAGCTGTGGCTGAGGATTCCCAGCTGCCATGCCTCTTGATCCTGGCCTCTTTCACTAGATACATGTGTGGAAAACGAGAATCTAGAATATGCCCTGGTGGTTCCATAGTAAAGAATCCACCTGCCAGTGCTGGAGATGCATGTGCGATCCCTAGGATGGGAAGATCCCACATCCTCTGGAGCCCGTGTGCCACAACTGCCCAGCCTGTGCTCTACATCCTGGAAGCCACGATGCCGAGTTCACATGCTGCAGCCACTGAAGCCCGTGAGCCGGTGCCCCTCAACAAGAGGAGACACTGCAGTGAGAAGCCTGCAAACCACTAGTTATGGCCCATGCTCACCAAAACTAGAGAAAAGCCCTCACACAAAGATGCAACACAGCCAACAATAAATAAAACTGTTTTCCTAAAAAAATGCATATCTGACAAAGAAACTGTACTCGAATTGTCCAAGAACACTAGAGCAAACGGGCCCATTCATAACTGGTAGTGACTGAAATAGACACCTGGCCACTGAGGGTATACTGATAGTAAACTATCATACAAAAACATCTTCAAGATACTGGTGCCATGCACGCAGAGCCCCCTTTGAAAGACAATCTGACAGTTTTTTTTTCAGTAACCACGTGGGACAAGCACTGAATTCTGGGTATGACAAGCGGTGGAAGCCAGGTTTCTTACCATTGGAATGCAAAGTTACAGATAAACAAAAGGACACGTTACACTGTCCAAGTCGTGGCGGATCGGGTTGGAGACATCATCACAAATTACCTTTAACTGAATAAGTTCAAAGGCGAGCTGGAATACATGTATATATATATCCATGTATTGTCAGCTGAGCATATTGAGCTCCTACATGTATGTTTTAAATATCATTCTCTAATAAAAGGGAACAGAAAACATCTCCGATGGCCCGGTGGTAAAGAATCTGCCTACCGATGCAGGGAACACGGGTTCAATTCCTGTGTAGAAGATTCCACACGCCCAGGGGCAACGAAGCCCTTGAACAACTCTTGAAGTTTGCATGCTCCAGAGCCCAAGTTCTGCAAACAGAGAAAGCACTGCAATGAGAAGCCATGGCACAGCAACTAACTAGGGGGTAGCCTCTGCTCACTACAACTAGACAAACCAGCAATAAAGACCCAGCACAGTCAAAAATAATGTAATGTTTAAAAAAAAAAAAAGGACAGTTCTTTGAAGAAATGACTGAGACTAGGGGTGAGACTGTAAATATATGAGCCAGGGTCATCTTAAATTATGAGAAATTAAAGAAACTAAAGACAACTAACAAGCTGTCCAAACTGATACAAATGAATGATGACACAGTGTTATCTGTATACACCAGCAAAATAACAATCTGAAAAGGAATTTAAACAAACAATTCCCTTTCAATCATGTCAGCATTAATAAAGGACTTTGCTATGGACGGAATGAGGATGACAAGACTGGCACACTGGAAATGATACATGATTGCTGAAAAATACCCTAAAGACATGGACAGATACTCCATAGCGATGAGAAGACTTCAGTTGGCAATACCGTGGAATGCATCTTCAATCTGAAATGAAGATTCAATATGAATTACAAAAGGCTGAAAGGTGGTTACTAAACCACAAAAGATGCCAGCATTCTTGGCCTCCAGAGGAGAATTCCATCCAGGGCAAGTGAGGAAGCTTGATGGCTCAGAGGTTTTCTGTTATAAAGTTTTATTAAAGTATAAAAGAGATCGAGAGAGCTGCTGACGTAGACATTAAAAGGGGGAAGAAAGAGGACCCCCTGCTAGTCTTTAGCCAGATGTTATACAGCCACTAGCAGTCTGCTAATGAAAGAAAGACAATGTCTCAGAGAATGGCACCAGGCCCCTCACCCACAGCATGCATTGAGATAACACTGGCAGCAGATGAGTCATCCCAGGCCATAAAATGATGGACATGAATCTTGAAGAAAGGCAGATTTCCAAGCACACATATAGTTTCATTCACATAGATTAAGAGAACAAGGTATGAGTAAAACATGCTGGTTTGTCAAGTCGTTTCTGAGGCTTTAGGGGGAACTGACCTGAAGACAGAGCCTTGGGTGAATACCTAGTACATTAACATACCTTAAGACAAACGTTTCCATAAGAAAAAGGCATTGCTTAGTTCAAGGTTTGAGAAAAGTGACATTCAGGTGGAGCCAGGAGTTGTCATGGCAACACAGAATTTTCAGAGAAACCTCTTTTTAAATTTGTATCAAGATGGAGAAAAAAAAATGCAACACTCTTTTGTCTCCTCCTGCCTCTTAAGAGAGAGAAAAAAACGTCTGACACTTGCAGTCTATCTTCTCTGTCTGGAGACCCCTGGCCTTCCTGCCTGGTATCCTCTCCAGGCGTGTAGGAAGCAATACATAGGCTGCTTGGGAAAACCGCGCGGGTCTAAGCTTTATGCAAAGGGGTAAAGCGGTAAAACCGTTGGCCTCAAAGGCGAGGCTTTTCTGCGACCGGCATGTTAGTCGGCTCCGAGACTGCAAACAAAGAGGGCAGAATACATGGTTCCCTGCTCCGCCGAGTCCGAGTTCCCTTACCTGTGGTCCACAGCCCTCCGCTCTGCTCGCTGGCTGCCGATCGACGGGGACCCAGGAGCCCACGAAACGAGCATTCCCAGCTGCGATGGCGAGCCCTGAGAGCACAACCGGGAACCCCTGGCCCCGACGCGCCGCCATGGTCATCCCGCCCCAGACCCGCTCACGTGAGCCGCGCTCCTGACCAGCCGCCCAGGTTCGCCCCGCCCCCGACGCGCGCACGGGGCGCCCCGCCCCCACGCCCCCTTCCAGGACGGGCCGGCGGGACCGCGACTGCCTCCAGGTGAAACACAGGACAAGCAAATCCACCCCACCGAGACAATCCAAGCTTTTTCTCAGCTGACCTGTCTATGATTTTGGGATAAAACTATGACTACAGAAAGCAAAGATGACCTAGGACAGCCATGATATTCTACAGAACCAGACCCTGGCGGGCAGAGGCTTGAAGAGGGGCCGGGAGCCCCATCAGCAAGAGCAAGCCTCTGTAGCGTAGTGGTTAGGTGGGCTGGTGAGCAGGCAGATTGTGGCCTGCGAGTCAGGAGTTCAAGTCCCCCATTTAACCCTTTCGCTTTTAGGGGGCGGGGGACCGCAAGAGGCAGGGCTTAGACCAGAAAAGTTTATTTTTATTTGAGAGTTTTATTGTGAGGGTTAGGTTTAGGGTTCCGGCATCCCCCCAACTTGTTAGGGTTCAGGATCAGAGTTCGGGTTCGGGGAATCCCCTCTCTTCTTAGGGTTCGGATTCGGATTCAGGGTTCGTGTTTGGGGTTTGGCGTTCAGGGTTTGGGGTTAGGGGTTCGTGGTTCTCGTTTGGGGTTTGGGGTTCCGATTAGGGGTTCAAGGTTCAGCTTAGGGGTTTGGCGGTTGGGATTCGGCTTAGGGGTTAGAGGTTTGTGGTTTGGGATTTGGGTTTGGAGATTGAAGTTTGGGTTTGGGCTTTAAGGGTCGGTGTTGGGGTTTGGGGTTGGGTTAGGGTTATGGTATCACGGTTCAGGTTCACGGTTTGGGGATTGGAGCTCGGCGTTTAGTTTACGGGTTCGGGATATAGGGTTTTGAGGTCAGGGTCGACTTCGGGGTTTGGAGTCGCGGTGAGGGGCTAGTAAGTGCCACACAGCCAAGGGCTCCAGCAGTACCAGCTCTGTCAGAGGAAAGGGAAGGGCAAGTGCAGGGCTCCTCCAGCGGTTGCTTGGCCGCCCAGACTCAGCGCTGCACGGAGAGCACCAGGCTCCCAGGGCCCCTGGCTGGGGTCTGCGGCTCCGCACTCCCAGAGGCTGACTCTGTGGGCGCCCAGCAGGGGCCTTACAGACGTAGGTTCCCTAGAGCTCTCCTCCCCAGCAGAGACGTGTGCCAGTGGCTGGGGCCTGCCCCTGCGTGTCTGGGATCCCGCCCACAGTCCCAGCTCCGAGGAAGCAGCCCCTGAGCCAAGACCTGCAGGAGGCACGGGGCGTCCCCGGCTGGAAGCGAGTGCACAGCAAGCGGGGAGGCGAGCCTCCTCGGGGGAAGACTAGGCAGCCCAGCCGCGTGTGGCTGCAAGCCCTGCTTGGACGGAACCGAGTGCGCCTCCAGTACGGCAGAGCTCCAGCTGTGCTCAGAGGCCCGATCTGGCAGAGGTCCTGGCGCGAGGCTGCTCTGCCCTGGGCGAGCTTTGGCCAGACTTGCCTCGCGGCTAGGCTTCCTTCCCAGGAAGGAGCAGGCTGCGCGAGGCTTGGAGACGCCACTGGCGCCTTCCTGGCCTCAGCTCCCCTCCTGCCTTTACTTTGCACCTAGGCCCCAGGCGTCGTTGTGGAGGGGTTAGGGGCCGGTGGGTTCCAGACTCAGAAGGGCTCCAGCAATGAGATCTCTGTCAGAGGGAAGGGAAGGGCAACTGCAGAGCTCCTTCAGCTGTATCTTGACTGCCCAGACTCAGCGCCACACGGAGAGCACCAGGCAGCCAGGGACCCTGGCTGGCATTTGCAGCCCCCAGACCCGGAGACACACTCCGTGGGCGCCCAGCAGGTGCCTGACAGACCTAGGTTCCCTAGCACTCTCCTCCCCAGCAGAGATGTGTGCAGGTGGTTGGGGCTTGCCCCTGCGTGTCTGGGATCCTGCCCACAGTCCCAGCTCGTGGGAAGTAGCCCCTGAGCCAAGACCTGCAGGAGGCGAGGGGCGAGTGCACAGCATGCACGGAAGCGAGCCTCCTTGGGGGAAGATGAGGCAGCCCAATTGCCTGCAGCTGCCAGCCCTGGTTGGGGGGAGCCTAGTGCGTCTCCAGTAAGGCAGAGCTTCAGCTCTGCTCAGAGGCCCGATCTGGCATAGTTCCTGGCGCGAGGCTGCTGCGCTCTGGGCGAGCCTTGCCCAGGTTTGCCTGGCCGCTAATCGTAGTGCCCAGGAAGGAGCAGGCTGCGCGCGGCTGGGAAACGCCACTGGCGCCTTCCTGGCCTCAGCTCCGCTCCTGCCTTGCCTTTGCACCTAGGCCCCAGGCGTCCTTGCGGACGTTTTAGGGGCTGGTGTGTTCCACACTGCCAAGGGCTCCAGCAGTGAGAGCTCAGTTCGAGGGAAAGGAAGGGTATATTTGGAGGACAATCCTTTACCAGCGATGAGGCCCTCACCCTCACCCTGAACCGTTGCCCTCACCCTCACCCTCACCCTAACATGGTGCGGGCTATTCCCCAAACTCTAACCTTAACCCCACCCTAACCCGACACCCTATCCACATCCTAAACCTAACCCACATCATAGTCACGCCCTCAACCCTATACTTACCCTTGAAGCACGTACCCGCCTCATCTTCGTTTTTGACACGTCCCATGCATAACAAAAGACAAGGTCGTAATGTTTCAAACATGGATCCAAGATCCATTATCCACAGAAAAGGAGTATACATACTGTGATCACATCATTTAAATCTCTTGCATCACCAAAATACCTCTCCACCACGTATCCAATCGCCATTGATGGATCACATCTATCTCATACATTTCATAACTTAGCAGTCAAATACGCAGCAGTAATCTGGGTAATTATATACACAAGATATATTTATACCATAAATATTTCAACACATTCCACTTTCTACGATGAATTCAATCTTCACAAAAGTAGGATGAACAGCACCTGTTTCCACTAGGATCCATATCATTGCACAAAGTGACAGTGAGCATGAAAATCTTAATGATGACCACCAGAAAGAAGGTCAGCACGGTTGATATCACAGATTTTTCAGTGTTCCAATACAAGTTCTACCCAAATCCATAAGGAGAGACGTACGCATAGGAAACTACACATTGAAAACAAGTCTATTGAGTTTAATATTGGACATCAATTGTGTGAATCTTTAAGGCATAACTGCAGACATGCTTCAGACATTCTTCAAATTCATAGAATGACAACAAAGTATGGCTACGTACACTCCATTCGGTTTCATAAACCACTCATGAATAACCTCACAAGCCATTGAAAACCAGATGACAATTTCAAATAGCTTTGATCTACAAACAAGGCTGTAAGACAGAAAGTTAAAATCGAAATACATGAAGTAAATCCTCAATAGATAGGAAAACATCCCATGGTAGTGAAGTCAATTAACTTTAGTTATTAGGGCTTTCATGCACAGACTCATCTCCGATCGATGTGATCTCAATTCATATTTGGCAAAAAATACGAAAGCTGATCTTAGCAGTCATATTATTTTTCTTTGTACCCCTAAAATGAACATGAAATACTAAATTAAACCTGGAGGCTCACATTTCCCAATCGGTATACAAAGCAACAGCATGTCAAACTTTCTAATTCACATACGCATTTACATGAAATTGGATGAAATGCCCCTAAATAAACACATACTGCTATGCCCAATGTTTCACAAGGCAGAAAACACTCAATGAATGAAACTGAGAGGGTAACCGCAAGGAAGGCCAGGGGTCTCCAAAGGGAGGAAACGGGGTGCAAGTGTCAGACAGTTGTTATCTGTCACTTCCGAGGCAGGAGGAAACAAGCTGTTCTCTTCTTTCCCCTTCTTGATACAAATTTAAAAAGAGGTTTTCTCTTATAATTCTGTGTTGCTATAATGACACCTGGTTCCACCTGAACTTCACTTTTCTCATACTTTGAGCTGACCAAGGCATTTTTCTTATGGAAAGGTTTGCCTTAAGCTATGTGAATGTACTATGTATTGACCCTAGACTCTATCTTCAAGTAGGTTCTGCCCAAAGGCTCAGAACTGACTTGACAAACCAATATGCTTTACTCATACATGGTTCTCCTGATCTATGTGAATGAAGCTATGTATTTGCTCATATCAATCGTTTTATGGCCCAGGATGACTCACCTGGTGCCACAGTCATCTCCATATGTCTTGTGGGTGAGGGGTCTGCTGCCATTCCTTTCTCTAATGAGTAGACTGCTAGTAGCTAGATAACATCCAGCTAAAGATGAGTAGGGGGCACTCTTTCTGCCCCCTTCTGATGTCTATGTCAGAAGCTTTCTCTCTTTTATACTTTCATAAAACGTTGCGACACAAAAGCTCTGAGTGATCAAGCCTCATCACTGGCCCCGGCTTGAATTCTTCCTCTAAGGAGCCCAAGAATTCAAGCATCTTTCATGGTTAGACAACAACCTTTCCAAACAATGGTCTTTTCAAAACAAATGATGATTCAGTGATGAGTATGCAGATGTCTACGAATGAAATGGGACCCATATGTCAAACCACATAAAAATATATCTTCCCTCAACATACATATAACACAATCAGGCCTTCATACGCATCGATTCGCCAACTATCAAGTCATACAAATATGGATCTAAAATATCACAATACATTCCAAAGTTGAAAAGTGATGGATATTGACTTTCGCCCGCTGGTGCTTCTTTTCATGTCATCTCCATTATATTAGCTCTGACAATGAATCATGTGCTGTGCTAAGTCACTTACATTGTGTCCAACTCTTTGGGATCGTATAGACTAGGGCCCACCAGGCTCCTCTCTCCATGAGATTCTCTAGGCAAGGATACTGGAGTGGGTTGCCATGCTCTCCCTCAGGAGATCTTCCTGCCCCAGGGATCGAATCCATATCTCCTATGTCTCCTGCTTGGGTATGTTCCGCATGCTCTTTACCACTGGAACCACCTGGGAAGCCCCAAGACACATGAACATCAGTGGATTTGGGGATCCACGGGGCATATACAGAACCATTCCTCCAACAAAACTGAAGAATGACTTTAAAATCTCAAACAAAACATGAGTGTATGTGTTCACAAACTTCACGGAGCAAGGGTTTATTTGATCTGAAAACTGGCGTTGATGAAGGACTGTGTGAAGAATGCTTCAAAGTCTGTTTGGCAAACACAGCCTAAGTTGGCCATATTGAGTCCTCAGATGAATGGAATGTCATGAATACTGGTCGTTTCAAATAAGTAGCATGTGAAGCTGTTTACACTTATTGGGACGTGTGGTAGGCCACATTCACACATTTCAGTAGCATTGGTGCCAAAATGATACATTTCTCAGGGGAAGCTTCTACATGGACTCTTGGGATCAGAGCTCTAACTCATACACACATACTTTTCCTTTTAAAATGATCCTGCATGATACGCAAACAAAACACTGGATGAACACCTAGACGGTGAGCTCTGTACTAAATGATTTTAAAGCCAGTAGATGGAATGAGCTGATGGGGAAGACTACAAACGAGTCATCTTCTTCAACTTGGTCAAACTGCTCATAGTCATACAAGTGAATGAAAAGTTGTGCCTGTTGTCATTCAATCTGTTTAAAAGAAATAGAATAATAAAACAAATTAGTAAATCTTATTTTCTTAATAAACATTGTATGATTTCTGCACAGCTTTGTTACTGGCATGAATAGAATATCTACAATAATAACTTGTCACAGTGAAATGGATTCACATTCGCTATCGAGTCACATCTATAATTGATGCCATAGATGTTTGATACCATTGCGTGAATGAATGCAACTTATGTGACTTCACAAACAACGAACACGACTAACATAATAGGTATTAAAAAACCTTGAGTGACATGAGCGTGAAGACTTAGTAGAGTTGCTCTCAAGAATAATGATACTATTATTCACTCCAGCCATAGTACTGGAATCTGTACATTCACACCCCTGCAAAAGAGACGGAAAGGATAGAATAATAATAAAGGAACTTCATAACTATATTCCTACTGTAAACATTCACCACAACGTTTTCTTTTAAACTGACTTTCATATTTGGTCTACTGTAACCTCTTCTGTGTTCATTTTATGCTAAACTTATTGCTAACAGTAAAATTACCATACGAGCTCTAATTAATTTTTTGTTTTTACTTGCAAAGCTAGTGATAGAACCAAAGGCCAATATCTACATCAAACAGGAGGAACGGAATGGAGACTGTAAACAATTTTATGGAATAACATTTCCGTGCTCCTATTCAGTCAAACGGACATTCGAAAGGATGTGATTTTTCGGAAAGTTTATTTCGGAAACTTGGAATTGGATGACTGCAAACAATAGAAACGAATAGTATATTGATACATAATATTAATAACGTACAGTGGGTCATTCTTTTTTCTGTTCTGCCACAGCTAACTGACTGGAAGTCAGTTGTCGTAACTACTACTAACATAAGACCCTCACCGATAAGTGAAGATATATAGGAAAATCCATAATAGATCTAAAAACCATCAAAGATAAAATGATCATAAAAAAATACAGTGACAGTTTAGTTGGTGTAAGAAACAGGATGATTATGAAAGCAAAGCCAACAATCATGTATAGGCCATGGAAGCCCGTGGCCGTCACGAGTGTTGACTTGGATTCTTCCTCTGAGGTTGTGAAAAGTGCGTGGTAAAATCCAGAGGTTTGCAGCAGTGGTAACCTCCTGAACAGACTGAAATAAAAAGGGTTTCCAGAATATCCTGACGATTTCCATCTACTAGGCTGTGGTGAGCTCAAGCAATACATACTCCAGAGGACAGAAGACAGACAGGTTGGGAACACGTCTACTGCACTTAGGTAGAAAGGGAATGCTGCTACTCAGCCTAGTCCAAGTGTAGAAGCAACACCTCGGTGATTCGACCTTTAAAGACTCGATACATATGAGAACGACTGGTATGAAGAAACCTTCAGAAGTGCCTTCTCAGACCTCCTCCCATCATAAGCACAAGCATAATGAAAACACTAGGTTTTCATGGTCTCACGCAAAATTAGACTCACTTATGACTTTGCTTTGAGAAGAGTTGAACTACTCATTGTTTAAGAGAAATGATCCTTTCTTCTCTGAAGATCTGTGAATCATTCATAGGGTGTGGTGAATAAACTACTTAAGGATCTAATACATAAAAATGCAATAGGCTAAGCACAGAGATGTTTTTCTCCCTTTCTCAAAGGATGGAACATTGTGTATTTGCACTGATTTTATGTCTGGACTTCATGTACAATTATATGTTGATTTTTTTTTTAGTTGACATACAATAGGACTAAAAATATTGAAATAATACTAATAACTCATGTTGGTATGTGTGGTTGTCACATAGGATTCACAGGAGATTTAAATCCACAGTTGTCAACGTAAAGGATGAGTGCTATTTAGCTTCTTCGTGAATCTAGACCACGAATGAAGAGTTTTCCTCAACATATTTCACCGAGGGAAATACAAGGATGATAGGCATAATACTATGCTTCGACTCATGGATATCTAAGCATTGCTCACAATACAGATCTGATTTTCGAAATCAGGGTTCTTTCAGTGTCCTTGAACGGCATTTGCTTTTCTGTATACAGAAGAGAAAAACTCATGAGTATCCAACTTGTTCACATAAAACATGTGTATGAATTGTTACCTTCCTGAACCAGGGATCAAACCCACATCACTTCCACCTCCTGCACTGGTAGGCAGATTATTTATTTATCAACTGCGCCACCTGGGAATCGACATACATTTCAAGGACCACTGCCATCAGCTCCTAGTGTTCATGACCAAAGTAGGAGAAACAACATTGGAAGAAGTACTCAAAAGGGTACTCATAGGAAGTACTCATAAGTCAAGGAACTGTTATACTGGGTACTCTCCTTGTTACTGGGACAAGTCAGTTCCTCCGATGATGATGGGTATAACTGAAAAATTACTACAAATGCATGGGATGCGATGTCTACATGATAAATGTGTTCCTCTTACACTATTGCTTCAGGGATGCCTACTTCAGCATGAAGGACTGCACTGCAAGGGACGCCTGCTATTCCAGCTCAAGCAACAGATAGTGAAGTGCAGATCATTGTCCTTTGTTGAAAATAATCAGCAGTTTGTCAACACAGGGAACATGCCGGAGGAACCCTCGGGATGGAACTCTGAAAACAGGTTGGGCCCTCTTTTTGCCAAGCCCTGCGATAAAATACAAATCAGAAAAAGAAAAATAGCATCGGTTTGGTCAGGACTTCCTCATCTTTTCTTTCTCGGTAGCAGGAAGCAGACATTGAGGCCAGAGGACGGCAGGGTTTCATTGTGAACTAACGTTGGGTGGGGTGGAAGCTCATCACTCTAGTAAGAATGTGGCTCAATAAAACGGAATTTCATTCGCTTCATGGACATAGAGTTCTACAATCCTTCATTAAGGAATTCAATGAGTTATATTTCCTTACACCTTCACAATCTCTCGGTTTACAAGAATGTCAATTGCTAGTCCAGCACTTATACGATGAGTGTTACAGGTAGTATTAGTGTATAAAGGAGGAGGAGCAATGGCAGGAAGTTTATTTATTCTCTGTTTGAATTCTTGATTTTTAATATAATTTTTTATAATATCCTTACAGATGTGGATATTTTAGTGACATGTATAAATACACATTGAGCAGTGCTATGATAACTCATACTGTTGGCACACTAAATATCATGCTTACTATGTGCTTTTCATATATTCCTTTTGAGATTCTCTTCCATGATACATTATCATAAGATATTTAATAGTTTCCTAAACTGTACAGTAGGTCCTTGTGGCTTCTTTTATATATAGTAATGTATTTGTTCATAATTCAAACAAAAACTGGTACACAAATATTCACAGTGACATTCACAATAGCTCAAAGGTAGAACTCATTCAAGTGTCCGTTGGTGGGAGACTGAATATGCAACACAAGGTATATTCAGAAGCTTGAACGGTATTCCCCCATACAAAAAAGTACATGAAATGGTGCTGCCACTCTGCAAGACATTACAGAAATGACTCCAAAAGGAACACACGGAATAAATACATAGTTCGAATCCTATTCATGCTATGTACCCAAATGGTTTGGGAAAGGGGGCTGAAAAAATGGATTCTTCTTCAGTCATACCCACAATGGCATGATTCACACTGCCAAACAAACAGAAGTAATCTAAGTGTCCATGGCAGCCAATTCCATAAACAAACTGTGGTATACACACAATGGAATCTGATTCGGCCCTTCTAAGTCAGTAATTCTGACAATGCGACAATGTGGACAGACCTTATGGTCATTAGATTCAGTGAAATAAACCAGACCAAGAAAAAGACAAACGTTCTGTGATTCTACTCATATGAGATATCCAAACGAGTCAAATCCGTCAGAAATAGCAGAAAGTGATTCCGACCGATCGAAAAGAGTTCATGTTTCATGCACCTCAGTTTCCCTTGGAAAAACTGACTTCCCGTGATTATCTCCAAAACCAATTAGACAAATAATTGGAAGCTATATCCAGTCAAATGAATGTAGACATAATGTTACAGTGTACACCAAACTCACTCAAACTTCTCAACAGACAAAAGGCAAAACTGTATCTATGGTACCTCAGCTTAGCTTAAAACTGTATCTACAGTACCTCACTTCTGCTTATAAAATGTAACAACAACAACGACACACTAAAGTCTATCCCAAAAAGGATATAAAACATATATCACCTCAACTTTAAACCATTAGAAATTTAAACTGTGAAAAACCTTATTCACAAAACTTAAACACAAGCCACAGGAAAATATATTGATAAAATACATATCTGATAAAGGATTGTACTCCAAATATACCAAAAAACCTAGAACAATCTCGTAAACAATGTATACACCTAAACACCTGGCCTACAGAAATATCAAGATAGTAAATAAGCCTATCAAAAAGACTCAAAATCACATATCACGAGGAAATGACAAACTAAAATAACAGGGAGGTAGCACTGCACACCTATTAGATCCAGTAAACTCAAAAAAGGAGGGGTAGGGCACAGCTTCTCCGGTGGCTGCAAGACACGCTAGTTCGATCCCTTACCCCAGAAGATCCCGCATGCCACAGAGAAACATAGCTGGATTTTTCCACAGCTAAACAAGGCTCACCTCTGACCTGAATACTACATGTCTAGCACTTACTAAACAGCTTTGAAAACATCCAGACAAAACGTATCGCATGATTATATACAACAGCTCTACTTGTAATAACTAAACACTTTCAAAGATCAGGATGTCTTCAGTAGATGACAGTGTAAACAAATGGGGATACATCCAAAGTGAAGGGGAGCAGATGCTACCACAAAATATACCACCTCAGCATGAGAATTAGTTGGACCCAATTAACTTTTATTTTTTTAGAGGACACATGATCATCTCTGAAACCCAAGTTCAAGACAACTCTTCTGTGAGTCACATTTACCAGAGAAATCTCATTTCAAAAGAATCCTCTCTATATGCCAGATAGAAGGATGAGACACAGTCTTCTGAAACTCTTTTTTCTTTTCTATCCATAGGGAAAGCTAAGCTGTAAATCTGCACAACAACCATACCCTTCCTTTCCTTTGGTTGCATTTTTAAAATATTTGTTTCTTTTTTAATTTGGCTGCGTCAAGTCAACCTTCCTTGAGGCAAGCCAGATATTTAGCTACAGCATGCAAATTCTCCACTGTGGCATGGGAGATCTACTTCTTGGAGCAGGGAATGAACCTGGGCCTCCTTCTTTGGGAGTGTCCAGTCTCAGCCATTGGACCACCAGGAAGTGCCTGTTTTGTTTTTAGATGAAGATGGAATCTAAGGTGATATCTTGGGCCATTTCAGTCACTGACTCAGTTTCCTGAGTTTCTCCAAAGCACGCACAAGGTGCACATTATTAAACTGGTTTGCAAAACAAGAAAAGGTTGTCTGCTACAACACTGTATGCTTACAAATATCTCAATGGTAAATGGCACATTATTTAATTACTATGGGGGGAGAAAGAATGCAGGATTCATACATGTTACAACATGAAGAAATATTAAAGCCATCTTCAGTGAAAAAAAAAATCCACATAGAAAAGGACACCCAGAACCCTTGTTCACCATGTCTGCTTTCAATCCATCAAGTTTGTCCAAATAACTGAAAATCTCAGTAACACTCTAAATAAAGGAAAAAGGACGAAGATGGAAACAAAAGATATATTCATACACTTGAACGATTGCTAAAAGTGGAAGCGGGGCTTTGGATTACATTATAATGTAGATACCATATGATTTCCTGATTTTGGAGATTATGTGCTGGTTCTGCAGAAGGTACCCATTTTGGATAAAAGACAGAGAGTATTTTAGATGATGTGGCAAATGCTAGCACTTGTTCCCATTGCTAGGCATTTTCTGTACATTTTAAATGACTGGAAAGTATACTAGGTTTCAAATCAACCATGTCAATACCACAAAAGACTTTTAGAGTAGACAGGCAGGAAACTTTCTTACACAGGCCAAGACTTACCCAGACGAAGTTCAAGGGAAGCTGCGATGCTCACTGCCCTTGAAGGAGTCCACGTGGAATGAAGAAGTACTGTGGGAAGTCTATTAGTAACCACCATGTCTTGGGTCCTCTGGATGACCTACTGCAGGAGAAACAGATTTGACAGATAAAATGTTCCACATAACTTCACAAAAAGTTGTTAGACTACATTCAGTAAAGCTGAATCATTTCGGATCAATTTACAATCCTATAAAATACTACCATTTACAGTCCAAAAATCACTTGCATTTCTATACACTAATAACAATCAGAAAAAAAAAATTAAGAAAATCCCACTTAAATAAAACATCTAGCAACAAACTTAATCAAGAACATAAAAGACCAGTAGTCAGAAAACTAGAAAGCACTCATAAAGAAACCAAAGAAAACACAAATACACAGAAAACTATTCCATGCTCATGCACTGGAACAGTGAGGAATTAAAAGGTCCATTCCAACCAAAGTCATCAACAAATACAGTGACTGCAATCACAAAATAATATTCGATGGCATTTTTCACAGAAATAGAAATAGTCCTAATATTAGCCTGCTAATGTTGAACAGGACCTTAAACGGCCAAAAAGACTCTGAGAAAGAGGAACACAGCTGGAGGCATCTTCCTATCCCTCTTCAAACTACATCACGGACCTGGAGTGACCACCACAGTGAGGAACTGGCAGGAACACAGACACATGGACTCCAGGAGAGAAGAGAGAGCCCAGAAACGAACCCACGTGTACATGGTCAATTCCTGAAAATCAAACCAGGAACGAGCGAAAAGGAAAGGACAGTCTTCTCAAGAAACAGTGACAGGAAAACGGCCACCTACACGGAAGAACATCAGTGTTCATCCTCTACATCATCTAACGCAAATCTAACTAAAAACCCACCGTTTTGCACACGGAGCTCTTTCCCCCTGAGTCCTCTGAGATGGACCTCCAGTCAGCCCTCAGCTGGACACAGGAAACGTCTACTCGGTCCTCATTTTTCGCTCTGGCAGCGCCTCCCTGCTGGTGGGCACTGAGGCAACCCTGCTCCTCTCAGCCTGGATGCAGCCCTGTTATCCAGAAGCCTGAGCCCTGATGGTCCTGAGGAGACAAAGCTCCCGCCAGCTGCTCACGGAGCAGAGTCTAAAGGCAAAGCGTCCTGTGCCCGCGGGTCAGAAGGGGGTTTGGCGCCCCCTGCGGGCCACAAGAGAAGAGCGGGCAGCCCGGCGCTCACAGACCTCAGAGGGCTCACCCAGAAGCAGCTCTGCTGCGAGCACTCAGACTGGAAGCCCAAACTGAAATGGAGCAGAATAGCCCCATGACCCTCCGCAAAACATGGCTAAGGAACAATCAGAGCCTGTATGGAATGCAGCCATAAAAAGGAACACATTTGAGTCTGTTCTAATAAAGGGGAGGGAAGTCAGTCAAAGAGAGAAAAACATGGAATCTAGAAGGATGGTACTGACGAGTCTGTTCACAGAGCAGCAATGGAGGTGCAGACATAGGGAACAGACTTACAGACGAGGGTGGGGAACAAGAGGGAGAGGGTGAGCTACGCCAATATTTGTAAATAGACAACCAATGGGAATTTGCTGTATGATTCAGGGAACTCAAACTGGGACTCAGGAGTAACCTAGAGAAGTGGGAATGGGTGCGAGGTGGGAGGGAGATTCAAGAGCAAGAGGACATAGGTACACCTATGGTTAATTCATGTGGATGTATGACACATCCAACCAATATTGTAAAGCAAGGATCAATGAACTAAAAAGAAATAACTGTTTAAAAAAATATGAACATAAACACAAACTTTGCAACAAGGTAATTCCATTTAAAAAACTATAGAAATTTCAGAAAACTACAAAAGTTCTACATGACCTTTGGTCTGGGGATCAGGTCTAACATACACACAAAAAGGCAACTTACCAAATTATAAATATAAATTATGTAAAAGATTGCCTTTTATCATTTCATACATTTACCCTGTGGAGGACCTTACTCGAGAGAACCAAAAACAAACGGTTAAATGAACCACAGACCACCCACCCTGGCCAGGCAACAGAGAAAAGAAAACACTTGCAGGAGTCATCTTACAACAGGAGGTCCTGGGAAGGAACAAGGAACGAACAAGCTACCACCAACCAGAATTCTGGAGAGGTCAGGAGATGGGAGGCTCCAGTTCAGAGGTCCTACCAACCTCCCAGGATCCACTTCGCTGGAATCCATCTCAGCTGAGAGGTGCGTGTGCCCCCAAGAAGGATCCCAATTCAGAATGCCTGGCAAGAGACAAACCAGAAATGAACCCGATGAGCATAAAACCTGAGACTGTGAGCCACGTGACGGAGTGGTTCTCTCCGTTTCCCTCACCCTCCTGCCCTCCACCCCGGCAGCCCTTCCCAAGAAAGCCTCTCGCTTGGACAGCACTCCTCTCCTCAGGCAACTCATTGCCCAGTGTCAGACAAGAACTCACTCTCAAGCCCTGGAAGGGATCCCCCTTCCTTCATCAAAAGCAATATCCAGGAGAAAATATCTTCAAAACGTTGTCTTGCAGAGAAGGAAATCAGAGAAGGCAATGGCAGCCCGCTCCAGTACCATTGCCTGGAGAATCCCACGGACAGAGGAGCCTGGTAGGCTGCAACCCCGGGATCACTAAGAGTCGGACACGACTTCACTGAGTGACTTCACTTTCACTTTTCACTTTCCTGCACTGGAGAAGGACATGGCAACCCACTCCAGGGTTCTTGCCTGGAGAATCCCAGGGACAGAGGAGCCTGGTAGGCTGCTGTCTCTGGGGTCGCGCAGATTCAGGCACGACTGAAGCGACGCAGCAGCAGCAGCAGAGAAGGAAATGGCACCACCTGCAGTACTCTGGTCTCACAAATCCCAGGGACAGAGGAGCTTGGTGGGCTACAGTCCAAAAGCAGGGCATTTCTGACGGCAGGAAACAGTCCCAGGGAAGCTGAGGTGCTCACCAAAGGCCCCAGAGCTTTGGATAGCACACCAGAGCTGTGGCTGAGGATTCCCAGCTGCCATGCCTCTTGATCCTGGCCTCTTTCACTAGATACATGTGTGGAAAACGAGAATCTAGAATATGCCCTGGTGGTTCCATAGTAAAGAATCCACCTGCCAGTGCTGGAGATGCATGTGCGATCCCTAGGATGGGAAGATCCCACATCCTCTGGAGCCCGTGTGCCACAACTGCCCAGCCTGTGCTCTACATCCTGGAAGCCACGATGCCGAGTTCACATGCTGCAGCCACTGAAGCCCGTGAGCCTGTGCCCCTCAACAAGAGGAGACACTGCAGTGAGAAGCCTGCAAACCACTAGTTATGGCCCATGCTCACCAAAACTAGAGAAAAGCCCACACACAAAGATGCAACACAGCAAACAATAAATAAAACTGTTTTTCTAAAAAAAATGCATATCTGGCAAAGAAACTGTACTCGAATTGTCCAAGAACACTAGAGCAAATGGGCCCATTCATAATTGGTAGTGACTGAAATAGACACCTGGCCACTGAGGGTATACTGATAGTAAACTATCATACAAAAACATCCTCAAGATACTGGTGCCATGCACGCAGGGCCCCCTTTGAAAGACAATCTGACAGTTTTTTTTCAGTAACCACGTGGGACAAGCACTGAATTCTGGGTATGACAAGCGGTGGAAGCCAGGTATCTTACCATTGGAATGCAAAGTTACAGATAAACAAAAGGACACGTTACACTGTCCAAGTCGTGGTGGATCGGGTTGGAGACATCATCACAAATTACCTTTAACTGAATATGTTCAAAGGCGAGCTGGAATACATGCATATATATATCCATGTATTGTCAGCTGAGCATATTGAGCTCCTACATGTATGTTTTAAATATCATTCTCTAATAAAAGGGAACAGGAAACATCTCCGATGGCCCGGTGGTAAAGAATCTGCCTACCGATGCAGGGAACACGGGTTCAATTCCTGTGTAGAGGATTCCACACGCCCAGGGGCAACGAAGCCCTTGAACAACTCTTGAAGTTTGCATGCTCCAGAGCCCAAGTTCTGCAAACAGAGAAAGCACTGCAATGAGAAGCCATGGCACAGCAACTAACTAGAGGGTAGCCTCTGCTCACTACAACTAGACAAACCAGCAATAAAGACCCAGCACAGTCAAAAATAATGTAATGTTTAAAAAAAAAAAAAAAGGACAGTTCTTTGAAGAAATGACTGAGACTAGGGGTGAGACTGTAAATATATGAGCCAGGGTCATCTTAAATTATGAGAAATTAAAGAAACTAAAGACAACTAACAAGCTGTCCAAACTGATACAAATGAATGTTGACACAGTGTTATCTGTATACACCAGCAAATAACAATCTGAAAAGGAATTTAAACAAACAGTTCCCTTTCAATCATGTCAACATTAATAAAAGACTTTGCTACGGACGGAATGAGGATGACAAGAATGGCTCACTGGAAATGATACATGATTGCTGAAAAATACCCTGAAGACATGGACAGATACTCCATAGCGATGAGAAGACTTCAGTTGGCAATACCGTGGAATGCATCTTCAATCTGAAATGAAGATTCAATATGAATTACAAAAGGCTGAAAGGTGGTTGCTAAACCACAAAAGATGCCAGCATTCTTGGCCTCCAGAGGAGAATTCCATCCAGGGCAAGTGAGGAAGCTTGATGGCTCAGAGGTTTTCTGTTAAAAAGTTTTATTAAAGTATAAAAGAGATCGAGAGAGCTGCTGACGTAGACATTAAAAGGGGGAAGAAAGAGGACCCCCTGCTAGTCTTTAGCCAGATGTTATACAGCCACTAGCAGTCTGCTAATGAAAGAAAGACAATGTCTCAGAGAATGGCACCAGGCCCCTCACCCACAGCATGCATTGAGATAACACTGGCAGCAGATGAGTCATCCCAGGCCATAAAATGATGGACATGAATCTTGAAGAAAGGCAGATTTCCAAGCACACATATAGTTTCATTCACATAGATTAAGAGAACAAGGTATGAGTAAAACATGCTGGTTTGTCAAGTCGTTTCTGAGGCTTTAGGGGGAACTGACCTGAAGACAGAGCCTTGGGTGAATACCTAGTACATTAACATACCTTAAGACAAACATTTCCATAAGAAAAATGCATTGCTTAGTTCAAGGTTTGAGAAAAGTGACATTCAGGTGGAGCCAGGAGTTGTCATGGCAACACAGAATTTTCAGAGAAACCTCTTTAAATTTGTATCAAGATGGAGAAAAAAAAATGCAACACTTTTGTCTCCTCCTGCCTCTTAAGAGAGAGAAAGAAACGTCTGACACTTGCAGTCTATCTTCTCTGTCTGGAGACCCCTGGCCTTCCTTCCTGGTATCCTCTCCAGGCGTGTAGGAAGCAAGACATAGGCTGCTTGGGAAAACCGCGCGGGTCTGAGCTTTATGCAAAGGGGTAAAGCGGTAAAACCGTTGGCCCCAAAGGCGAGGCTTTTCTGCGACCGGCATGTTAGTCGGCTCCGAGACTGCAAACAAAGAGGGCAGAATACATGGTTCCCTGCTTCGCCGAGTCCGAGTTCCCTTACCTGTGGTCCACAGCCCTCCGCTCTGCTCGCTGGCTGCCGATCGACGGGGACCCAGGAGCCCACGAAACGAGCATTCCCAGCTGCGATGGCGAGCCCTGAGAGCACAACCGGGAACCCCTGGCCCCGACGCGCCGCCATGGTCATCCCGCCCCAGACCCGCTCACGTGAGCCGCGCTCCTGACCAGCCGCCCAGGTTCGCCCCGCCCCCGACGCGCGCACGGTGCGCCCCGCCCCCACGCCCCCTTCCAGGACGGGCCGGCGGGACCGCGACTGCCTCCAGGTGAAACACAAGGACAAGCAAATCCACCCCACCAAGGCAATCCAAGCTTTTTCTCAGCTGATCTGTCTATGATTTTGGGATAAAACTATGACTACAGAAAGCAAAGATGACCTAGGACAGCCATGATATTCTACAGAACCAGACCCTGGCGGGCAGAGGCTTGAAGAGGGCGCGGGAGCCCTGTCAGTAACAGCAAGCCTCTGTAGCCCAGTGGTTAGGCAGGCTGATGAGCAGGCGGACCGTGGCCTGCGATTTAGGAGTTCAAGTCCCCTATCTAACCCTTTGGCTTTTAGGGGGCGGGGCACCGCAAGAGGCGGGGCTTAGACCAGAAAAGTTTATTTTTATGTGAGGGTTAGGTTTAGGGTTCCGGCATCCCCCCAACTTGTTAGGGTTCAGGATCAGAGTTCGGGTTTGGGGAATCCCCTCTCTTCTTAGGGTTCAGATTCGGGTTCAGGGTTCGGGGCTAGGGGCTCGCGGTTCTAGTTTGGGGTTTGGGGTTCCCCTAAGGTTCAGCTTAGGGGTTTGGCGGTTGGGATTCGGCTTAGGGGTTAGAGGTTTGTGGTTTGGGATTCGGGTTTGGAGATTGAAGTCTGGGTTTGGGCTTTAAGATTCGGTGTTGGGGTTTGGGGTTGGGTTAGGGTTATGGTATCACGGTTCAGGTTCACGGTTTGGGGATTGGAGCTCGGCGTTTAGTTTAGGGGTTCGGGATATAGGGTTTTGAGGTCAGGGTCGACTTCGGGGTTTGGAGTCGCGGTGAGGGGCTAGTAAGTGCCACACAGCCAAGGGCTCCAGCAGTACCAGCTCTGTCAGAGGAAAGGGAAGGGCAAGTGCAGGGCTCCTCCAGCGGTTGCTTGGGCGCCCAGACTCACGGCAGCACGGAGAGCACCAGGCTCCCAGGGCCCCTGGCTGGGGTCTGCGGCTCCGCACTCCCAGAGGCTGACTCCGTGGGGGCCCAGCAGGGGCCTGCCAGACCTAGGTTCCCTAGCACTCTCCTCCCCAGCAGAGATGTGTGCAGGTGGTTGGGGCCTGCCCCTGCGTGTCTGGGATCCCGCCCACAGTCCCAGCTCCTGGGAAGTAGCCCCTGAGCCAAGACCTGCGGGAGGCGAGGGGCGGCACCGCCTGGAAGGCGAGTGCACAGCATGCAGGGAAGCGAGCCTCCTTGGGGGAAGATGAGGCAGCCCAATTGCCTGAGGCTGCCAGCCCTGGTTGGGGGGAGCCTAGTGCGCCTCCAGTAAGGCAGAGCTTCAGCTCTGCTCAGAGGCCCGAGCTGGCATAGTTTCTGGTGCGAGGCTGCTGTGCTCTGGGCGAGCCTTGCCCAGACTTGCCTCGCCGCTAATCGTAGTGCCCAGAAAGGAGCAGGCTGTGCGCGACTGGGAAACACCACTGGCGCCTTCCTGGCCTCAGCTCCGCTCCTGCCTTGCCTTTGCACCTAGGCCCCAGGCGTCCTTGCGGACGTTTTAGGGGCTGGTGTGTTCCACACTGCCAAGGGCTCCAGCAGTGAGAGCTCTGTTCGAGGGAAAGGAAGGGTATATTTGGAGTAGAATCCTTTATCAGCGATGAGGCCCTCACCCTCACCCTGAACCGTTGCCCTCACCCTCACCCCTCACCCTAACATGTTGGGGGCTATTCCCCAAACTCTAACCTTCACCCTACCCTAACCCGACACCCTATCCACATCCTAAACCTAACCCACATCATAGTCACGCCCTCAACCCTATACTTACCCGTGAAGCACGTACCCACCTCATCTTCTTTTTTGACACGTCCCCTGCATAACAAAAGACAAGGTCATAATATTTCAAACATGGATCCAAGACCCATTATCCACAGAAAAGGAGTATACATACTGTGATCACATCATTTAAATCTCTTGCATCACCAAAATACCTCTCCACCACGTATCCAATCGCCATTGATGGATCACATCTATCTCATACATTTCATAACTTAGCAGTCAAATACGCAGCAGTAATCTGGGTAATTATATACACAAGATATATTTATACCATAAATATTTCAACACATTCCACTTTCTACGATGAGTTCAATCTTCACAAAAGTAGGATGAACAGCACCTGTTTCCACTAGGATCCATCGCATTGCACAAAGTGACAGTGAGCGTGAAAATCTTAATGATGACCACCAGAAAGAAGGTCAGCACGGTTGATATCAGAGATTTTTCAGTGTTCCAATACAAGTTCTACCCAAATCCATAAGGAGAGACGTAGGCATAGGAAACTACACATTGAAAGCAAGTCTATTGAGATAAATATTGGACATCAATTGTGTGAATCTTTAAGGCATAACTGCAGACATGCTTCAGACATTCTTCAAATTCATAGAATGACAACAAAGTATGGCTACGTACACTCCATTCGGTTTCATAAACCACTCATGAATAACCTCACAAGCCATTGAAAACCAGATGACAATTTCAAATAGCTTTGATCTACAAACAAGGCTGTAAGATAGAAAGTTAAAATCGAAATACATGAAGTAAATCCTCAATAGATAGGAAAACATCCCATGGTAGTGAAGTCAATTAACTTTAGTTATTAGGGCTTTCATGCACAGACTCATCTCCGATCAATGTGATCTCAATTCATATTTGGCAAAAAATACGAAAGCTGATCTTAGCAGTCATATTATTTTTCTTTGTACCCCTAAAATGAACATGAAATACTAAATTAAACCTGGAGGCTCACATTTCCCAATCGGTATACAAAGCAACAGCATGTCAAACTTTCTAATTCACATATGCATTTACATGAAATTGGATGAAATGCCCGTAAATAAACACATACTGCTATGCCCAATGTTTCACAAGGCAGAAAACACTCAATGAATGAAACTGAGAGGGTAACAGCCAGGAAGGCCAGGGGTCTCCAAAGGGAGGAAACGGGGTGCAAGTGTCAGACAGTTGTTATCTGTCACTTCCCAGGCAGGAGGAAACAAGCTGTTCTCTTCTTTCCCCTTCTCGATACAAATTTAAAAAGAGGTTTTCTCTTACAATTCTGTGTTGCTATAATGACACCTGGTTCCACCTGAACTTCACTTTTCTCATACTTTGAGCTGACCAAGGCATTTTTCTTATGGAAAGGTTTGCCTTAAGCTATGTGAATGTACTATGTATTGACCCTAGACTCTTATCTTCAAGTAGGTTCTGCCCAAAGGCTCAGAACTGACTTGACAAACCAATATGCTTTACTCATACATGGTTCTCCTGATCTATGTGAATGAAGCTATGTATTTGCTCATATCAATCGTTTTATGGCCCAGGATGACTCACCTGGTGCCACGGTCATCTCCATATGTCTTGTGGGTGAGGGGTCTGCTGCCATTCCTTTCTCTAATGAGTAGACTGCTAGTAGCTAGATAACATCCAGCTAAAGATGAGTAGGGGGGCACTCTTTCTGCCCCCTTCTGATGTCTATGTCAGAAGCTTTCTCTCTTTTATACTTTCATAAAACGTTGCGACACAAAAGCTCTGAGTGATCAAGCCTCATCACTGGCCCCGGCTTGAATTCTTCCTCTAAGGAGCCCAAGAATTCAAGCATCTTTCATGGTTAGACAACAACCTTTCCAAACAATGGTCTTTTCAAAACAAATGATGATTCAGTGATGAGTATGCAGATGTCTACGAATGAAATGGGACCCATATGTCAAACCACATAAAAATATATCTTCCCTCAACATACATATAACACAATCAGGCCTTCATATGCATCGATTCGCCAACTATCAACTCATACAAATATGGATGTAAAATATCACAATACATTCCAAAGTTGAAAAGTGATGGATATTGACTTTCGCCCGCTGGTGCTTCTTTTCATGTCATCTCCATTATATTAGCTCTGACAATGAATCATGTGCTGTGCTAAGTCACTTACATTGTGTCCAACTCTTTGGGATCGTATAGACTAGGGCCCACCAGGCTCCTCTCTCCATGAGATTCTCTAGGCAAGGATACTGGAGTGGGTTGCCATGCTCTCCCTCAGGAGATCTTCCTGCCCCAGGGATCGAATCCATATCTCCTATGTCTCCTGCATGGGTATGTTCCGCATGCTCTTTACCACTGGAACCACCTGGGAAGCCCCAAGACACATGAACATCAGTGGATTTGGGGATCCACGGGGCATATACAGAACCATTCCTCCAACAAAACTGAAGAATGACTTTAAAATCTCAAACAAAACATGAGTGTATGTGTTCACGAACTTCACGGAGCAAGGGTTTCTTCGATTTGAAAACTGGCATCAATGAAGGATTGTGTGAAGAATGCTTCCAAGTCTGTTTGGCAGACACAGCCTAAGTTGGCCATATTTAGTCCTCAGATGAATGGAATGTCATGAATACTGGTCGTTTCAAATAAGTAGCATGTGAAGCTGTTTACACTTATTGGGACGCGTGGTAGGCCACATTCACACATTTCAGTAGCATTGGTGCCAAAACGATACATTTCTCAGGGGAAGCTTCTACATGGACTCTTGGGATCAGAGCTCTAACTCATACACACATACTTTTCCTTTTAAAATGATCCTGCATGATACGCAAACAAAACACTGGATGAACACCTAGACGGTGAGCTCTGTACTAAATGATTTTAAAGCCAGTAGATGGAATGAGCTGATGGGGAAGACTACAAACGAGTCATCTTCTTCAACTTGGTCGAACTGCTCATAGTCATACAAGTGAATGAAAAGTTGAGCCTGTTGTCATTCAATCTGTTTAAAAGAAATAGAATAATAAAACAAATTAGTAAATCTTATTTTCTTAATAAACATTGTATGATTTCTGCACAGCTTTGTTACTGGCATGAATAGAATATCTACAATAATAACTTGTCACAGTGAAATGGATTCACATTCGCTATTGAGTCACATCTATAATTGATGCCATAGATGTTTGATACCATTGCGTGAATGAATGCAACTTATGTGACTTCACAAACTACAAACACGACTAACATAATAGGTATTAAAAAACCTTGAGTGACATGAGCGTGAAGACGTAGTACAGTTGCTCTCAAGAATAATGATACTATTATTCACTGCAGCCATAGTACTGGAATCTGTACATTCACACCCCTGCCAAAGAAACGGAAAGGATAGAATAATAATAAAGGAACTTCATAACTATATTCCTACTGTAAACATTCAACACGACGTTTTCTTTTAAACTGACTCTCATATTTGGTCCACTGTAACCTCTTCTGTGTTCATTTTATGCTAAACTTATTGCTAACAGTAAAATTACCATATGAGCTCTAATTAATTTTTTTTTACTTGCAAAGCTAGTGATAGAACAAAAGGCCAATATCTACATCAAACAGGAGGAACGGAATGGAAACTGTAAACAATTTTATGGAATAACATTTCCGTGCTCCTACTCAGTCAAACAGACATTCAAAAGGATGTGATTTTTCTGACAGTTTATTTCGGAAACTTGGAAGTGGATGACTGCAAACAATAAAACAAATAATATATTGATACATAATATTAATAATATACACTGGGTCATTCTTTTTTCTGTTCTGCCACAGCTAACTGACTGGAAGTCAGTTGTCGTAACTACTACTAACATAAGACCCTCACCGATAAGTGAAGATATATAGGAAAATCCATAATAGATCCAAAAACCATCAAAGATAGAATGGTAATAAAAAAATACAGTGACAGTTTAGTTGGTATAAGAAACAGGATGATTATGAAAGCAAAGCCAACAATCATGGATAGGCCATGGAAGCCCGTGGCTGTCATGACTGTTGACTTGGATCCTTCATCTCAGGTTGTTAAAAGTGCATGGTAAAATCCAGAGGTTTGCAGCAGTGGTAACCTCCTGAACAGACTGAAATAAACAGGGTTTCCAGAATATCCTGACGATTTCCATCTACTAGGCTGTGGTGAGCTCAAGCAATACATACTCCAGAGGACAGAAGACAGACAGGTTGGGAACACGTCTACTGCACTTAGGGAGAAAGGGAATGTTGCTACTCAGCCTAGTCCAAGTGTAGAAGCAACACCTCGGTGATTCGACCTTTAAAGACTCGATACATATGAGAACGACTGGTATGAAGAAACCTTCAGAAGTGCCTTCTCAGACCTCCTCCCATCATAAGCACAAGCATAATGAAAACACTGAGTTTTCATGGTCTCACGCAAAATTAGACTCACTTATGACTTTGCTTTGAGAAGAGTTGAACTACTCATTGTTAAAGAGAAATGATCCTTTCTTCTCTGAAGATCTGTGAATCATTCATAGGGTGTGGTGAATAAACTACTTACGGATCTAATACATAAAAATGCAATAGGCTAAGCACAGAGATGTTTTTCTCCCTTTCTCAAAGGATGGAACATTTTGTATTTGCACTGATTTTATGTCTTGACTTCATGTACAATTATACAGTGATTTTTTTAGTTGACATACAATAGGACTAAAAATATTGATATAATACTAATAACTCATGTTGGTATGTGTGGTTGTCACATAGGATTCACAGGAGATTTAAATTCACAGTTGTCAATGTAAAGGATGAATGCTATTTAGCTTCTTCGTGAATCTAGACCACGAATGAAGAGTTTTCCTCAACATATTTCACTGAGGGAAATACAAGGATGATAGGCATAATACTATGCTTCGACTCATGGATATCTAAGCATTGCTCACAATACAGATCTGATTTTCGAAATCAGGGTTCTTTCAGTGTCCTTGAACAGCATTTGTTTTTCTGTATACAGAAGAAAAAAACTCCTGAGTATCAAACTTGTTCACATAAAACATGTGTATGAATTGTTACCTTCCTGAAACAGGGATCAAACCCACATCACTTCCACCTCCTGCACTGGTAGGCAGATTATTTATTTATCAACTGCGCCACCTGGGAATCGACATACATTTCAAGGACCACTGCCATCAGCTTCTACTGTTCATGACCAAAGTAGGAGAAACAACATTGGAAGAAGTACTCAAAAGGGTACTCATAGGAAGTACTCGTAAGTCAAGGAACTGTTATACTGGGTACTCTCGTTATTACTCGGACAAGTCAGTTCCTCCGATGATGATGGCTATAACTGAAAAATTACTACAAATGCATGGGATGCGATGTCTACATGATAAATGTGTTCCTCTTACACTATTGCTTCAGGGATGCCTACTCCAGCATGAAGGACTGCACTTCAAGGGACGCCTGCTATTCCAGCTCAAGCAACAGATAGTGAAGTGCAGATCATTGTCCTTTGTTGAAAATAATCAGCAGTTTGTCAACACAGGGAACATGCCGGAGGAACCCTCGGGATGGAACTCTAAAATCAGGTTGGGCCCTCTTTTTGCCAAGCCCTGCGATAAAATACAAATCAGAAAAAGAAAAATAGCATCGGTTTGGTCAGGACTTCCTCATCTTTTCTTTCTCGGTAGCAGGAAGCAGACATTGAGGCCAGAGGACGGCAGGGTTTCATTGTGAACTAACGTTGGGTGGGGTGGAAGCTCATCTCTCTAGTAAGAATGTGGCTCAATAAAACGGAATTTCATTCGCTTCATGGACATAGAGTTCTACAATCCTTCATTAAGGAATTCAATAAGTTATATTTCCTTCTACCTTCACAATCTCTTGGTTTACAAGAATGTCAATTGCTAGTCCAGCACTTATATGATGAGCGTTACAGGTAGTATTAGTGTATAAACGAGGAGGAGCAATGGCAGGAAGTTTACTTATTCTCTGTTTGAATTCTTGATTTTTTATATAATTTTTTATAACATCCTTACAGATGTGGATATTTTAGTGACATGTATAAATACACGTTGAGTAGTGCTATGATAACTCATAGTGTTGGCACAATAAATATCATGCTTACTATGTGCTTTTCATATATTCCTTTTGAGATTCTCTTCCATGATACATTATCAAAAGATATTTAATAGTTTCCTAAACTGTACAGTAGGTCCTTGTGGCTTCTTTTATATATAGGAATGTATTTGTTAATAATTCAAACAAAAACTGGTACACAGATATTCACAGTTACATTCACAATAGCTCAAAGGTAGAACTCATTCAAGTGTCCGTTGGTGGGAGACTGAATATGCCACACAAGGTATATTCAGAAGCTTGAACGGTATTCCACCATACAAAAAAGTACATGAAATGGTGCTGCCACTCTGCAAGACATTACAGAAATGACTCCAAAAGGAACACATGGAATAAATACATAGTTTGATTCCAATTCATGCTATGTACCCAAAAGGATTGGGAAAGGGGGCTGAAAAAATGGATACTTCTTCAGTCATACTGACAACAGCATGATTCACACTGGCAAACAAACAGAAGTAATCTAAGTGTCCATGGCAACCAATTCCATAAACAAACTGTGGTATACCCACAATGGAATCTGATTCGGCCCTTCAAAGTCAGTAATTCTGACAATGCGACAATGTGGACAAACCTTATGGTCATTAGATTAAGTGAAATAAACCAGACCAAGAAAAAGACAAACGTTCTGTGATTCCACTCATATGAGATATCCAAACGAGTCAAATCTGTCAGAAATAGCAGAAAGTGATTCCGACCGATCAAAGAGAGTTCATGTTTCATGGACCTCAGTTTCCCTTGGAAAAACTGACTTCCCGTGATATCTCCAAAACCAATTAGACAAATAATTGGAAGCTATATCCAGTCAAATGAACGTAGACGTAATGTTACAGTGTACACCAAACTCACTCAAACTTCTCAACAGACAAAAGGCAAAACTGTATCTATGGTACTTCAGCTTAGCTTAAAACTGTATCTACAGTACCTCACTTCTGCTTTTAAAATGTAATAACAGCAACAACACACTAAAGTCTATCCAAAAAAGGATATAAAACATATATCACCTCAACTTTAAACCATTAGAAATTTAAACTGTGAAAAACCTTATTCACAAAACTTAAACACAAGCCACAGGAAAATATATTGATAAAATACATATCTGATAAAGGATTGTACTCTAAATATACCAAAAAATCTAGAACAATCTGGTAAACAATGTATACACCTAAACACCTGGCCTACAGAAATATCAAGATAGTAAATAAGCCTATCAAAAAGACTCAAAATCACATATCATGAGGAAATGACAAACTAAAATAACAGGGAGGTAGCACTGCACACCTATTAGATCCAGTAAACTCAAAAAAGGGGGTAGGGCACAGCTTCTCCGGCGGCTCAGTGGTGAAGAATCTGCCTGACAATGCAAGACACGCTAGTTCGATCCCTTACCCCAGAAGATCCCACATGCCACAGAGAAACATAGCTGGATTTTTCCACAGCTAAACAAGGCTCACCTGTGATCTGAATACTACATGTCTAGCACTTACTAAACAGCTTTGAAAACATGTCCAGAAAAAAAGTATCACATGATTATATACAACATCTCTACTTGTAATAACTAAACACTTTCAAAGATCAGGATGTCTTCAGTAGATGACAGTGTAAACAAATGGGGATACATCCGAAGTGAAGGGGAGCAAATGCTACCACAAAATATACCACCTCAGCATGAGAATTAGTTGGACCCAATTAACTTTTATTGTTTAGAGGACACATGATCGTCTCTGAAACCCAAGTTCAAGACAGCTCTTCTGTGAGTCACATTTACCACAGAAATCTCATTTCAAAGGAATCCTCTCTATATGCCAGATAGAAGGATGAGACACAGTCTTTTGAAACTCTTTTTTCTTTTCTATCCATAGGGAAAGCTAAGCCATAAATCTGCACAACAACCATACCCTTCCTTTCCTTTGGTTGTATTTTTTAAATATTTGTTTCTTTTTTAATTTGCCTGCACCAGGTCAACCTTCATTGAGGCAAGCCAGATATTTAGCTACAGCATGCAAATTCTCCACTGTGGCATGGGAGATCTAGTTCTTGGATCAGGGAATGAACCTGGGCCTCCTTCTTTGGGAGTGTCCAGTCTCAGCCACTGGACCACCAGGAAGTGCCTGTTTTGTTTTTAGATGAAGGTGGAATCTAAGGTGATATCTTGGGCCATTTCAGTCACTGACTCAGTTTCCTGAGTTTCTCCAAAGCACGCAAAAGGTGCACATTATTAAACTGGTTTGCAAAACAAGAAAAGGTTGTCTGCTACAACACTGTATGCTTACAAATATCTAAACGGTAAATGGCATATTATTTATTTTTAATTACTATGGGGGGAGAAAGAATGCAGGATTCATACATGTTACAACAGGAAGAAATATTAAAACCATCTTCATTAAAAAAAATCCATATAGGAAAGGCCACCCAGAACCCTTATTCACCATGTCTGCTTTCAATCCATCAAGTTTGTCCAAATAACTGAAAATCTCAGTAACACTCTAAATAACGAAAAAAGGATGAAGATGGAAACAAAAGATATACTCATACACTTGAACAATTGCTAAAAGTGGAAGCGGGGCTGTGGATTACATTATAATGTAGATACCATATGATTTCCTGATTTTGGAGATTATGTGCTGGTTCTGCAGAAGGTACCCATTTTGGATAAAACACAGAGAGTATTTTAGATGATGTGGCAAATGCTAGCACTTGTTCCCATTGCTAGGCATTTTCTGTACATTTTAAATGACTGGAAAGTATACTAGGTTTCAAAACAACCATGCCAATACCACAAAAGACATTTAGAGTAGACAGGCAGGAAACTTTCTTACACAGGCCAAGACTTACCCAGACGAAGTTCAAGGGAAGCTGCGATGCTCACTGCCCTTGAAGGAGTCCACGTGGAATGAAGAAGTACTGTGGGAAGTCTATTAGTAACCACCATGTCTTGGGTCCTCTGGATGACCTACTGCAGGAGAAACAGATTTGACAGATAAAATGTTCCACATAACTTCACAAAAAGTTGTTAGACTACATTCAGTAAAGCTGAATCATTTCGGATCAATTTACAATCCTATAAAATACTACCATTTACAGTCCAAAAATCACTTGCATTTCTATACACTAATAACAATCAGAAAAAAAAATTAAGAAAATCCCACTTAAATAAAACATCTAGCAACAAACTTAATCAAGAACATGAAAGACCAGTAGTCAGAAAACTAGAAAGCACTCATAAAGAAACCAAAGAAAACACAAATACACAGAAAATTATCCCACGCTCATGCACTGGAACAATGAGGAATTAAAAGGTCCATTCCAACCAAAGTCATCAACAAATACAGTGACTGCAATCACAAAATAATATTCGATGGCATTTTTCACAGAAATAGAAATAGTCCTAATATTAGACTGCTAATGTTGAACAGGACCTGAAATGGCCAAAAAGACTCTGAGAAAGAGGAACACAGCTGGAGGCATCTTCCTATCCCTCTTCAAACTACATCACGGAGCTGGAGTGACCACCACAGTGAGGAACTGGCAGGAACACAGACACATGGACTCCAGGAGAGAAGAGAGAGCCCAGAAACGAACCCACGTGTACATGGTCAATTCCTGAAAATCAAACCAGGAACGAGCAAAGAGGAAAGGACAGTCTTCTCAAGAAACAGTGACAGGAAAACGGCCACCTACACGGAAGAACATCAGTGTTCATCCTCTACATCATCTAACGCAAATCTAACTAAAAACCCACCGTTTTGCACACAGAGCTCTTTCCCCCTGAGTCCTCTGAGATGGACCTCCAGTCAGCCCTCAGCTGGACACAGGAAACGTCTACTCCGTCCTCATTTTTCGCTCTGGCAGCGCCTCCCTGCTGGTGGGCACTGAGGCAACCCTGCTCCTCTCAGCCTGGATGCAGCCCTGTTATCCAGAAGCCTGAGCCCTGATGGTCCTGAGGAGACAAAGCTCCCGCCAGCTGCTCACGGAGCAGAGTCTAAAGGCAAAGCGTCCTGTGCCCGCGGGTCAGAAGGGGGTTTGGCGCCCCCTGCGGGCCACAAGAGAAGAGCGGGCAGCCCGGAGCTCACAGACCTCAGAGGGCTCACCCAGAAGCAGCTCTGCTGCGAGCACTCAGACTGGAAGCCCAAACTGAAATGGAGCAGAATAGCCCCATGACCCTCCGCAAAACATGGCTAAGGAACAATCAGAGCCTGTATGGAATGCAGCCATAAAAAGGAACACATTTGAGTCTGTTCTAATAAAGGGGAGGGAGTCAGTCAAAGAGAGAAAAACATGGAATCTAGAAGGATGGTACTGACGAGTCTGTTCACAGAGCAGCAGTGGAGATCCAGACATGGAGAACAGATTTACAGACGAGGGTGGGGAACAAGAAGGAGAGGGTGAGATGAATGGAGAGCGCAGCATGGATGCAGGTACACCAACATTTGTAAATAGACAACCAATGGGAATTTGCTGTATGATTCAGGGAACTCAAACTGGGGCTCTGTAGTGACCTAGAGAGGTGGGAATGGGTGTGAAGTGGGAGGGAGATTCAAGAGCAAGAGGACATAGGTACACCTAATGTGGATGCATGACAAATCAAACCAATATTGTAAAGCAATGATCAATCAACTAAAAAGTAATAACTCTTTAAAAAAATATGAACATAAACACAAACTTTGCAACAAGGTAACTCCATTTTAAAAACTATAGAAATTTTAGAAAACTACAAAAGTTCTACATGAACTTTGGTCTGGTGATCAGGTCTAACATACACACAAAAAGGCAACTTACCAAATTATGAATATAAATTATTTAAAACATTGCCTTTTATCATTTCATACATTTACCCTGTGGAGGACCTTACTCGAGAGAACCAAAAACAAACGGTTAAATGAACCACGGACCACCCACCCTGGCCAGGCGACAGAGAAAAGAAAACACTTGCAGGAGTCATCTTACAACAGGAGGTCCTGGGAAGGAACAAGGAATGAACAAGCTACCACCAAGCAGAATTCTGGAGAGGTCAGGTGATGGGAGGCTCCAGTTCAGAGGTCCTACCAACCTCCCAGGATCCACTTCGCTGGAATCCATCTCGGCTGAGTGGTGGGTGTGCCCCCAAGAAGGATCCCAATTCAGAATGCCTGGCAAGAGACAAACCAGAAATGAACCCAATGACCATAAAACCTGAGACTGTGAGCCACGTGACGGAGTGGTTCTCTCCGTTTCCCTCACCCTCCTGCCCTCCACCCCGGCAGCCCTTCCCAATAAAGCCTCTCGCTTGGACAGCACTCCTCTCCTCAGACAACTCATTGCCCAGTGTCAGACAAGAACTCACTCTCAAGCCCTGGAAGGGATCCCCCTTCCTTCATCAAAAGCAATATCCAGGAGAAAATATCTTCAAAACGCTATCTTGTAGAGAAGGAAATGGCAATGGCAGCCGCTCCAGTACCATTGCCTGGAGAATCCCATGGACAGAGGAGCCTGGTAGGCTGCAACCCCGGGGTCACTAAGAGTCGGACACGACTTCACTGAGTGACTTCACTTTCACTTTTCACTTTCCTGCACTGGAGAAGGACATGGCAACCCACTCCAGGGTTCTGGCCTGGAGAATCCCGGGGACAGAGGAGCCTGGTAGGCTGCTGTCTATGGGGTCACGCACAGTCAGGCACGACTGAAGCGACACAGCAGCAGCAGCAGAGAAGGAAATGGCACCACCTGCAGTACTCTGGTCTCAGAAATTCCAGGGACAGAGGAGCTTGGTGGGTACAGTCCAAAAGCAGGGCATTTCTGATGGCAGGAAACAGTCCCAGGGAAGCTGAGGTGCTCACCAAAGGCCCCAGAGCTTTGGATAGCACACCAGAGCTGTGGCTGAGGATTCCCAGCTGCCATGCCTCTTGATCCTGGCCTCTTTCACTAGATACATGTGTGGAAAATGAGAATCTAAAATATGCCCTGGTGGTTCCATAGTAAAGAATCCACCTGCCAGTGCTGGAGATGCATGTGCGATCCCTAGGATGGGAAGATCCCACATCCAATGGAGTCTGTGTGCCACAACTGCCGAGCCTGTGCTCTAGATCCTGGAAGCCACGATGCTGAGTTCACATGCTGCAGCCACTGAAGCCCGTGAGCCTGTGCCCCTCAACAAGAGGAGACACTGCAGTGAGAAGCCTGCAAACCACTAGTTATGGCCCATGCTCACCAAAACTAGAGAAAAGCCCACACACAAAGATGCAACACAGCCAACAATAAATAAAACTCTTTTCCTAAAAAAAGGCATATCTGACAAAGAAACTGTACTCGAATTGTCCAAGAACACTAGAGCAAACAAGCCCATTCATAATTGGTAGCGACTGAAATAGACACCTGGCCACTGAGGGTATACAGATAGTAAACTATCATACAAAAACATCCTCAAGATACTGGTGCCATGCACGCAGAGCCCCCTTTGAAAGACAATCTGACAGTTTTTTTTCAGTAACCACGTGGGACAAGCACTGAATTCTGTGTATGACAAGCGGTGGAAGCCAGGTATCTTACCATTGGAATGCAAAGTTACAGATAAACAAAAGGAAACGTTACAATGTCCATGTCGTGGTGGATCGGGCTGGAGACATCATCACAAATTACCTTTAACTGAATATGTTCAAAGGTGAGCTGGAATACATGTATATATATATCCATGTATTGTCAGCTGAGCATATTGAGCTCCTACATGTATGTTTTAAATATCATTCTCTAATAAAAGGGAACAGAAAACATCTCTGATGGCCCGGTGGTAAAGAATCTGCCTACCGATGCAGGGAACACGGGTTCAATCCCTGTGTAGAAGATTCCACACGCCCACGGACAACGAAGCCTTTGAACAACTCTTGAAGTTTGCATGCTCCAGAGCCCAAGTTCTGCAAACAGAGAAAGCACTGCAATGAGAAGCCATGGCACAGCAACTAGAGGGTTGCCTCTGCTCACTACAACTAGACAAACTAGCAATAAAGACCCAGCACAGTCAAAAATAATGTAATGTTAAAAAAAGGGACAGTTCTTTGAAGAAATGACTGAGACTAGGGGTGAGACTGTAAAAATATGAGCCAGGGTCATCTTAAATTATGAGAAATTAAAGAAATTAAAGACAACTATCAAGCTGTCCAAACTGATAAAAATGAACGATGACACAGTGTTATCTGTATACACCAGCAAATAACAATCTGAAAAGGAAGTTAAACAAACAATTCCCTTTCAATCATGTCAACATTAATAAAAGACTTTGCTATGGACAGAATGAGGATGACAAGACTGGCACACTGCAAATGATACATGATTGCTGAAAAATACCCTAAAGACATGGACAGATACTCCATAGCGATGAGAAGACTTCAGTTGGCAATACCGTGGAATGCATCTTCAATCTGAAATGAAGATTCAATATGAATTACAAAAGGCTGAAAGGTGGTTGCTAAACCACAAAAGATGCCAGCATTCTTGGCCTCCAGAGGAGAATTCAATCCAGGGCAAGTGACGAAGCTTGATGGCTCAGAGGTTTTCTGTTATAAAGTTTTATTAAAGTATAAAAGAGATCGAGAGAGCTGCTGACGTAGACATTAAAAGGGGGAAGAAAGAGGACCCCCTGCTAGTCTTTAGCCAGATGTTATACAGCCACTAGCATGAAAGAAAAGACAATGTCTCAGAGAATGGCACCAGGCCCCTCACCCACAGCATGCATTGAGATAACACTGGCAGCAGATGAGTCGTCCCAGGCCATAAAATGATGGACATGAATCTTGAAGAAAGGCAGATTTCCAAGCAAATATATAGTTTCATTCACATAGATTAAGAGAACAAGGTATGAGTAAACATACTGGTTTGTCAAGTCGTTTCTGAGCCTTTAGGGGGAACTGACCTGAAGACAGAGCCTTGGGTAAATAGTACATTAACATAACTTAAGACAAACATTTCCATACCTTAAAACAAACATTTCCATAAGAAAAAGGCATTGCTTAGTTCAAGGTTTGAGAAAAGTTAAATTCAGGTGGAGCCAGGAGTTGTCATGGCAACACAGAATTTTCCGAGAAACCTCCTTTTAAATTTGTATCAAGATGGAGAAAAAAAAATGCAACACTCTTTTGTCTCCTCCTGCCTCTTAAGAGAGAGAAAAAAACGTCTGACACTTGCAGTCTATTTTCTCTGTCTGGAGACCCCTGGCCTTCCTGCCTGGTATCCGCTCCAGGCCTTTAGGAAGCAATACACTAAGCTGCTTGGGAAAACCGCGCGGGTCTGAGCTTTATGCAAAGGGGTAAAGCGGTAAAACCGTTGGCCCCAAAGGCGAGGCTTTTCTGCGACCGCCATGTTAGTCGGCTCCGAGACTGCAAACAAAGAGGGCAGAATACATGGTTCCCTGCTCCGCCGAGTCCGAGTTCCCTTACCTGTGGTCCACAGCCCTCCGCTCTGCTCGCTGGCTGCCGATCGACGGGGACCCAGGAGCCCACGAAACGAGCATTCCCAGCTGCGATGGCGAGCCCTGAGAGCACAACCGGGAAGCCCTGGCCCCGACGCGCCGCCATGGTCATCCCGCCCCAGACCCGCTCACGTGAGCCGCGCTCCTGACCAGCCGCCCAGGTTCGCCCCGCCCCCGACGCGCGCACGGTGCGCCCCGCCCCCACACCCCCTTCCAGGACGGGCCGGCGGGACCGCGACTGCCTCCAGGTGAAACACAGGACAAGCAAATCCACCCCACCGAGGCAATCCAAGCTTTTTCTCAGCTGATCTGTCTATGATTTTGGGATAAAACTATGACTACAGAAAGCAAAGATGACCTAGGACAGCCATGATATTCTACAGAACCAGACCCTGGCGGGCAGAGGCTTGAAGAGGGCCCGGGAGCGCTGTCAGCAACAGGAAACCTCTGTAGCGTAGCGGTTAGGCAGGCTGGGGAGCAGGCAGACTGTGGCCTGTAAGTCAGGAGTTCAAGTCTCCAACGTTACCCTTTTGCTCTTAGGGGTCGGGGGACCGCAAGAGGCGGGGCTTAGACTAGAAAAGTTTATTTTTATTTTAGAGGTTTATTGTTATGTTTAGGGTTAGGGTTCGGGCAACCCACCCCACTTGTTAGGGTTCAGGTTCGGGTTCGGGGTTAGGGTTAGAATTCGGGGACCCCCCTCTTCTTATAGTTTGGATTTGGGTTAGGGTTCAGGTCAGGGTCAGGGTTCGGGTTACAGTTAGGGTTGGCATTAGTGTTAGGGATATGGCTTAAAGTGAGCGCTAATAGGGCCCATAGTGCTTTATTAGCCTGCCCTGGTGGGCCGAGGCTTGAAGAGTGCCTGGGAGCAACCTCTAACCCCGTGAATCTGGGTAGCATAGCGGTTAGGTGGACAGCCAAGTAAACAGGCAATCCGGCTCCGTGGGTCAGAAGTTCAAGCCCAGGCTTATCTCTTCTGCCTTTAGGGTGGGGGACCGCAAGGGGCGGGGCTTAGGGCAGAAAAGTTTCTTTTTACTTTAGAGTTTTATTGTGAGGGTTAGGGTTAGGATTCCGGCATCCCCTCAACTTGTTAGGGTTCAGGTTCAGAGTTCGGGTTCGGGGAATCCCCTCTCTTCTTAGGGTTTGGATTCGGGTTCGGGTTAGAGTTCAGGGTTCGGGTTTGCAGTACGCGGTTCGTGTTTGGGGTTTGGAGTTCAGGGTTTGGGGTTAGGGCTTCGCGGTTCTAGTTTGGGGTTTGGGGTTCCGATTAGGGGTTCAAGGTCCAGCATAGGGGCTTGGGATTTGGGGTTCGGGTGAGGGGTTCGCGGTTCGGGTTTGGGATTTGAGGATCGGGTTAAGGGTTTGGGGTTTGGGGTTTGGGGATCAGGATAGGGGTTCTTGGTTTGGGTTAGGGGTTCGCAGTTCGGGTTTGGGGTTTGAGGTTAGGGTTAGGGGTTTGGGGTTTGTGGTTTGGGTTGGGGGTTTGGGATTGGGGTTAAGGGTTTTGGGTTTGGGATTCGGGTTAGGGGTTTGGGGTTTGGGCTTCGCGGTTTGGGTTTGGGGTTTGGGGTTTGGGTTAGGGGTTCGCGGTTAGGGTTTGGGGTTTGGGTTAGGGGTTCGCGGTTAGGGTTTGGGGTTTGGGGTTCGGGTTAGGGGTTCTCAGTTCGGGTTAGGGGTTCGCGGTTTAGGGGTTTGGGGTTTGGAGTTTGGGATTTGGGTCAGGGGTTCGCGATTTGGGGTTCCTGTTATGGGTTTGGGATTTGGGTTCAGGGTTGAGGTTTGGGGGTTTTGGGATTTGGGTTTGGGGTTCGGGGATTGGGGTTCGAGGTTCCGATTAGGGGTTCAGTATGTGAGGTTTGTGTTTCGGGGGTCGAGATTTGAGGTTTGGGGTTTGGGGTTCGGGGGTTTGGGTTCATGGTTTGGGGTTGGGGGTGTGAGGTGCAGTTTAGAGTTTCGCTGTTCGGGTTAGGAGTTAGGGGTTGGCGGTTTGGGGTTTGGCTTAGGGGTTTGGGGTGTGCGGTTTGGGGTTTGAGGTTTGGGGTTCCGGTTAGGGGTTTGGGGTTTGGGGTTCGGGTTAGGGGTTTGGAGTTTGGGTTTGGGGGTTTGGGTTTTGGGGGTTGGGTTTCGGGTTTTAGGGTTCAGTTTCGGTGTTCGCGGTTGGGCTTTGGGGTTCAGGTTAGGGGTTTGCGATTGGGGTTAGGGGTTTGGGTTTGGGTTCGGGGTGTGGGGTGTGGGGTACAGGTTAGGGGTTTTGGTTCAGGGTTTAGGGTTCGGTTTAGGGGTTTGCGGTTCCAGTAAGGGATTAGGGCTGTGCGGTTTGGGTTTGGGTTTAGGTTTGGGGTTCGGGTTAGCGGTTTGGGGTTCGGGGTTTGGGTTCTGGATTTGGGGTTCGGGGTTCGAGTTATGGATTCGGGGTTTGGGCTACGTGGATCAGTGTTTGCGGTTTGGGGTATGGGGGTCGGGGTTTGGGTTTGGGGTTTGGGGCTCGGGTTAGGGTTCGGGTTCGGGTTCGGGTTAGGGGTTCACGGTTCGGTTTAGGGGTTTGGGGTTCCCGGTTCGGGGTTTGGGGTTTGCAGTTGGGATAGGGGTTCGGATTCAGGGTATGGGGTTTGGGGTTCGGGTTCCATGTTTGGGGTATGTGGTTCGGGGTTTGGGGTACGTGGTTCATTGTTTGGGGTACGGGGTTCCGGTTAGGGTTTTGCAGTTTGGACTTTGGGGTATGAGTTAGGAGTTTGGGGTCAAGGGTTTAGGTTTTGGGGTTTCGATTCAGTTTAGAGGTTAGCGCTTTGGGTTTGGCATCAGGCTTTGGGGTTTGGGGTTTGGGGCTCAAGGTTCGGGATTCATGGATTGGGGTTCGGTTTAGGGGTTCGCTGATCAGGTTAGGGGTTAGTGATTGGGGTTGGTGTTTTAAGGTAGGGGTTTGCAGTTCAGGTTATGGGTTAGGGGTTTGGTGCTTGGTTTTCGGGTTTGGATTAGGGGTTCAGCTAGGGGTTTGGGTTAGGGGATCCTGATTCAGGTTGGAAGTTCGGTCCTTGGGGTTCGAGATTTGGATTCGGTATAAGGGTTGGGGTACACGGTTTGGTGTTTGGGTTAGGGGTTTGGGGTTCAGAGTTTGGGGTTTCTGGTTCTGACTATGGGCTAGGGGTTTGGGGTATGGGGTTCGGCTGAGGGTTAGAGGTTCGCGCTTTGGGGTTTTGCTTTAGAGAATGGACTTTGGGTTTGGGATTTAGGGGTCGGTGTTTGGGTTCGGGGTTGGGTTAGGGTTCAGGTTCACGGTTTGGAGACTGGAGCTCGGGATTCGGTTTCTGGGTTCGGGATATAGGGTTTTGAAGTCAGGGTGGAGTTCGTGGTTTGGACTCGCGGTTAGGGGATAGTGAGTGACACAAAGCCAAGGGATCCAGCAATACGAGCTCTGTCAGAGGGAAGGGAAGGGCAACTGCAGGGCTTCTCCAGCTGTAGCGTGGCCTCCGAGACTCAGCACAGCGCGGGGAGCACAAGATTCCCAGGGCCCCTGGCTGCAGTCTGCAGCCCCACACACCGGGGGCTGAATCCGTGAGCGCCCAGAAGGTGGCTGACAGACGTAGTTTCCCTAGCGCTCTCCTCCCCAGCAGAGACGTGTGCAGGTGGTTGGGGCCTGCCCCTGCGTGTCTGGGCTCCCGTCCACAGCCCCAGCTCAGGGAATCAGGCCTGAGCCAAGACCTGTAGGAGGCGCAGGGCTACCCCGCCTGGAAGCATAGTGCACAGCATGCGAGAAGAGAGCCTCCTCGGGAGAAGAGGAGGCAGCTCTGCTGCGTGCGGCTGCAATCACTGCTTGGGCGGAGCCGAGTGCGCCTCGAGTACGGCAGAGCTCCAGCTCTGCTCAGAGTCCCGATGTGGCAGAGTTCCTGGCGTGAGGCTGCTCTGACCTGGGCGAGCCTTGCCCAAACTTGCCTCGCGGCTAGGCTTCCTGTCCAGGAAGGAGCAGGCCGCGCGAGACTGCGAGATACTACTGGCGCCTTCCTGGCCTCAGCTCCACTCCTTCCTTGCCTTTGCACCTAGTCCCCCGGCGTCCTTGTGGAGGGCTTAGTTGCCGGTGGGTTGCACACTGCCAAGCGCTCCAGCAGTGAGGGCTCTATTAGAGGGAAGGGGAGGGCAACTGCAGGGCTCTTCGAGCAGTTTCTTGACCGCCCAGACTCAGCACAGCACGGAGAGCACAAGACTCACAGGGCCCCTTGCTGGGGTCTGCAGCCCCACACACGCGGAGGCTGACTCCGCGAGCGACCAGAAGGTGCCTGACAGACGTCATTTCCCTAGTGCTCTCCTCCCCAGCAGAGACGTGTGCAGGTGGTTGGGGCCTGCCCCTGCGTGTCTGGGCTCCCATCCACAGCCCCAGCTCAGGGAAGCAGCTCCTCAGCCAAGACCTGTGGGAGGCGCGGGGCACCCCCGCCTGGAAGCCTAGTGCACAGCATGCGGGAAGCGAGCCTCCTTGGGAGAAGAGGAGGCAGCCCAGATGCGTGCGGCTGCAATCACTGCTTGGGCGGAGCCGAGTGCGCCTCCAATACTGCATAGCTCCAGCTCTGCTCAGAGGCCTGATCTGGCAGAGTGCTGGCGTGAGGCTGCTCTGCCCTGGGCGAGCCTTGCCCAGACTTGCCTCGAGGCTAGGCTTCCAGTCCAGAAAGGAGCGGGCTGCGCGAGACTGGGAGATGCTACTGGCGCCTTCCTGGCCTCAGCTCCACTCCTGCCTTGCCTTTGCACCTAGTCCCCAGGCGTTCTTGTGGAGGGCTTAGTTGCCGGTGGGTTGCACACTGCTAAGCGCTCCAGCAGTGAGGGCTCTATTAGAGGCAAAGGGAGGGCTACTGCAATTCGCCTCTTGCGTTTGCTTGACCGCCCAAAATCTGCACAGCACGGAAAGCACAAGGCTCACAGGGCCCCTGGCTGGAGTCTGCAGCCCCACACACCGGTGGGGAACTCCGTGAGCGCCCAGAAGGAGCCTGACAGACGTCATTTCCCTAGTGCTCTCCTCCCCAGCAGAGACGTGTGCAGGTGGTTGGGGCCTGCCCTTGAGTGTCTGGACTCCCTTCCACAGCCCCAGCTCAGGGAAGGAGCTTCTCAGCTAAGACCTGTAGGACGCGCGGGGCGCCCCCGCCTAGAAGCCTAGTTTACAGCATGCCGGAAGCGAGCCTCCTCAGTACAAGAGAAGGCACCCCAGCTGCGTGCAGCTGCAATCACTACTTTGGCAGAGCCGAGTGCCCCTCCAGTACGGCAGAGCTCCAGCTCTGCTCAAAGGCCCAATCTCTCAGAATTGCTGGCGTGAGGCTGCTGTGCCCTGGGCGAGCCTTGCCCAGACTTGCCGCACGTTAGGCTTCCAGTCCAGAAAGAAGCGCGCTGCGCGAGACTGGGAGATGCTACTGGCGCCTTCCTGGCCTCAGCTCCACTCCTGCCTTGCCTTTGCACCTAGTCCCCAGGCGTTCTTGTGGAGGGCTTAGTTGCCGGTGGGTTGCACACTGCCAAGCGCTCCAGCAGTGAGGGCTCTATTAGAGGCAATGGGAGGGCAACTGGAAGTCTATTCTTACGGTTGCTTGAACGCCGAGACTCAGCACAGCACGGAGAGCACAAGGATCACAGGGCCACTGGCTGGGGTCTGCAGCCCCACAAACGCGGAGGCTGACTCGGTGAGCGCCCAGAAGGTGCCTGACAGACGTCATTTCCCTAGTGCTCTCCTCCCCAGCAGAGACGTGTGCAGGTGGTTAGGGCCTGCCCCTGCGTTTCTGGGCTCCCGTTCAAAGCCCCAGCTCAGGGAAGCAGCTCCTCAGCCAAGACCTGTGGGAGGCGGAGGGGGCCCCGCCTGGAAGCCTAGTTTACAGCATGCGGGAAGCGAGCCTCCTTGGGAGAAGGGGAGCCAACCCAGCTGCGTGCGGCTGCAATCACTGCTTTGGCGGTGTCGAGTGCCCCTCCATTACGGCAGAGCTCCAGCTCTGCTCAGAGCCCCGATATGGCAGAGTTGCTGGCGTGAGGCTGCTCTGCCCTGGGCGAGCCTTGCCCAGACTTGCCGCACGTTAGGCTTCCAGTCCAGAAAGGAGCGGGCTGCGTGAGACTGTGAGATGCTACTGGCGCCTTCCTGGACTCAGCTCCACTCCTGCCTTGCCTTTGCACCTAGTCCCCAGGCGTTCCTGTGTAGGGCTTAGTTGCCCGTGGGTTGCACACTGCCAAGCGCTCCAGCAGTGAGGGCTCTATTAGAGGCAATGGGAGGGCAACTGCAGGGCTCCTCCAGCGGTTGCTTGACCGCCCAGACTCAGCACAGCACGGAGAGCACAAGGCTCACAGGGCCCCTGGCTGGGGTCTGCAGCCCCACACACCGGAGGTGAACTCCGGGAGCGCCCAGAAGATGCCTGACAGACGTCATTTCCATAGTGCTCTCCTCCCCAGCAGAGACGTGTGCAGGTCGTTGGGGCCTGCCCTTGAGTGTCTGGACTCCCTTCCACAGCCCCAGCTCAGGGAAGCAGCTCCTCAGCTAAGACCTGTAGGAGGCGCGGGGCGCCCCCGCCGGGAAGCCTAGTTTACAGCATGCCGGAAGCGAGCCTCCTCAGTACAAGAGAAGGCAGCCCAGCTGCTTGCGGATGCAATCAGTACTTTGGCGGAGCCGAGTGCCCCTCCAGTACAGCAGAGCTCCAGCTCTGCTCAAAGGCCCGATCTCTCATAGTTGTTGACGTGAGGCTCCTGTGCCCTGGGCGAGCCTTGCCCAGACTTGCCTCGCGTTAGGCTTCCAGTCCAGAAAGGAGCGGGCTGCGCGAGACTGGGAGATGCTACTGGCGCCTTCCTGGCCTCAGCTCCACTCCTGCCTTGCCCTTGCACCTAGTCCTCAGGCGTTCTTGTGGAGGGCTTAGTTGCCGGTGGGTTGCACACTGCCAAGCTCTCCAGAAGTGAGGACTGCATTAGTGGTTATGGGAGGGCAACTGCAGGGCTTCTCCAGCAGTTGCTTGACCGCCCAGACTCAGCACAGCACGGAGAGCACAAGGGTCACAGGGCCCCTGGCTGGGGTCTGCAGCCCCACACACGCGGAGGCTGACTCGGTTAGCGCCCAGAAGGTGCCTGACAGACGTCATTTCCCTAGTGCTCTCCTCCCCAGCAGAGACGTGTGCAGGTGGTTTGGGCCTGCCCCTGCGTGTCTGGGCTCCCGACCACAGCCCCAGCTCAGGGAAGCAGCTCCTCAGCCAAGACCTGTAGGAGGCGCGGGGCGCCCCCGCCTGGAAGCCTAGTGCACAGCATGCAGGAAGCGAGCCTCCTTGGGAGAGGTGGAGGCATCCCATACCCGTGAGGCTGCAATCACTGCTTGGGCGGAGCCGAGTGCGTTTCCACTACGGCAGAGTTCCAGCTCTGCTCAGAGGCCCGATCTGGCAGAGTGCTGGCGTGAGGCTGCTCTGCCCTGGGCGAGCCTTGCCCAGACTTGCCTCTCGGCTAGGCTTCCAGTCCAGGAAGGAGCAGGCTGCGCGATACTGGGAGATGCTACTGGCGCCTTCCTGGCCTAAGTTCCACTCCTGCTTTGCCTTTGCACCTAGTCCCCAGGCGTTCTTGTGGAGGGCTTAGTTGCCGGTGGGTTGCACACTGCCAAGCGCTCCAGCAGTGAGGGCTCTATTAGAGGCAAAGGGAGGGCAACTGCAAGTCTCTTGCGGTTGCTTGACCGCCCAGACTCAGCACAGCACGGAGAGCACAAGGCTCACAGGGCCCCTGGCTGGGGTCTGCAGCCCCACACACCAGAGGCGAACTTCGGGAGCGCCCAGAAGGTGCCTGACTGTCGTCATTTCCCTCGTGCTCTCCTCCCCAGAAGAGAATTGTGCAGGTGGTTGGGGCCTGCACTTGCGTCTCTGAGCTCCTGCCCACAACCCAGCTCAAGGGATGCAGACCCTAAGCCAAACCTGCAGGAGGCGAGGGTCGGCTCGCCTGGAAGCGGAGTGCACAGCATGTCGGGAATCGAGCCTCCTCGGAGGTAGATGAGACAGCATAGCCGTGTGGCGCTACAAGCCCTGGTTGGTCAGAGTCAAGTGCTCCTCCTCTAGGGCATAGCTCCAGGTCTGCTCAGAGGCCCGATCTGGCAGAGTTCCTGGAGCGAGGCTGCTCTGCCCTGGGCGAGCCTTTCCGAGATGTGCCTCGCTGCTAGGCTCTTGCCCATGAAGGAGCAGGCTGTGCGAGGCTGGTATATCCCACGGGCACCTTCCTTGCCTCAGCTCTGATCCTGCCTTGCCTTTGCAGGTAGGCCCCAAGCGTCCTTGGGGAGGAGTTAGGGGCCGGTGGGTTCCACATTGCCATGGGCTAGAGCAGTGAGAGCTCTGTCAGAGGGAATGGAAGGGCAACTGCTTGGCTCCTTCAGTTGTTGCTTGGCTGCCCAGACATGTGCCGCACGGAGAGCACCATACACCCAGGGCCCCTGGCTGGGATCTGCAGTCCCCAGACTCGGAGACTCACTCCGTGGGCGCCCTGCAGGTGCCTGACAGATGTATATTCCCTAGCGCTCTCGTCCCCAGCAGAGACGTGTGCAGGTGGTTGGGGCCTGCCCCTGCGTGTCTGGGCTCCCGCCCACAGCCCCAGCTCAGGGGAAGCAGCCCCTGAGGTAAGACCTGTAGGAGAAGCAGGAGGCCCCTGCCTGGAAGCCAAGTGCGCAGCATGAGGGGAAACGAGCCTCCTCGGGGGAAATGAGGCAGCCCAACCGCGTGCAGCTGCAAGCCCAGTTTGGGCGGAGTCGAGTGCGCCTCCACTACTGCAGAGCTTCAGCTCTGCTCAGAGGCCCGATCTGGCAGAGTTCCTGGCGTGAGGCTGCTCTGCTCTGGGCGAGCGTTGCCCAGACTTGCCTCGCTGCTAATGTTAGTTCCCAGGAAGGAGCAGGCTGCGCGAGGCTCGGAGACACCACTGGCGCCTTCCTGGCCTCAGCTCCGCTCCTGCCTTGCCTTTGCACCTAGGCCGCAGGCGTCCTTGTGGAGGTTTTAGGGGCTGGTGTGTTTCACACTGCCAAGGGCTCCAGCAGTGAAAGCTCTGTTCGAGGGAAGGGAAGGGTATATTTGGAGTACAATCCTTTATCAGATATGAGGCCCACACCCTCAGCCTGAACCCTCACGCCTCACCCCTCACCCTAACAAGTTGGGGGGCTCTTCCCCAAACTCTAACCTTAACCCTACTGCCGGGGTCCAGCCCCAGTGGATCCAGGGTGATTTGAAGTTGGGGGCGGAGCCGGCGTCTTTAGAAAAATACATATTTAATCACAGATATAGAGAGATTAGAAATGGTTAATGCAGTAGGAAGATTAGTGGAGAAAAGGAGGCTGAATAACTTAGATTACGTGGAATAGCATCCATGCTCCAGATGGGAATTCAGCCAGAAAAATGGGAGCAAGAAAGAAGTGACATGGGGGAATCAGTCTTTCCGGAAACTGATCCGATTTCTTTATTTTTGGGTTTGCTTATATACCTTTTGTTACACATAGGGATGAATACAGAGTCACGTGGGGGTCAGCAGTCCTGACCTTTATCAAAATCAGGTGCTTCACATAAATGTATAAAAAAGGTCTTAGGGATACTACATCATCTTCTGGCCATGAGTGAGACCTGCTGACATTTTATGATCCTTTCTTTCTGATAACCAAAAAACTTATTTTTTCCAAGTGTGTTTTTTCTCAAACCAGGCACCACCCTCCAAATAAAGCTGCATTCCTATAGGGTGTGGGTGTAGTGAGTTACAATCAAGAAAGGAATTTACTTAACCCAAGGTTAACAGGATTCATCTTAAAGGTTAATACTTATTTCTCCTATATGTTAGTTATATTCATTAGAAGGGTAGGGAACATGGAGATTTAGCAGCAAACATCAGCCCAACAAATGAAAATCCTTTCACCAATGCTCCCCTTAAGATCTATTTAGTCTTAAGATATGATAAAGTTACATTCTTACATAGCAAGGATACAGTGATTTGTAGCAAAGTCCAGTGGTCTATTACAAAAGAGAAAATCCATTAGCTAAAAAGTCTAGTATTGCTAACATCAAAAACGACTGTATTTCCTTTTCTATATTCCAAATACATTGATTAATATATTCCCAAGTGCCTAAGGATATGGGGGCCTGGCGGCAATCATTGACTCAACAAGAAGAAAAAGCCCTATGCTAATTAAGACTCTCCAAAACTCTGTGCTGTTTATGGTTAAGAGGTAGTAAACAATCATGTGGCAGGAGTATGGATAATCCTGTCACACAAGCTAGTCTGTCAGCAGAGAGGTTTGACCTGAGACATCCTTGTCCCACCCAGAGCAGGGAATTAGCAGCAATTATTGACACAACAAATGAAAAAACCCTTCACCAATATAATTCCTAACCAACCCATTATACTAATAATTTCTAACTCCCCAAAATAATTTGCCTTTAGTAAGTCCAAAACATCTCGTGCCTCTCAGATTGGGAGGCTGTAAATCACATGTGGCTGGACTAACCTAAACAGGTGGGCTAGATAACCTTCAGAGCAGTCCGGAAGCTGAAACACTCTTGTCACGCCCAAGAATTTTTATTGCCTTGGAGCTGCAGGTTTACTCCTTCTCCGAGAGAAACGGTTATTGGGGAGAGCCCCCTGTAAAGTCAGAGGTGTAGGTGAGAGCATAAAACAGAGTCTGGTTTTGGGGTAGATGCTCAGGAACAGGGGGTTTCCTGAGGCTTGATCACGCCTTTGCATATGCCAAGCCTTCTTCCTCATGACCTTTGCCATGGGCGGAGTTCCTCACGCTGGCCCCCGACACCCTATCCACATCCTAAACCTAACCCACATCATAGTCACGCCCTCAACCCTATACTTACCCTTGAAGCACGTACCCGCCTCATCTTCATTTTTGACACTTCCCATGCATAACAAAAGACAAGGTCGTAATGTTTCAAACATGGATCCAAGACCCATTATCCACATAAAAAGAATATACATACTCTGATCACATCATTTAAATCTCTTGCATCACCAAAATACCTCTCCACCACGTATCCAATCGCCATTGATGGATCACATCTATCTCATACATTTCATAACTTAGCAATCAAATACGCAGCAGTAATCTGGGTAATTATATACACAAGATATATTTATACCATAAATATTTCAACACATTCCACTTTCTACGATGAATTCAATCTTCACAAAAGTAGGATGAACAGCACCTGTTTCCACTAGGATCCATATCATTGCACAAAGTGACAGTGAGCGTGAAAATCTTAATGATGACCACCAGTAAGAAGGTCAGCACGGTTGATATCACAGATTTTTCAGTGTTCCAATACAAGTTCTACCCAAATCCATAAGGAGAGACGTACGCATAGGAAACTACACATTGAAAGCAAGTCTATTGAGATAAATATTGGACATCAATTGTGTGAATCTTTAAGGCATAACTGCAGACATTCTTCAGACATTCTGCAAATTCATAAAATGACAACAAAGTATGGCTATGTACAATCCATTCGGTTTTATAAACCACTCATGAATAACCTCACAAGCCATTGAAAACCAGATGACAATTTCAAATAGCTTTGATCTACAAACAAGGCTGTAAGACAGAAAGTCAAAATCGAAATACATGAAGTAAATCCTCAATAGACAGGAAAACATCCCATGGTAGTGAAGTCAATTAACATTAGTTATTAGGGCTTTCATGCACAGACTCATTTCCGATCGATGTGATCTCAATTCATATTTGGCAAAATATACGAAAGCTGATCTTAACAGTCATATTATTTTTCTTTGTACCCCTAAAAAGAAAAATGAACATGAAACACTAAATTAAACTTGGAGACTCACATTTCCCAATCGGTATACAAAGCAACGGCATGTCAAACTTTCTAATTCACATATGCATTTAAATGAAATTGGATGAAATACCCCTAAATTAACACATACTTCTATGCCCAATGTTTCACAAGGCAGAAAACACTCAATGAATGAAACTGAGAGGGTAACAGCCAGGAAGGCCAGGGGTCTCCAAAGGGAGGAAACGGGGTGCAAGTGTCAGACAGTTGTTATCTGTCACTTCCCAGGCAGGAGGAAACAAGCTGTTCTCTTTCTTCCCCTTCTCGATACAAATTTAAAAAGAGGTTTTCTCTTACAATTCTGTGTTGCTATAATGACACCTGGTTCCACCTGAACTTCACTTTTCTCATACTTTGAGCTGACCAAGGCATTTTTCTTATGGAAAGGTTTGCCTTAAGCTATGTGAATGTACTATGTATTTACCCTAGACTCTATCTTCAAGGAGGTTCTGCCTAAAGGCTCAGAACTGACTTGACAAACCAATTAGCTTTACTCATACATGGTTCTCCTGATCTATGTGAATGAAGCTATCTATTTGCTCATATCAATCATTTTATGGCCCAGGATGACTGACCTGGTGCCACGGTCATCTCCATATATCTTGTGGGTGAGGGGTCTGCTGCCATTCCTTTCTCTAATGAGTAGACTGCTAGTAGCTAGATAACATGCAGCTAAAGATGAGTAGGGGGCACTCTTTCTGCCCCCTTCTGATGTCTATGTCAGAAGCTTTCTCTCTTTTATACTTTCATAAAACGTTGCGACACAAAAGCTCTGAGTGATCAAGCCTCATCACTGGCCCCGGGTTGAATTCTTCCTCTAAGGAGCCCAAGAATTCAAGCATCTTTCCCGGTTAGACAACAACCTTTAAAAACAATGGTCTTTTCAAAAAAAAATGATGATAAGTGATGAGTATGCAGATGTCTACGAATGAAATGGGACCCATATGTCAAACCACATAAAAATATATCTTCCCTCAACATACATATAACACAATCAGGCCTTCATATGCATCGATTCGCCAACTATCAACTCATACAAATATGGATGTAAAATATCACAATACATTCCAAAGTTGAAAAGTGATGGATATTGACTTTCGCCCGCTGGTGATTCTTTTTATGTCATCTCCATTATATTAGCTATGACAATGAAGCATGTGCTGTGCTAAGTCACTTACATTGTGTCCAACTCTTTGGGATCATATGGACTAGGCCCCACCAGGCTCCTCTCTCCATGAGATTCTCTAGGCAAGGATACTGGAGTGGGTTGCCATGCTCTCCCTCAGGAGATCTTCCTGCCCCAGGGATCGAATCCATATCTCCTATGTCTCCTGCATGGGTATGTTCCGCATGTTCTTTACCACTAGAACCACCTGGGAAGCCCCAAGACACATGAACATCAGTGGATTTGGGGATCCACGGGCCATATACAGAACCATTCCTCCAACAAAACTGAAGAATGACTTTAAAATCTCAAACAAAACATGAGTGTATGTGTTCACAAACTTCACGGAGCAAGGGTTTCTTCGATCTGAAAACTGGCATCGATGAAGGATTGTGTGAAGAATGCTTCCAAGTCTATTTGGCAAACACAACCTAAGTTGGCTATATTTAGTCCTCAGATGAATGGAATGTCATGAGTACTGGTCGTTTCAAATAAGTAGCATGTGAAGCTGTTTACACTTATTGGGATGCGTGGTAGGCCACATTCACACATTTCAGTAGCATTGGTGCCAAAACGATACATTTCTCAGGGGAAGCTTCTACATGGACTCTTGGGATCAGAGCTCTAACTCATACACACATGCTTTTCCTTTTAAAATGATCCTGCATGATACGCAAACAAAACACTGGATGAACACCTAGACGGTGAGCTCTGTACTAAATGATTTTAAAGCCAGTAGATGGAATGAGCTCATGAGGAAGACTACAAACGAGTCATCTTCTTCAACTTGGTCAAACTGCTCATAGTCATACAGGTGAATGAAAAGTTGAGCCTGTTGTCATTCAATCTGTTTAAAAGAAATAGAATAATACAACAAATTAGTAAATCTTATTTTCTTAATAAACATTGTATGATTTCTGCACAGCTTTGTTACTGGCATGAATAGAATATCTACAATAATAATTTGTCACAGTGAAATGGATTCACATTCGCTATCGAGTCACATCTATAATTGATGCCATAGCTGTTTGATACTATTGCTTGAATGAATGCAACTTATGTGACTTCACAAACTACAAACACGACTAACATAATAGCTATTATAAAACCTTGAGTGACATGAGCGTGAAGACGTAGTAGAGTTGCTCTCAAGAATAATGATACTATTATTCACTGCAGCCATAGTACTGGAATCTGTACATTCACACCCCTGCAAAAGAGACGGAAAGGATAGAATAATAATAAAGGAACTTCATAACTATATTCCTACTGTAAACATTCACCACGATGTTTTCTTTTAAACTGACTCTCATATTTGGTCTACTGTAACCTCTTCTGTGTTCATTTTATGCTAAACTTATTGCTAACAGTAAAATTACCATACGAGCTCTAATTAATTTTTTTTTACTTGCAAAGCTAGTGATAGAACCAAAGGCCAATATCTACATCAAACAGGAGGAACGGAATGGAAACTGTAAACAATTTTATGGAATAACATTTCCGTGCTCCTACTCAGTCAAACAGACATTCAAAAGGATGTGATTTTTCTGACAGTTTATTTCGGAAACTTGGAAGTGGATGACTGCAAACAATAAAACGAATAATATATTGATACATAATATTAATAATATACACTGGGTCATTCTTTTTTCTGTTCTGCCACAGCTAACTGACTGGAAGTCAGTTGTCATAACTACTACTAACATAAGACCCTCATCGATAAGTGAAGATATATAGGAAAATCCATAATAGATCCAAAAACCATCAAAGATAGAATGGTAATGAAAAAATACAGTGACAGTTTAGTTGGTATAAGAAACAGGATGATTATGAAAGCAAAGCCAACAATCATGGATAGGCCATGGAAGCCCGTGGCTGTCACGAGTGTTGACTTGGATCCTTCATCTCAGGTTGTTAAAAGTGCATGGTAAAATCCAGAGGTTTGCAGCAGTGGTAACCTCCTGAACAGACTGAAATAAACAGGGTTTCCAGAATATCCTGACGATTTCCATCTACTAGGCTGTGGTGAGCTCAAGCAATACATACTCCAGAGGACAGAAGACAGACAGGTTGGGAACACGTTTACTGCACTTAGGGAGAAAGGGAATGTTGCTACTCAGCCTAGTCCAAGTGTAGAAGCAACACCTCGGTGATTCGACCTTTAAAGACTCGATACATATGAGAACGACTGGTATGAAGAAACCTTCAGAAGTGCCTTCTCAGACCTCCTCCCATCATAAGCACAAGCATAATGAAAACACGGAGTTTTCATGGTCTCACGCAAAATTAGACTCACTTATGACTTTGCTTTGAGAAGAGTTGAACTACTCATTGTTAAAGAGAAATGATCCTTTCTTCTCTGAAGATCTGTGAATCATTCATAGGGTGTGGTGAATAAACTACTTACGGATCTAATACATAAAAATGCAATAGGCTAAGCACAGAGATGTTTTTCTCCCTTTCTCAAAGGACGGAACATTTTGTATTTGCACTGATTTTATGTCTTGACTTCATGTACAATTATACAGTGATTTTTTTAGTTGACATACAATAGGACTAAAAATATTGATATAATACTAATAACTCATGTTGGTATGTGTGGTTGTCACATAGGATTCACAGGAGATTTAAATTCACAGTTGTCAATGTAAAGGATGAATGCTATTTAGCTTCTTCGTGAATCTAGACCACGAATGAAGAGTTTTCCTCAACATATTTCACTGAGGGAAATACAAGGATGATAGGCATAATACTATGCTTCGACTCATGGATATCTAAGCATTGCTCACAATACAGATCTGATTTTCGAAATCAGGGTTCTTTCAGTGTCCTTGAACAGCATTTGTTTTTCTGTATACAGAAGAAAAAAACTCCTGAGTATCAAACTTGTTCACATAAAACATGTGTATGAATTGTTACCTTCCTGAAACAGGGATCAAACCCACATCACTTCCACCTCCTGCACTGGTAGGCAGATTATTTATTTATCAACTGCGCCACCTGGGAATCGACATACATTTCAAGGACCACTGCCATCAGCTTCTACTGTTCATGACCAAAGTAGGAGAAACAACATTGGAAGAAGTACTCAAAAGGGTACTCATAGGAAGTACTCGTAAGTCAAGGAACTGTTATACTGGGTACTCTCGTTATTACTCAGACAAGTCAGTTCCTCCGATGATGATGGCTATAACTGAAAAATTACTACAAATGCATGGGATGCGATGTCTACATGATAAATGTGTTCCTCTTACACTATTGCTTCAGGGATGCCTACTCCAGCATGAAGGACTGCACTTCAAGGGACGCCTGCTATTCCAGCTCAAGCAACAGATAGTGAAGTGCAGATCATTGTCCTTTGTTGAAAATAATCAGCAGTTTGTCAACACAGGGAACATGCCGGAGGAACCCTCGGGATGGAACTCTAAAATCAGGTTGGGCCCTCTTTTTGCCAAGCCCTGCGATAAAATACAAATCAGAAAAAGAAAAATAGCATCGGTTTGGTCAGGACTTCCTCATCTTTTCTTTCTCGGTAGCAGGAAGCAGACATTGAGGCCAGAGGACGGCAGGGTTTCATTGTGAACTAACGTTGGGTGGGGTGGAAGCTCATCTCTCTAGTAAGAATGTGGCTCAATAAAACGGAATTTCATTCGCTTCATGGACATAGAGTTCTACAATCCTTCATTAAGGAATTCAATAAGTTATATTTCCTTCTACCTTCACAATCTCTTGGTTTACAAGAATGTCAATTGCTAGTCCAGCACTTATACGATGAGCGTTACAGGTAGTATTAGTGTATAAACGAGGAGGAGCAATGGCAGGAAGTTTACTTATTCTCTGTTTGAATTCTTGATTTTTTATATAATTTTTTATAACATCCTTACAGATGTGGATATTTTAGTGACATGTATAAATACACGTTGAGTAGTGCTATGATAACTCATAGTGTTGGCACAATAAATATCATGCTTACTATGTGCTTTTCATATATTCCTTTTGAGATTCTCTTCCATGATACATTATCAAAAGATATTTAATAGTTTCCTAAACTGTACAGTAGGTCCTTGTGGCTTCTTTTATATATAGGAATGTATTTGTTAATAATTCAAACAAAAACTGGTACACAGATATTCACAGTTACATTCACAATAGCTCAAAGGTAGAACTCATTCAAGTGTCTGTTGGTGGGAGACTGAATATGCCACACAAGGTATATTCAGAAGCTTGAACGGTATTCCACCATACAAAAAAGTACATGAAATGGTGCTGCCACTCTGCAAGACATTACAGAAATGACTCCAAAAGGAACACATGGAATAAATACATAGTTTGATTCCAATTCATGCTATGTACCCAAAAGGATTGGGAAAGGGGGCTGAAAAAATGGATACTTCTTCAGTCATACTGACAACAGCATGATTCACACTGGCAAACAAACAGAAGTAATCTAAGTGTCCATGGCAACCAATTCCATAAACAAACTGTGGTATACCCACAATGGAATCTGATTCGGCCCTTCAAAGTCAGTAATTCTGACAATGCGACAATGTGGACAAACCTTATGGTCATTAGATTAAGTGAAATAAACCAGACCAAGAAAAAGACAAACGTTCTGTGATTCCACTCATATGAGATATCCAAACGAGTCAAATCTGTCAGAAATAGCAGAAAGTGATTCCGACCGATCAAAGAGAGTTCATGTTTCATGGACCTCAGTTTCCCTTGGAAAAACTGACTTCCCGTGATATCTCCAAAACCAATTAGACAAATAATTGGAAGCTATATCCAGTCAAATGAACGTAGACGTAATGTTACAGTGTACACCAAACTCACTCAAACTTCTCAACAGACAAAAGGCAAAACTGTATCTATGGTACTTCAGCTTAGCTTAAAACTGTATCTACAGTACCTCACTTCTGCTTTTAAAATGTAATAACAGCAACAACACACTAAAGTCTATCCAAAAAAGGATATAAAACATATATCACCTCAACTTTAAACCATTAGAAATTTAAACTGTGAAAAACCTTATTCACAAAACTTAAACACAAGCCACAGGAAAATATATTGATAAAATACATATCTGATAAAGGATTGTACTCTAAATATACCAAAAAATCTAGAACAATCTCGTAAACAATGTATACACCTAAACACCTGGCCTACAGAAATATCAAGATAGTAAATAAGCCTATCAAAAAGACTCAAAATCACATATCACGAGGAAATGACAAACTAAAATAACAGGGAGGTAGCACTGCACACCTATTAGATCCAGTAAACTCAAAAAAGGGGGTAGGGCACAGCTTCTCCGGCGGCTCAGTGGTGAAGAATCTGCCTGACAATGCAAGACACGCTAGTTCGATCCCTTACCCCAGAAGATCCCACATGCCACAGAGAAACATAGCTGGATTTTTCCACAGCTAAACAAGGCTCACCTGTGATCTGAATACTACATGTCTAGCACTTACTAAACAGCTTTGAAAACATGTCCAGAAAAAAAGTATCACATGATTATATACAACATCTCTACTTGTAATAACTAAACACTTTCAAAGATCAGGATGTCTTCAGTAGATGACAGTGTAAACAAATGGGGATACATCCGAAGCGAAGGGGAGCAAATGCTACCACAAAATATACCACCTCAGCATGAGAATTAGTTGGACCCAATTAACTTTTATTGTTTAGAGGACACATGATCGTCTCTGAAACCCAAGTTCAAGACAGCTCTTCTGTGAGTCACATTTACCACAGAAATCTCATTTCAAAGGAATCCTCTCTATATGCCAGATAGAAGGATGAGACACAGTCTTTTGAAACTCTTTTTTCTTTTCTATCCATAGGGAAAGCTAAGCCATAAATCTGCACAACAACCATACCCTTCCTTTCCTTTGGTTGTATTTTTTAAATATTTGTTTCTTTTTTAATTTGCCTGCACCAGGTCAACCTTCATTGAGGCAAGCCAGATATTTAGCTACAGCATGCAAATTCTCCACTGTGGCATGGGAGATCTAGTTCTTGGATCAGGGAATGAACCTGGGCCTCCTTCTTTGGGAGTGTCCAGTCTCAGCCACTGGACCACCAGGAAGTGCCTGTTTTGTTTTTAGATGAAGGTGGAATCTAAGGTGATATCTTGGGCCATTTCAGTCACTGACTCAGTTTCCTGAGTTTCTCCAAAGCACGCAAAAGGTGCACATTATTAAACTGGTTTGCAAAACAAGAAAAGGTTGTCTGCTACAACACTGTATGCTTACAAATATCTAAACGGTAAATGGCATATTATTTATTTTTAATTACTATGGGGGGAGAAAGAATGCAGGATTCATACATGTTACAACAGGAAGAAATATTAAAACCATCTTCAGTGAAAAAAAATCCATATAGGAAAGGCCACCCAGAACCCTTATTCACCATGTCTGCTTTCAATCCATCAAGTTTGTCCAAATAACTGAAAATCTCGGTAACACTCTAAATAACGAAAAAAGGATGAACATGGAAACAAAAGATATACTCATACACTTGAACAATTGCTAAAAGTGGAAGCGGGGCTGTGGATTACATTATAATGTAGATACCATATGATTTCCTGATTTTGGAGATTATGTGCTGGTTCTGCAGAAGGTACCCATTTTGGATAAAACACAGAGAGTATTTTAGATGATGTGGCAAATGCTAGCACTTGTTCCCATTGCTAGGCATTTTCTGTACATTTTAAATGACTGGAAAGTATACTAGGTTTCAAAACAACCATGCCAATACCACAAAAGACATTTAGAGTAGACAGGCAGGAAACTTTCTTACACAGGCCAAGACTTACCCAGACGAAGTTCAAGGGAAGCTGCGATGCTCACTGCCCTTGAAGGAGTCCACGTGGAATGAAGAAGTACTGTGGGAAGTCTATTAGTAACCACCATGTCTTGGGTCCTCTGGATGACCTACTGCAGGAGAAACAGATTTGACAGATAAAATGTTCCACATAACTTCACAAAAAGTTGTTAGACTACATTCAGTAAAGCTGAATCATTTCGGATCAATTTACAATCCTATAAAATACTACCGTTTACAGTCCAAAAATCACTTGCATTTCTATACACTAATAACAATCAGAAAAAAAAAATTAAGAAAATCCCACTTAAATAAAACATCTAGCAACAAACTTAATCAAGAACATGAAAGACCAGTAGTCAGAAAACTAGAAAGCACTCATAAAGAAACCAAAGAAAACACAAATACACAGAAAATTATCCCACGCTCATGCACTGGAACAATGAGGAATTAAAAGGTCCATTCCAACCAAAGTCATCAACAAATACAGTGACTGCAATCACAAAATAATATTCGATGGCATTTTTCACAGAAATAGAAATAGTCCTAATATTAGACTGCTAATGTTGAACAGGACCTTAAATGGCCAAAAAGACTCTGAGAAAGAGGAACACAGCTGGAGGCATCTTCCTATCCCTCTTCAAACTACATCACGGAGCTGGAGTGACCACCACAGTGAGGAACTGGCAGGAACACAGACACATGGACTCCAGGAGAGAAGAGAGAGCCCAGAAACGAACCCACGTGTACATGGTCAATTCCTGAAAATCAAACCAGGAACGAGCAAAGAGGAAAGGACAGTCTTCTCAAGAAACAGTGACAGGAAAACGGCCACCTACACGGAAGAACATCAGTGTTCATCCTCTACATCATCTAACGCAAATCTAACTAAAAACCCACCGTTTTGCACACGGAGCTCTTTCCCCCTGAGTCCTCTGAGATGGACCTCCAGTCAGCCCTCAGCTGGACACAGGAAACGTCTACTCCGTCCTCATTTTTCGCTCTGGCAGCGCCTCCCTGCTGGTGGGCACTGAGGCAACCCTGCTCCTCTCAGCCTGGATGCAGCCCTGTTATCCAGAAGCCTGAGCCCTGATGGTCCTGAGGAGACAAAGCTCCCGCCAGCTGCTCACGGAGCAGAGTCTAAAGGCAAAGCGTCCTGTGCCCGCGGGTCAGAAGGGGGTTTGGCGCCCCCTGCGGGCCACAAGAGAAGAGCGGGCAGCCCGGCGCTCACAGACCTCAGAGGGCTCACCCAGAAGCAGCTCTGCTGCGAGCACTCAGACTGGAAGCCCAAACTGAAATGGAGCAGAATAGCCCCATGACCCTCCGCAAAACATGGCTAAGGAACAATCAGAGCCTGTATGGAATGCAGCCATAAAAAGGAACACATTTGAGTCTGTTCTAATAAAGGGGAGGGAGTCAGTCAAAGAGAGAAAAACATGGAATCTAGAAGGATGGTACTGACGAGTCTGTTCACAGAGCAGCAGTGGAGATCCAGACATGGAGAACAGACTTACAGACGAGGGTGGGGAACAAGAAGGAGAGGGTGAGATGAATGGAGAGCGCAGCATGGATGCAGGTACACCAACATTTGTAAATAGACAACCAATGGGAATTTGCTGTATGATTCAGGGAACTCAAACTGGGGCTCTGTAGTGACCTAGAGAGGTGGGAATGGGTGTGAAGTGGGAGGGAGATTCAAGAGCAAGAGGACATAGGTACACCTAATGTGGATGCATGACAAATCAAACCAATATTGTAAAGCAATGATCAATCAACTAAAAAGTAATAACTCTTTAAAAAAATATGAACATAAACACAAACTTTGCAACAAGGTAACTCCATTTTAAAAACTATAGAAATTTTAGAAAACTACAAAAGTTCTACATGAACTTTGGTCTGGTGATCAGGTCTAACATACACACAAAAAGGCAACTTACCAAATTATGAATATAAATTATTTAAAACATTGCCTTTTATCATTTCATACATTTACCCTGTGGAGGACCTTACTCGAGAGAACCAAAAACAAACGGTTAAATGAACCACGGACCACCCACCCTGGCCAGGCGACAGAGAAAAGAAAACACTTGCAGGAGTCATCTTACAACAGGAGGTCCTGGGAAGGAACAAGGAACGAACAAGCTACCACCAAGCAGAATTCTGGAGAGGTCAGGTGATGGGAGGCTCCAGTTCAGAGGTCCTACCAACCTCCCAGGATCCACTTCGCTGGAATCCATCTCGGCTGAGTGGTGGGTGTGCTCCCAAGAAGGATCCCAATTCAGAATGCCTGGCAAGAGACAAACCAGAAATGAACCCAATGACCATAAAACCTGAGACTGTGAGCCACGTGACAGAGTGGTTCTCTCCGTTTCCCTCACCCTCCTGCCCTCCACCCCGGCAGCCCTTCCCAATAAAGCCTCTCGCTTGGACAGCACTCCTCTCCTCAGACAACTCATTGCCCAGTGTCAGACAAGAACTCACTCTCAAGCCCTGGAAGGGATCCCCCTTCCTTCATCAAAAGCAATATCCAGGAGAAAATATCTTCAAAACGCTATCTTGTAGAGAAGGAAATGGCAATGGCAGCCGCTCCAGTACCATTGCCTGGAGAATCCCATGGACAGAGGAGCCTGGTAGGCTGCAACCCCGGGGTCACTAAGAGTCGGACACGACTTCACTGAGTGACTTCACTTTCACTTTTCACTTTCCTGCACTGGAGAAGGACATGGCAGCCCACTCCAGGGTTCTGGCCTGGAGAATCCCGGGGACAGAGGAGCCTGGTAGGCTGCTGTCTATGGGGTCACGCACAGTCAGGCACGACTGAAGCGACACAGCAGCAGCAGCAGAGAAGGAAATGGCACCACCTGCAGTACTCTGGTCTCAGAAATTCCAGGGACAGAGGAGCTTGGTGGGTACAGTCCAAAAGCAGGGCATTTCTGATGGCAGGAAACAGTCCCAGGGAAGCTGAGGTGCTCACCAAAGGCCCCAGAGCTTTGGATAGCACACCAGAGCTGTGGCTGAGGATTCCCAGCTGCCATGCCTCTTGATCCTGGCCTCTTTCACTAGATACATGTGTGGAAAATGAGAATCTAAAATATGCCCTGGTGGTTCCATAGTAAAGAATCCACCTGCCAGTGCTGGAGATGCATGTGCGATCCCTAGGATGGGAAGATCCCACATCCAATGGAGTCTGTGTGCCACAACTGCCGAGCCTGTGCTCTAGATCCTGGAAGCCACGATGCTGAGTTCACATGCTGCAGCCACTGAAGCCCGTGAGCCTGTGCCCCTCAACAAGAGGAGACACTGCAGTGAGAAGCCTGCAAACCACTAGTTATGGCCCATGCTCACCAAAACTAGAGAAAAGCCCACACACAAAGATGCAACACAGCCAACAATAAATAAAACTCTTTTCCTAAAAAAAGGCATATCTGACAAAGAAACTGTACTCGAATTGTCCAAGAACACTAGAGCAAACAAGCCCATTCATAATTGGTAGCGACTGAAATAGACACCTGGCCACTGAGGGTATACAGATAGTAAACTATCATACAAAAACATCCTCAAGATACTGGTGCCATGCACGCAGAGCCCCCTTTGAAAGACAATCTGACAGTTTTTTTTCAGTAACCACGTGGGACAAGCACTGAATTCTGTGTATGACAAGCGGTGGAAGCCAGGTATCTTACCATTGGAATGCAAAGTTACAGATAAACAAAAGGAAACGTTACAATGTCCATGTCGTGGTGGATCGGGCTGGAGACATCATCACAAATTACCTTTAACTGAATATGTTCAAAGGTGAGCTGGAATACATGTATATATATATCCATGTATTGTCAGCTGAGCATATTGAGCTCCTACATGTATGTTTTAAATATCATTCTCTAATAAAAGGGAACAGAAAACATCTCTGATGGCCCGGTGGTAAAGAATCTGCCTACCGATGCAGGGAACACGGGTTCAATCCCTGTGTAGAAGATTCCACACGCCCACGGACAACGAAGCCTTTGAACAACTCTTGAAGTTTGCATGCTCCAGAGCCCAAGTTCTGCAAACAGAGAAAGCACTGCAATGAGAAGCCATGGCACAGCAACTAGAGGGTTGCCTCTGCTCACTACAACTAGACAAACTAGCAATAAAGACCCAGCACAGTCAAAAATAATGTAATGTTAAAAAAAGGGACAGTTCTTTGAAGAAATGACTGAGACTAGGGGTGAGACTGTAAAAATATGAGCCAGGGTCATCTTAAATTATGAGAAATTAAAGAAATTAAAGACAACTATCAAGCTGTCCAAACTGATAAAAATGAACGATGACACAGTGTTATCTGTATACACCAGCAAATAACAATCTGAAAAGGAAGTTAAACAAACAATTCCCTTTCAATCA